>NC_143551.1:129637777-129950555 GCF_054136105.1 Typopeltis vanoorti
CTTGGATACTCTTAAAACAGCATAACAAAATGTGACCAGTTGTCATATAAAGGAACTGTAAAAACTCGATGTAGCTTAAAAAATACTAAAGTGCTTTACATAGATTTTTACACAGGTCAAGTCCCATGAGAATATTGTAAAAATAACCTTGTTTGTCTCTGTATATTTTATGCTAGATATTTTTGTAAATAATCCTATGGAAATTATTAATTAACTGTATTTACTCCTTTAACAAGAATATTTTAGAATGTCAAAAACAAAGGCAATGTTTTGCTGCTGGAACTTTATGTAATAGCTTTATATGAGGGCATAAGAAAAGTTGTTTAGAATTTTTGTGCATGAGAAAGTGCTTACAAGCTCTGCGCATAAACACCTTCAAAGTCAGTCTAAAAGGTTCAAACAACTTTCCGCTGGTTGGCAACTTATGATGAAAAGGGTGCACGGACGAGAACAAAGAGTGGGTTGAACTTAAAAGAAGATGAAAGAGTCGTGCCGAATACTTAGGCGGTTACAACCCCGAGCATAAGGGGCTTCCAGTCGTCGCCAGAGAGAGAGAGAGAGAGCTTCCAATCACCGAAGAGAGAGGGAACTCATTATGGCAGCCAAGAGAGAGAGTTGGCGGCAGTCACTGTTATTGGAGGTGGAAATTAGAGCTATTGGAGACGGCAGATAAAGGAGCCAGTCATCCAGGCAGTACGGCAAGCCCAAGAAGAAGAAAGGCTGATGTAGATGTAAATTACCCAAAGCAGCTTCGCTCGGAAGTTTTTCTTTTCGCCATGGGAGAACAACCTTCTGCCAGAGCTGTATGAGTACCGCAAGTCGCAGTCCACAGTCCGCTATTTTCCCTACGAGATACTGCTGATGCCAGATTTCCTGAAGGAAGCTCAAGATCTGAGATGAAACAAATGCCATAGAAACTTTTGTGCAAGACTTTTGACTGAATGTGCGATAGTATGTATAGATGGACAATTAAGAATTTATTTAATAGGAATAAGAAGTGTCCTTAAGAGAATCAATTGGCATGTTAGAAGTTGATATCAAATTTGTAAAGCTAACCTCTTTGCAAGTAAACTAGGAGTTTAATAAATTGAAATTGTAAGCAAAGAGTAAATATGTTTTTGAGTTAAAGAGATTATTTAGTGTTGAAGTAAAAGGGTTCTAATTTTATGCTAAAGATTTTATAGATGAATAGAGAAAGCAATCTCCCTATTGTTTAATTCATGTATATTTCATATTAATGTAAATAAATGTGTTTTAATTATTTGTTAAAAGAGTGCTGCCTGATCTTTTATTTTACAACTGCACTGTTTCTAAAAATAATCGGACTTGTGAGTGGGAAACAATTAAGGCAATAAAAGCACAGTTTAGTTACTTATGAACCACGACTGTTAATGTAAACTTTGTTAAAGGAAATTTCACTAGTAAGAGAGAGATCTATCGAATGTTTTACTTAGTCTTATGCTGAATAATTGATATACTGGTGGCGCAGTCTAACAAATAAATTTCCACTGTTCATAGGCATTTGATTAGTAAATACGGAAGGTGGATAAACATAATACACAGTAGAATAAGAGAGAAAGCACAAACTGCTAATTAGAATAATGGTATATTGAATACCAGAAAGAGCATAGAGAAAAGATATTACAAATGTAGAAAAATAAAATATCGTTTACAATGGAGCAGTCGACAGGATAAAATCAACAGTAATTAAAATAAGAAATAGTGGATTGGAACAGTTTTGTAGATAAAGAACAGGCAATTAAATAAGAAGTGTGTATATGTGTATATATATACAGGGTGTTCGGGATAAATTTGACATATTTATAATTAATTATATTTTTCCGTAAGTTACATGTATTAACACACACTTCTCTTCATTTAAAAGTTTGGACCCTTCTTCATTCATATACAAGATGTCAGAAAGGATGGATAGCTGGAACCCACCTGAATCATGGAAGAGAATAACTTGTATCATGATGATTCGTGCCCGCCATCAAAATAAGGATATTACGACTGCTGCCCAATGCTCCCTGAATACAGTAAAAACAATCAGGCATGAACTAGAGACTCGCAATGGTGACTACGAGGATGTAGCAAGAAGAAAGATCCCTAGCAGACGATCTGATTGCGTTCGTACAGCAGAATTCCTCGCAAATCTGCAGGAACAGGTGTTGAAGAACCCTGGCATTGGAATTCGGGCTTTGTTCGTGGAGTTGCTAACTGTAGTCAAGCCCTGGATAACAAGGGTAGCCAATGGTAGGCCGTATGTATGGCAGCAGGATTCGGCCCCTTGCCACACCTCTGGGAAAAGTCAAAAATGGTTGTCTGAAAATTTCTACGACTTCACCAGTCCAAATGTTTGGCCTCCAAACTCCCCAGACCTTAACCCCATGGTTTATTTTGTATGGGGCGCAGTTGAAAAAGACACCAATCGCACTTCCAGTAATACAAAAGCCCAGTTAATGGATAAAATTAAAACAGTTTTTGCGGCCCTTCCCAGGGAGACTGTAGCATCAGCTTGTTCGAGGTTCCGAAGCAGAATTGAAGCTGTGATCGATGCTAATGGTGGTTATTTTGAGTAAATCTTGTTGATAGTATTGTAATTAACTCTGCCTGTAATGTTTTTTTGTCAATTCATTAAATTTAATAGATACAAAGAAGATTTTCTTTTTCCTTACGAAACTGTCAAATTTATCCCGAACACCCTGTATATATATAGTGTAAGAAAATTTTTTAAGGAAGATGAATATGAACAGCGGTAACTCGGAAGCCACTAGTACTAACATGATGGGGGGATGTAGAATTTTTTAGAACTGTAAATCCTCACCTCATAATCCCTCAATTCTCTGAGGAGGACCACGGTGATGTGTTGTCTTTCTTCATGTTTGTAGAGGAGCTAAGGAACGTCGGAAACTGGTCGGACTTCCAGCTTCTAATAATACTTAGGAATAAACTGATTGGAAGGGCCAAGTTTTTATATTCCTCTCCCATCTTGAGAGACATTTGGAATACTATAAATTCAAAGATACCCTGATATCTCAGTTTTCCAAAGTTAAAAGCATAGGTCCGAGGAGGCTGCAAAAATGCAGACAAGATAAGAAAGAATCTGTCACAGACTATTATAATAGGCTGCTCACTTTAGCTAATAGCTTGAGCGTGTCCAGTGATGAAAAGAGTCACTTTGATTGGGCTGTCTTCAACCAATTCAGATTAGGAGTGAGAAGAAGAATATAAAGAGACAGCATACAAGAGGGAAATAAACACCTTAGAAGAATGCTATCAAGCCATAAAAGAAAAAGAAGAAAGACTAGGCGATCTTCATCCTGAATCTGGTGCCAGCCAGATACACAACATTACAGAGGTGTCAGATGAAGAAAGAGAAAAGTCTGGTTAATCCTAAAGAAAAAAGTAAAGACCAACAAAAGGAAGGAAAAGAAGAAGAAAGTAAGGTCACAAAAATCACTCATTCCATTAATATGGAGAAAGTACGCACTTTAATCAGACAAGAGGTTGAATGGCTACAACAGCCCTTTATGGACCGTCTTGAAGCTGGCGGCAGTAACAGAAGGGACCTCTGAATCAACTATACCTCAATCAGAGAGGACTAATGAAATAAAAGACAGGAGGGAACCTCCCAGATGCTTTAGTTGCAATAAGATTGGGCACATAGCTCGCAACTGCTTTAAAAAAAAAAAGACCCTCCAACAAAAATATGAGATATGAGTCAAATTTTGGGCACCCTCATCATAATTATGCAAACAAACCATGGAGAGTAAAGAACAGGAATCAAGAACACCCATGGAAGGTACAAGGATCGTATTGTGACATATTATTAGATACTGGTTTCCACATCTCTATCATAACTGAAGATTATTTTCAAGGAATAAAATCCAAGATATGGAGAGGCATTACTAAGCTAAAGAGACCAATCAGATTATCGGAACTTTCAACTTCTGTGTTTTATGTAACCAAGAAGGTTAGGGTAAAAATATACTTGCCAGAATTTAATTTGTGTGTTTGGCAAGCGTTGTTGGTCCTTCCCAGGACGCCTCACACAAGAGCACAGATTATCCTAGGAACTAACTTTCTAGAGAGGTACAAGTTCTCATGCGACTTCTTAAAATTGAATTATTCATAATGGGTATTAAATGGTCTGATAAAGGGAACAGTAAATTTAAAAATAGAGTTGAGAAATCTCGTGAAATAAGAAAGTAGAATGAAAGAAATGTCGGGCTGACTGAAAGAAGTAATAATAAAATGTCTCGAAATAATCATACTGATCCTTCAATAGTTTCAACATCCTAAAGTAATAGTCAATCTGAGACTTACCTGACCTCAAGCGTAAATTTAGTTAATGATCAAAGCATAAAGAAAAAAGAATTAAGGGAGGGTAATAAAAAGGTAGAAGAAGTAAACATTATAGAGAGAGAGAAGCAGTAATAAAAATCACTGCCCAGACAACGGGAGAATTAGAAGGAGAGCAGGGTATCATAAAGGGGTAAAATGCCCAAGGGATAATAACAAACATAAGTCAGCACCAAGAAGAGCCCACAGGTCAGGCTGATGATGTTCCTGCTCAAAATTAAAAGACATCTGAGTATTGTCCGACCCAGAGAAAGCATGAGACACGATACAGAGACAGATTAAAGAAAAATTTTTCGTGAAGGAGTGGGCCTTTGTAAAAACTCTATGTAGCTTAAAAAATACCAAAGCGCTTTACATTGATATTTACAGAGGTCAAGTCCCATGAGAATATTGTCAATATAACCTTGTTTGTGCTAGATATTTTTGTAAATAACCCTATGGAAATTAACTGTAGTTACTCCTTTAACAAGAATATTTTACAAAGGCAATGTTTTGCCACCAGAACTTTATGTAATAGCTCTATATGAAGGCATAAGAAAGATTTACAATTTTTGTGTATGAGAAAGTGCTTACAAGCTCTGAGCATAAACACCTCCAAAGTCAGTCTAAAAGGTTCAAACAACTTTCCGCTGGGCAACTTACGATCAAAAAGGGTGCATGGACGAGAACAAAGAGTGGGTTGAACTTAAAAGAAGATGAATGAGTCATGCCGAATTCTTAGGGTGGGGGGGTTACAACCTTCGTGCAAGGTCTCAGAGAAAGCGTAATAAAAAGGGACAGAGCTGAGCATAAGGGGCTTCCAGTCGCCAGAGAGAGAGAGGGAACCCATTTTGGCAGCCAAGAGAGAGAGAGAGAGAGAGAGTTGGTGACAGTTACAGTTATTGGAGATGGCAGATAAAGGAGCCAGTCGTCCAGGCTGCACGGCGAGCCCAAGAAGGAGAAAGACCGATGTAGATGTAAATTACCTGAAGCAGCTTTGCTCGGAAGTTTTTCTTTTCACTGTAGGAGAACAACCTTTTGCCGGAGCTGTACAAGTACCGCAGGTCCCAGTCCTCAGCCTGCTATTTTCCCGACGAGATACTGCTGATGCCAGATTCCCTGAAGGAAGCTCGAGATGTGAGATGGAATAAATGCCATAGAAACTTTTGTGCAAGACTTTTGACTGAATGTGCAATACAGAGCCTTTGTAAGTTACATCCTTTTGTACAATTCCCTGTATGTTATGTTATAGATGGACAATTAAGAATTTGTTTAATAGTAATAAGAAGTGTTGAAAGTTTATTGTTCAGTTGGTTAGACTATAATAAATTTAGTTTAATCCTTTATCCAAGTGTGAGCAAACAAAGTTTGTGCCTGAAAGTATCTTCAGGACTGGGGTAAGGTGTTGTACCACCTTACAGTTATAATAAGAAGTATCCTTAAGAGAATCAATTGGCATGTTTAGAGGTTGATATCAAATTTGTAAAGCTGACCTCTTTGCGAGTAAACTAGGAGTTTAATAAATTGAAATTGTAAGCAGAGAGTAAATAAGTTTTTGAGTTAAAGAGATTATTTAGTGTTGAATTAAAAGGGTTCTAATTTTATGCTAAAGATTTTATAGATGGACAGAGAAAGCAATCTCCCTATTGTTTAATTCATGCATATTTCATATTAATGTAAATAAATGTCTTTTAATTATTTGTTAAAAGAGTGATGCCTGATCTTTTATTTTACAATTGCACTGTTTCTAAAAATAATCGGACTTGTGAGCAGGAAACAATTAAGGCAATAAAAGTGCAATTTAGTTACTTATGAACCACGAATGTTAATGTAAACTTTCTTAATGGAAATTTCACTAGTAAGAGAGGGAGAGAGAGATCTACTGGACGTTTTATTTAGTCTTATGCCGAATAATTGATATACTGGTGTCGCAGTCTAACAAATAAATTTTCAATGTTCATAGGCATTCGACTAGTAAATATGGAAGGTGGATAAACGTAGTACACAGTAGAATAAGAGAGAAAGGTCACGAGAGAGAAAGCGCACACTGCTAATTAGAATAATGGTATATTGAATACCAGAAAGAGCATAGAGAAAAGATATTACAAATATAGACAAATAAAATATCGTTTACAGAACGACAAAACAAGGTCACATTAATGTTGAAAACTATTATAACCAGCATAGTTGACCTATTTTTATAAAAAACAATAAAACCAAATAATCACTGGATAACACCTGATATAATGATATTATGGGAGCAGAAAAGATAGGTTAAAGAACATCTGAATAAACTATATAATGACCAAAATAGAATATATTACAGAAGCCTGCAAAACCAACTAGACAGGATGGAATGCTAAAATGCAAAAATAGATCATCTGAATGATAAAACAGATAAATGTATAGAAGCCTATTTATATATGACTCCAAATTTCTCTACTCTACATTTAAAGATATTATCAAAGACTACGGTCCATCACCTCTCACCATGAAAGATTCACAAGACAAGGGGACTGGAAATATTAGAGAAATGGAACACATCTGGTGCAATTCTCTAATATCTTTAAAGATAAAAGCTTTCACCCACATATACTGACCATGAGAAAGATACAGTACCCATAATCCTAGAAGTAGTAATCCTTTCACTTAATCAAATGAAATCATCAAAAGCATGTCAAAATAATGAATACCCTTAGTGCTCAATAAGAGTGGTGGAGCTGGTCTAATTAAACAAATAAACAAACCTTTCAATAATATTCTTTTCGCTGGGACCCCCAAATGATTGGAAAATAGGCAAAATCTTGCCTGTATATAAAAAAAAAGGTGGTGTTCAAAAATATAATAATTATAGACCAAGTATTCTTCTTTGCTACTTACCTTTCAATAACTTTTACAAAGATTTCTTACAAAATCTTTGTAAAAATAATACAGAATCATCTAAAGTACAAGCTGGCTTTAGAAAAAAAAAAAAAAAAAAAAAACAGGTCAACAGTTAACCATATCTTTTACCCTTCATAGTCTGACCAAAATCGCATAGGACATGAGGGAGAGACCTTTATTGCTGTTTTGTGGATTTTAAACAAGCATTTGATTCTGTCAATAGAGGAAAACTTATTCAAATATTGACAAAGAAAAACATACTTTGAAGTACTAAGATTTTTTTTCAAACTGCTGTTAGAATACAAGTGCAGTAATTCAATATAAAAATACCATAACAAAAAAGAAACTTGAAATCAAATGAGGAGTTATATGCAAGGATGTCCAATCCCATGCCTTTTTTAACATTTTTATCAAAGAACTCAGTAAAGATGCATTGTCCTCAACCAATGGGGTAAAAGTCAATGCAAGACTAATCATTTATGCAGATGATGTAGTAATTATAAAAGATAACAAATAAAATCTTCAATATCAGCTTGTAAAATTACAAGAAACCTGCAGAAATTATAATGTTGTAATAAGTAAAATTAAGATAATGAAAATTGGAAGACATTCATAAGATATACAGGTAAAATTTAATCAGGAAACCATAGAACAGGTTAATGGTTTTAATTACTTAGGAACAATTTTGACTTCAGATTTAAATGACTTAGCAACAATAAAACACAGACTCTCCATAGCATGGTCAATGATGAATAAACTTGATAAAATTTGGAAAAACAACAACATTCCTATAACGCTAAAAATAAAATTATACAAAAGTATAATACTACCAACAGCTTTACAGAGCAGAAACTTGGACCTTAAAAAAACAAAAAAAAGAAGCAGAGAGGGAAAACTGTTGACTTTTGAAATGAAATGCTTCAGGAAAATCAGCAGAACTCATTGGACAGAACATAAGACAAGTACTGCAAGATCTGAATGTCCCTAACTCAACAATTCTTAACATAGTTAAAAATCATCAACTCCATTGGTTTGGTCACATTATTATTATATTACCTGACACCTCCATGGAGTCCAAAGACTCATCGAGGGAGGGAACCTACTCCACAACTCTCCTTCTCCACCAATCAATCCACCAACTACCATGAATTGCAGCTACCTTCATCATCTACACCAAAGCCATCTGCCGCTGACCACCACCATTAGTATTTTCACAGACAATCACAAACATCCATGCCCATGGTGGGATTCGAACCCACAGCCTTTTGGCTAGAGAGTGGATATGCTAACTGCTCAGCTCACCAGGCTGGCAAATGCAAATGGAACTATTCAGACTTCCTCACCTCATATTTGAGGGTACTATGGAGGATATAACATCCAGGGGAAGACCAGGATTAACATGACATAAGGTCCTTAGAACTGTATTGGACTTTCAAAGCTTTTGCCATATGAAAGAGCTCGCTTGCTTTGGACAGAGAACAGTGGAAGACTCTTATCCACACTAAGGACAAAAGAGGAGAGAGAGAAGGTGAAAAAATTCATTATTTTGGCTGGAACCACTGACCTGAGAGGTGAGAAATATTGTATGAAGGATGTCAAAGAGTTGTTGGAAGAAGCAAAAAAGAAAAGTAACAGGTGAAGTGTGAGTCTGCTGCCACGCTATGATAGATGCAAACTGAGAAGAAGAGCAATGATAGCTAATTAATCAGTATGCAGCTTTTGAGAAGAAATGATGTAGAGTTTAAGGGACAGAAAGATTTAAACAATGCTGATGGATTCAGAGTTAGGTGTGTGGAGAGAGCTTTATTCACTGAGAGTGTGGAAGTGCAAAGTCAGGAAAACAAGCAATTAGGGCAGATGCAGATGAGTGTGTGAAGGTACCTATGAAGTAAATGAGTGTGAATGAACAAAAACAGTGGAATTTAGTCTCTCAGGCAACAATATCAAATGGGGTAGTCACTTCAGAATGCAAAGGGTTGGAGGCCTATGGGGATGCTACAGTTTCTATATACTAATGCTAGAAGTATCAGGAATAAGAGAGAAGAGTTTTCGGTATTCATTAGTGCAACCTCACCAAAAGTTATAGGCATTAGTGAGACTTGGCTAACAGCATATTACATAGTTACAGGGATAGAATGTGATGAATTTAGCATTTTCAGGGATGATAGAGTAGACAAGACGGGGGGGGGGGGGGTACTGATGATGATAACAGATGAATTGCAGCCAATAAGATTAGGAGTCAATCAGGCAGATGGCAGCTTTTTTGAGTCAAAATATACAATTAGTTGCTGCTATAGGCCATGGGGTGCCAGAATTGATGTGGAAGATGTGCATCAACAGATTAGTACAATTAGTGAAAGTTGAGTAATTATTATGGAAAGAGGAAAGATCACATGGCAGGAAGGAAATGAAATTTATACACTTAATGAAAAATATTACTTGAAGCAGAATTTGACAGAGGGGACTCAGGGAACAAGAATGTTGGCTCTTGTTACAGGATGAGAAGACCTGTCCATAACTAAGGTGGCTACATTATCTGCAATTGGGAAAAGTGATCATGTGGTTTTGACTTGGGAGATTGCAAGATGTGGAAATTCCAGTTAAGAAGGGGTATATGTGGAATTACAAGGCAGGTGATTATGATACACTTAGAAAGCAGCTTGAAGCAGTACGATGTCATAAAGATCTGCGAGGGAAGGAGTATGTTCACACTGCATAGAGGATAGTCTAGGGTTATCTGCAGAAAGCAATATCACACTGTATACCCAAGGTCAGGGAGAGTAAATCAGGTAGTAGTTAGATGGATGAGTAGAATCATTAAGCATGAGCCTCAAAAAAAGAAAATATCGCAAAGGGTATATAAGAAGAAAAGTGACCAGCTAACTCATGAACAGTACAAGGATCAGGCAAGAAAGATGATGAGCATGGTAAGGAAGGCAAAATCAGCTTATGAGAAGAAATTTAGCTGAACAGACTAAAGGAAATCCCAAAGAATTCTTTCTATGTGGCAAGTAAGAGGAAGAATGACTATAGAAGGATCACTTTAATGAGGGAAGATAGTAGAGATAATAGAGGCAGGTGGATTGATTCAGTCAGAAATGCCTTAGAGTGAAATGTTAGATATGACAATATTGGAGTGCTGGCAAGTAATAGACCAATTTAGAGGAAAACTTGATTGATTATTAATAATGTAAACTTAATCATGTAGTGCTGTCATAGTAGCATGAATAGCTTTTGAAGGTACATATCAGGAAATTGATGATGTTTAGAAAATATAGGCAGACTGCAGATCAAAATGAATATCATTGATGTTTGAACTAAGACAACATATCTTTGAGAATTTCATGTAGATGATTTTTGGTTTGTTTCTTTCTGCATTGTAAACATTGGGATCATTGTTTCTTTCCCATGTTATTAATTTTTCTCAACAAAGGTCAAGAAAACTCATAAGTATTGATAATTAATGTGTGGGTATATAAATATATAACTATCTCATTGTAGGAGTTACAGTAATATCCCATTTTTAGCTTGTGTGTGTTTATTTGTATATTTATTTTGAGAACGACCTCAGAAGATAAGCAGATTAATTAACTTAGTCATTTTTTTCATTAAGTGGTTTATAAATAAAAACAGTCATTAATTCTATTCTTTTTATTTGCTATCTGACTAGCCAACAGCTTCAGATAAGGCAATAGCCAATCAATTGTTGTCTGTTGGCCGTTCCTGTACTGCTGCACAAACCAGAGAAATATACTTGCAGACAAAATCTCGCTATACTCAAGAAATGAGGCAAGAACTCTTGAACACAAAATCAGATGACAGTTCAGCAGGTGAGTTCTGAAAGTTTGTAATGTCATTTCGCATCATAAGATCATTATATGAAATATCCTGTTCATATGACCTATTTGTTATATACTTGACTACTTATTATATACTTGTAAGTATATAAACATTTATATATTCATATGACACAATTATTTACATTGGTTTATTGAAAATTGAATTCAGTATAAACATGAATAATAATACAATGATAGAAGACTTACAAATAGTAGACCAAAAAATAAGTTATCATTATGATAAATATTTGCTTTCAATCAACCTATCAAGAAAATTATTATTATTACCACCACCCTCCACCTGTGAGTCCTTTAATTGGACGTATATCCTTCTTGGATCTCATAGAGTAATAATTTCAACCTTTGGCATTAGTTGGGGTGAATCTATTAGTGTGTGTGTGTGTTGCAGAATACATGAGCACAAATAGTTATTTGTCTTTTCATAAGCCAATTATTCAAGAACTCTGGCTTGAATGGTTTTCTCACATTTGGTATTTGAAATCCTGATTATGATCATCATTGAATTCCCAATATGTGCCCTCAAGAGGTGTTCAAGCTATTATGAAAATCTTATATTATTAGTAACTTCCTATGTCATTTGGTTGCCTTTCTTCAGCCTCATTTATTCAGTATTATTGCCTGTATGCACATATCATTGTTCTGTGATCCCTGATGATGGAAATTTGACTTGGATGAGGAAGTATTAATTAAAGTTATAATTAATATTCAGTTTATGTTATATTTTTTTAAAAAATAAGTCGCACTAAATTTGTTGCAGCAAATAGTCAGTTGTGTAAGGAATATTGCAGAATTGTACTGGATTTATTTAAGAGCCATTTACACCATATAATTAAACCATTTTGAACAGCTTTTCTCAGGGCACTTCATCATATGCCTTTTCTAGGTCTACAAAACTTATTACTGATCTTGACAACCCCTTTTGCCTGAAACCAACTTATTCTTCTCCAAATTTTCCTTCTGCAATTTTCATTACTGTCTTCTTGCATGTGCTTGTATAAATCTTACCTGGAATACACAGTAGGGAAATTCCTCTGTAATTTTTACATTGTTTTATTTTCTTTGTTATGGATGGAGAGCTGCTCTAGTCATGGAATTCAAACCTGTGACCAGGCCAACTGAATGATGCACTATTGAAAACTACTGTAAAAACTCTTATACTGACATAATTAAGTTTTTTGTCTTTTTCAACTTCAAATAATTGATATGTACTCCTAATTACATTTCTCTTGAATGTTTTCATTAACCTTCTGTCACTTTTTGTTTCATTTGAAATCTTCCAAAGTAATTCGGCGGCCTGGTTGGCTGAATGGTTAGCGTATCTGCTTTCCAGCCAGAAGGCTGCAGATTTGAATCCCATTGTGGGCATGGATGTTTGTTATTGTCTGTGAAAATACTAGTGGTGATGGTTGGCGGTAGGTGGCATTGGTGTAGATGATGAAGGTAGTTACTGTTGGTGGAGTAGTGGAGACAGAGAGTTGAAGAGTAGGTGCCCTCCCTCGATGAGTCTTTGGTCTCCCTGTAGGTGTTACATAATAATAATAATAATATTACCCCAGACATAAGAATATCTTTATCTACAGTCCTAGAACATTTTGCCACCTTTCTGATATTGTTTGTATTCTTAACATAGTCTTTTTTAATGACTTTGTTTTAGTTACTTTTACACATTGGCCTTCCTTTTTTATATTTTTCTCTGTATTCTTTCAGAGCACATAGTGCATTGTAAAACTCTCATATAAATGTTTTACTTGTTATATTCCTTTTCCAGTTTTATATATACTAAGTGAAAAATTCATTGAAAAATATGTTTTGTTATATGATCAAATAATCTTTAAAAATACGATAATTCTCTTTTTACATGATTTTGAAATAACACGGTTTAGAAAACAAAAGGAATTTTATTTTTACATAGTTTTACATATTTTGATTTAACATGGTTCAAATGGCGCTTATTTTTAAATTTTCTGTTTGAATTCAGTTCTGTTAAATAGGGTATTTCCATTATAATGGAATTCTTAAATTTGAATTTTGGAGAACTCCCTCGATGTTTTAAATATCAGGGATTACGCTAAGCCACAGAATGTAGATAATTGTGGCAACAACAGATGATCCTCTGTATTCACTTGTCATTGGTTCCTGGAAGCAGAAGGGTGCTATGCTGATTCCTCGAAGTTAAGTTGGTCCGTTACAGGAGGCCCACCTAAATAAAGCTGTTTGGAAGAAGTAAGCTGTTTACTAAACAATCATTTCTTGTTTACAATTCAAAATGGTTACACGTCTTGTGTTTTGTTCGTGCAATAAAGTTTGTGTCTAAGACCACAGGCAATGCAATGAAAGGTGTGGATTTTAACACGTTACCAGTGCACTGGAAGGCAAACAAAAAAGGTTGGATTACAAAAGAAATTTTTAATGAATGGTTCAATGTTTTGTTCCAGAAGTTAAATGCTATTTGATGGTGAAAAAAAATATGACTTTAAAATTTTATTGATTATAGATAATGCATCTGGCCATCCTTTTTCAGAACACCCAAATGTGGAATTTTGTTTTCTGCCACCTAATACAACATCCTTAATACAACCACTAGACCAGTGTGTGATCGCTATCTTCAAAACTTACTAAATAAGAAGAACATTCCAATACATTTTGGATAAACTAGATAAGAATAATCTACTGACAGTTATTGATGTGTGGAAGAAATTTTCTATTTTGGATTGCATCAAACTTGCTAAGTTGGCATTATCAGAATTGAAACCATCAACTTTAAATGCATGCTGGAAAGCTACTTGGCCAGAATGTGTGAAAAAGAAAAAAGTGATGATGATTAAACCATTGTTCCACTCACAGCAAGATTAATTAAAGAAGGGCTTCAAATGGCTAGTAAATTGCAAAGTCATTTTCTTACACATGATCCAAATACCGAACGAGCTGAATAGTTTAAACTTGAACTGAAGTCATGTATGGTGCAGTATGATGAATTATACAAAGATCTAGTCAAAACAGGATATCAACAATTAACAGAGTTCGTGGTAAAAAAAAAAAAAAAATCAACCTTCAGAATTATTGAAAATTAGTGTTAATTTAGTTCCTTTTACTGAAGAAAATATTTCCCTATTACAGTATGAACAGGATGGCCAAAGTGTTTCAAGTGATTGAAGTGATTTAATTCCAGTCTCACACAAAAGAATGCAGCTACTATTGGAAAGTGACTGTGAATAAAATTTAACTAATAACCATGTGTGCCAGGTGTATTTGAGCCTTTTTCGAATTTCTGTTTTATTAGTATATACTTTAAATAAGTATTTAAAATTAAAAAGAATATATTCCATTAAAATTAAATAGTGTTTTATTCAATGATTTTCATGTTTTGTTTGAAAATAACTAATTATTCGTATCGGGTTTTCACATCTGGAACCATTCTTCTATTTTTTCATTGCATTGTATTCTTTTTTTACATGGATTTTCTGGAACCAATCTACCGTGTAAATGGAGAATTGGATATGTATATGTATATGTTTGCATTTATCAATGCAATTGTATTTGTCGGAATTATCAGAACTGTAAAGTGTTAGTGTAATAAATGAGACTTGAGTGTAATTTTAAATAATTAACCATATTATCAGCAGAGAAATCATGTGGGTATAATATTGTATGTTTGTTTATAATAGTGTTTGTATATCACACTATGACCATACAGTGTGCAAGCATGGAACTCAAAGCACTTCATTGCTTTGAATCTCTGTAATAGGTATGCAGATTTTTTTTTTTTAGAACAGCTGTCAGTGGGTAACAAGAATGCTAGTAAGCAAGGAATAGGCAAGCAGGGGAAAAGAGCTGGAAAGTCTAACAATCTATCGAGTTAAGTTATCTGATCTCGGAAAAGTTTTTATATGCATCTTTAACTACTTTCTAAGGAGGAGCTGTGAAGTTAATAATTGAAGAACAGAATAATATATCAAGCCTTCCTATATGAGAAGCAAGTAATGTGTTCCAAGGAGCATGATAGAATCTGTTGTAAACTTCTTTTTATTGGAAGTGCATTTGAAACTACCCAGTTAAATACATTTTATTGGCATGAAGCATATGATTATGCTTCATGCCTACTTAAAAAAAAAAAAAATAAATAAATAAAAGAAAGATGAGTTTTAGGAAACTGTCTTACTGAAAGAAGATATGCAACTATAATAGTTAAGTGAGACCTTCTAACTTTGAATGTATTCTAAGTAATTTGAGAGATAAGCAGAATGAATGAATGAGTAAAAACAATAAAATAAATGATGCAAAGCAACTTCTCATATGGCCAAGTGAAATTGCAGAACTTTCAGCTGAATACTGTGTTCAAATTATTTTGTATAGTATTTGATGTTATTCCTCAGAAATGTATTTTTACTATGACAGCCAGAGTGAAAGAATTTTATTGTGCTCATAGTGAGTAATTCTTAGAATGACCATTTAATTATTTGTATGTATTAAAAAGTTATATATATATATAGAACAGTAGAAATTTAATTTATTAATTGTAATTCTGTAGAGAATATGAAATATTAGATTTCCTAGAGAGATAAAAAGAGTTTTTTATCTGTTGTATATATTTATATGTTTTAAAGTAAATATTTTCATTTTTTATATACTCAAGCTTCTTTGGATATACACGGCATGCTGATTCTGAAGTCAGTGCACCATCACAGATATGAATCTGAAACATTCTTACGACTAAAATGTATATAATATGTTTTGTTACTTCACAACTGACTATAACTATATAGGTGGGGGATAAAGATGTGGTGAAGAAGGGTGTGCGGAGTAGATTTTTTGTGTGGAGAGTTGTTAGTGTCTTGATTGGGTCTCCTGCGATGAGTCTTTTGAATCTGTGGAGGTTACAATCGAGTTTCAAGTATAGTACCATATTATTACAGTAGGTGAGCTAATGAGTTTTTTTTATTAATTTTATATATTTGTTTTGCATTTTTATGTATTCTTTACATAATCCAGAAACCATACATGGAATTTTTTTTTTTCAAGCCACTTCAGACATATAGTAAATGAGACACTAAATGGTCTTGCACCAGGCTATGAAATTCACTTCCACCTAAAGACAGTCACAAACATCCATTTCTGTGGCAGGATTTGAACCCACAGCCTGTTGGATGGATGGAACATGAATATACTAACCTTTTAGCTAACTAGTCTGTAAACTTCCTCCTTAGTTGAACCTCCTTTGGGAACATAGGTACCAATAATAGTCTCATTCTCCATTTCTCCATTTTAATGTTTGCCTATGTCATCCTAATTGAGATTGTTGCTTGCAATTCAAGAAGTTTATCCTTGTGCTTGGTGTTGAATATTATATTTCTTCTTTCTCTGATCGTTATTGCATGAATATAACACTACATATATGGAATTATTTCAATAAATATTTGTTGAGCTATTTTAAGTCTTGTATTTAGCATAAAGAGAAAAAGTGCATACAAATTATATATATTGAAATAACTCCAGTCTGGCTGGATAAATTTGGGATTTTGGATAAACGCAAGATATCCACATGCTTCGTTTTTGTTTCATTCAGTTCATTTGTATTGAGATTAATAATTCTGTGCCAGCATAATGTTGATGAATTATGGGAATTTATTGTTATTATTATTTATTTATTATTTTTATTTTTTTTGTGACTTTCACCCACAAAATGTTATAAACCTCTGATTATTAGTATTGTCAGTGGACTAAGGATGTTTTAAATTATTGTTTAAGATATATACAGTTCATCCTTGAGGAACGTGGGTTTGAACTGTACTGATCCACTTATTTCGAATAAGTTTTTTTTTTTTTTTCAATAAATATGTTGGAAAATTTTTTTAGAGATTTCCGACAATTTGAAAAAACTTGCAGATGAACCTCGTAGCTTAGAAATATCGAAAAAAATAAGTATATCATGAATGCATTAAATACATGTAGATACTAGTGTATTTTATCATTTACTACCATAAAATACACAAATCTATTATAAAAAAGTTAAAATTTATCAAAACTTACTCACACAAACACTTAGAGACCATACATGGCCATTTGCAGTCGAGCGAAATGGAAAACAATCTTAAAGTTGCAGTAATAAATCATCATCATCATCATCATCAAATTCCTGCCATGTACCCTCAAGGGGTGTACAGGATATGACAGTACTACATGAAAAAATTACATCATTACTAACTTCCTATCTACAATTTTCCTCCAAATCAGTCTGTTACTTGTCAAGACTCCAACATTATCAGATCTTATAATAAATCATAAATCATAACTGCATAAAATTAACTGTTATTAATGAATTAATTAGTTAAACTTAATTATTTAATTAGCATAAAATAAAATTTTCATAATGATTCATTCATTAGTGTATAAGCTAGGCTAATGCGAAACAATCATATTATTATTATTATTTTTTATTATTATTATTATTATTTGACACCTCCAGGGAGTTCAAAGACTCATCGAGGCTCAATTGTAGTAGCCTACCATACAGCAATTATATTGCTGCTTCATTTTATCAGTGAATGAATCATTATACCTGTAAATAAATATGAATTTCTTTTTCACATTATCTTTTCATTTGTGATGTGTAGTGTTAGTAATACATATAACACCTACAGTATTTTGTATCATATAAGATAATACTGACAGACAGACGATTCATCTTGTAAACAGATGACATAAACTTACGGTATTGATAAGTACAGTACAGAACTGTAAGTGTATTTTCACTTCCTTATGATTTTCTTTAATAACATTTTCTTTTTTATCTAGCTTACTTTATTGTAAGAATATAGTACGTAATACATACATACATATCATACAAAATATATGTTAATCGACTGTTTATGTTATCGGTAAGGCTTCCAGTAGGCTATTAGTAGAGTTTTGAGGAGTCAAAAGTTATACGTGGATTTTCAAACAACACGGAGGGTTGGCACCCCTAACCCCTGCATTGTTGAAGGGTTAACTGTATGTATTATTTTAAATACAAAAAATTCTTCTCTAGAGACCAAACATGGAACTTTTTCAAGCCATTTCATGTCTAATAACTGGAATAGCAATCTCACAATGAGTGATGAAATTCATCTTTTCCCCATTCTTCTTCTCATAATTCCATTTTCATTGACAAAATAATTTTAAATGGTAATAACTGTTTTTTTTTTTGTTTTTTTTTCATGCTATAATTGTAATAACCTTTTCTTTGTGTGCTATAATTGAGATGTTTTGATTGACAAAACAATTTTAAATAATAGTAACTTTTTTTTGCTATGACTGGCATCTGATAAGTGGGACAATGATCTCATACCAGGCTAAATTGCAAAACAATTTTTTTTTTTTTTTTGCAAAAAATTTAAAAAGATGATTTTTTTTTTATTTATCCACCACATGCTCTGAGAAGAACTTATGTGTCATGCATCCTAGTTTATACCCCTACTTAGATGTAGGAATTATTACCCCAAGTTCTTTCTCTCTCATCCCCTGCCTGCTATGTACTGTGAAATTTCCCATCCTATCTTCCCTTTCATGTGAAGCCAATGGCCTTTCACAGCAAAGTAATTTAGCTTCTTATTCTTAGAGACCTGTTTACTGCATATGATAGGGCAATTAATCCTGTCTGCTATATCTGTAAGTTGCACATATTTTTGTGGTTGGTTTGCTTGTTTTGTAGGATGAAAAACCCTTATGAGACTGCTAACTCATCATCACTGGAAAAGTCCTGATAGATTTTTTTGTATTTTACATGAGATTTGAACCCAGGTAGTTCCAATTAAAGAGCATCGTTGATACTATTTCAGCTACAGAGGCTCTTGTGAAATTTTTCTTGCATCTATATTGAAAGATCCCCTTACCAGCTTGTATGTTTATATCATATCTTCTCTCATCCTATTTCTTAAACTTTGTAGACCGCATTCCTTTAGCTCGTCTGCATATACAGCATTCCATAGGTCTAGTTGATTTTTCAGTTGTCTCTTCATTTCTTCGGAGCCCAGGTGACTATATCTAAGCACAGTAGGTAATGTGGTCTTTGCAAGTTAGTATTTATTTCAACATGGCAGTTAGCCAGCACTTAACCACCTTATCATTGTTGTCCCTTAAACTTGAATCTGTCTGCCAGCATTCCCATATCTCTGGCTTCATTGCCTATTTGTAGCATATCACCTCCTGAGTATCATTTGCCCATAGATGTTTATTTAGATCAGCCTGCAGGAATTCTGTATTAGAAATATCTCATAGGTTTACAAATTACAAATAAACCTTTTGTGGGTGGGAGCCATATAAAAAAAATCATGGTACAGTCTGTTATAGCAAACTACTGAACTCAACCAAGCTCTACATCTAAAATTCTGTGCAAGAGAAGTTTGTTGTAGTAAGAGTGAACTGTATTAGTTATGTGATCCTTGCACCAGAACTTGCAAGAATTTCAACATAACCTTTGTAACAAGCTTCTATGAAGCCTTAGAAGTTCGTTATAAATCTGTAACAAACTTCATTTTATTTATGGCAGTATGATGTTGGTGAATTAGTACTGTTAAAATAATGTAAATCATAACCAACACCTGAGGTTTGCTAGCATTCTTAAATTTTTCTCTACTAATTTGCACATAGCACTACTATATGCAAAATTACACTAATTACTCCATAATATTAATTCAGTTTTAGCCTTTTTGGGTTTTCACTTTGTTTCTAAATTCTAGGAAGTAATGGTCTTCGTCACCGTCAGAGTAGTGCAGGCAATCTTCCACCAGAGGATTTGGATGCTGTACTTCGTTATCATCATAGCATGCAGGAGAAAGTAGCAGAAGATATGGTTTTGCTAGTCCAAAACCTAAAGCAGAACAGTCTCTTGGCAGGCCATATTATTCGTAAAGATATTGAGGTATGCATTATATTAAAAGATAAACAGAAATATTCTCAAATTATCTAATTGTTATTATTTTTTTTTTATTATTTTCTCTATTACAACAAAGTTCTTAAAAGTAATTTGCAAATCTTATTTGCTTCTTTCAAATTCAAATATAAATACTGTGCTACATACTTATTATATAAATAACACTAGATGAAAGGCTCCCTTTACAGTGAAGTTAGTTTTTTTAAGTGGTCTGTTATCTTCAAATTTTCTCATAGATGTCATTTTATTAATTTTACTATTCCATTTTGATCCCATTTTGATCATTTATTTATTTTCAATGATCTCCCCCTTAACCCAATACAATATTGAAATTATTCATACAAAGTTTTAAAACACTGCTGGTAGTGATCCAAAGGTATAGCATTCGGCTCAGCAGTCATACACTTCTAGATGACCTCCACTAAGTCAAACTGGCATCCTTTGAATTTCATCTTCAATTAAAAAAAAAAAAAAGTTTGTCAGTTCCAGATCTAGCAAAAGCGGTGGATGTTCAAGCACTGTGGTTGATTTGGAAATGAGAAACCATTTCATGTTTAATTCGCGGTGCACAGACGCTTTGTACAGCAACAGCCAGCTGTTTGTTCAGTAATGCTCCTCTCATACTTATCTCGAGTGGATTCAGATGTTGAATGACATTGAAATAGTACTGACTGTTAACTGTTTATCCCTCCAGAGCAAATTCCTTATGAACAGTTCCATGAACATCAAAGAAAACATTAGCATTGTTTTGACTCAAGATTTCTACATTTGAACCTTTTGCTGTCTTCGAGCAGCAACTGCCATTCCATAGTTTGCTATGTTGTTTCTGGATCATATCAGATGCAGAACACTTCATAACCAGTCACAATTCTGTCTAAAATGGTGTGATCTTGGTCAGCCATTTTCGAATTTTTGACATGTGGCACTAACACTGCCTCACTCAAGCAGCATGTATGTGAGAACTAATGAAGCTGTTGCAGTGTGTATGTGCTCACTGGAAAGAGCCCAATTCTATTTACAATAAGTCTATAAAAATTCTGTTTTGTTATTTAACAGGCACAGTGTGCATTGTGATGTTTCTATGTAAATTTCACATAGTGATGTTAATAAACATCTTATTAGTGTTTTTGCATTTACCATTGTTTTCATGTTCAATATTAGTATTTTTATTTCTAAGTTAACTGCATATATGTTTTAGTTTAAATAACTGTAGGTCATCTTCATTTGCTTCAAGTAATACTATATCATCTGCATATCCAAATTTAAATTTTCATTTTTGTTTTTTGAATTCTATTATTATTTCATCCATAATTACATTCAGTAAATAAGGATTTAAACCACTTCCTTATCTGATTAATTTCCATATCAGAAAATTCACATATTTGTGATGTAATGTTTTCTGCTGAAAATGTAGTGGTGTAGAAAATTGAAAGTGCAGATAGTTACGGATAAGACCATCAGTGGCATATTCATGTTATCTATACATTTTGCGCTGCCATTGCTTCGATTTGAAGTCCTTAAAGTGGAACAGTTTATATGTAAAAATTTCATACTCGTATCAGACCTGCAGGAGAGTGCTATCCCAAGTTAACACAGCATTGGATGATTGTTACTAGTGGGTACCAGTATTTAAAGGTGAGGTGACAATATCAACTGCTGACATGAGCTCTCCCTTCCCCATGAAGATCCCGTTTCTGTTTTCAGAATCAGGAATGAGGAAAGGGAGGGATAGCAATAGTTAACATAGTATATCAAAACTGCACTGTCACATCCTTCATTGGCCATTTGTTTTCAGTTGCATTTCTTGTATGGTTTGAAATTTGACATTTAACTATTTGGATGAACTTTTTGGATTATCTGTTAATTCATCCATAGTACTAATGGATTGTAGGTTTACAATCTTTTGTCATTGAGATTAACATTTTAAAAAAAATCCTTTTTAAATATGAATATTGTCCTGACTTTACTTATTTGTGTGGTGAATTTACAATAGAATCAGAAATGAAATTTTGCACTTTTAAATTAAAAAAAAAGAAAAAAAAAGTTTGCATACTGTGTTTTGGAATTAAAGTTGATGCCCAAGATAAAAACTGGGTTCATCATTTCTGTTGCTGCAATTATGCAAGCATATCTTACAAGGTAGTTCATATAAATTTCTCAGTACCTTTTGTGTTCTGTTGAGGATGAGTGAAAAGTTTACACCACTGACTGGAAAATATCAGATTCTCACAGTTGACGGATTCAGCATACTGTCCTAATTTAATGTCACCCATAAAATCATCTTGTGAAGAGTTACAGGTTTGAAACTGGGCAAACATGCCATGTTCTCATCAAGCCCATCCCTAATCTTGGAATACTCTAGTTTGCATAATTTTCTTCGACACACTGTGATGAAAAGAAATGCATTTGTTCCCTAATTATCATTTCTAATTCAAAAATATAAGTGAATTTTATTCCAGTGTATATTTCAGTATTTTTCTAAGTTTCTAAGTTATGCTTGCTATATGAATTTAACAGTAATAAGGTATAAAATCCTGGGCTTTGTCCTTGGACTTAAATATGTAAACACATGTAGACTGAGCCAACCAAACGTTAGCCTTCAGTAAGTATGATAGATTCCATGCTTTCTTATTTTTGCAGTAGTTATTATAAAAATAGTTAATATACACAGAAATACAAAATAGAATTATAGAATATATAGAAATTATATGAAAAATAACATCCTTACTTGCATGTTTAAATGTCTATTATTTATTGGTATTTTATTCATTTTATCATTACTTTATATCAAAGATGTGTGACCTATAGTCTGTGGAATCCACTGACAGTTTTAATTCAGTCCCAAGAAAATATCATTAATTAATGTTTCTCTTATGAATTTTAGGCAGTTTGCAGTTTGCTTATATCCATTCCATTGGTTCAGTTATTACTTTAAAAAAGGGGGGGGGGGTTGTGACAAAGTTCCATTTCATGATTCTATTATGTAGGTAAGGAAATAGAAGAATTTTGGCCAAGTACCAAACTTTTCTGGTGTTGCTTCTAATTTGTGAAGTGGATAGCAGTTCTATTTCCCTGCTCAATTAGAATTTTTTTTGTTCATTCCATTATTGGTAGAAAAGGTTGAGGAACCATTCTCCCTGTAGCAGTGATGATGATGTTCTTGCAGCAGGTGGCTTCTCATCTTCTGTCTAAAAGCTCCAAGCAGTAGGTTGGTTGCTGCTTACAGTGAAGGTTTTATGCTATCTTGTATGTTTAAGGTAGAAGTTATATATCATGCCTTGGCTGTAGTGAAGGAATAGTTGGTATTTGGGTGGTTGATTGTGCATGAACGAAGTATTCATCTTCAGAGGGAAGCAGCCACAAGTAAAACTTGCAGGTTCAAGATAATTTTTTTTTTTAAAACAATTAATTTGAGGTAGATGTGCAAAAGGATTCCTGTTTGGCCACAGAAAGAAGAGACAATTCCCTGATAATTCTGATTTGAATATGTGTGGTGTGACAGTAGTGAAGAAAATTGGGACAAAGGATTAAATGATATTGTTTCTTGCTAAGACTATTAAAGCAGAAATGCCACAAACGTTATTCATGTTAGAGGAGTAAGTGTCATCCTTGTATTACCATATATACTGTCTGGCATAACCACCCAAAATGCAGATTTAATGAATGTCGAATTTGGGAAAGTGTCATGTGAAGCTCAGAGAATGATGTTCATCAACACTCGTACCTCACCAGACCTACAAGAAAATTCTCTCTCTCTCTCAGTGATTCGGTTTTCTATGTTGGTGGAATATGGAATCCATGAGAATCTCAGGGGATGCTATTTTCAGTGTGCTGTAAATTCAAGTTCTTTCACCTTTTAAAGTTGGTGTTTTGGAGTGGGGGGTCCTCTAGTGGCAGAAGTGAACTATATTTGATGATATAATATGCCATTTTGTGTTGTTGAGTGCTGATGAAGAATAGTAACATTGCCTTGTAATCAGTAGATATCAAGTTTTGGCCTCATGAAAGAATGCAAGCTTGATTAAGAAAGCCAATTTGTTTTTCTGTATGAATTGATAGATTGTTAACCATATTTGCTTCAGAGTGTGCTAGGGATGAGAATCTTTAGTGTATGCCAGAGGACACCGGCCACTATTTATTTGATTGATAATTATTTCTTACTGTCTGTGAATCTCATCCACGGAAGACTGTAGTAAATTAATTATATATTAGTGCCATAGTACATTAGAACCCTAATACATTATTACTATACTCAGTGCTTAGAATAAAATAATCAGAAACTGTGCTCTAGAATTCAAACAACTTTTTCATGCTCATGCCTCTTAAGCAAGCTGAGCACAGGTGATGCACCTCATCTACTACCTGAAACATGTTCACAAAGACCAATACCCCCAAATCGGATTCAAATTCCTGGTCTGTTGTTGGAAGCGAAAATGCTACTCAGCTATAAGTTGTAATTTAATTATTACATACAAGTAATTAGGCATACATCAGTTCATTCATTCACCAGATTACTACTTCTGTTTTTTTTTAATTTTAATTCTAATTCCTGTTATAATACCATTAGAGTGTAAGAGTTAACTTTTTCTTGCATGAAACTGAATATACCTAAAACCAGTTACAGTTTATCAGATTATCATCTTCACTTTTTATGGTGAATTGGTGTATCATGTTTAGAATCCCAGTGTGTGTGTGGGGGGAGTAAATTATAAGGACCCAAACATTCCATTGATGTGTGTTTTGTAATGTAGTAGTAGTAGTTACCATAGAGTTAAACTGACATCTTTTAATGAAACTTTTAAATGAATCCAAGAATATTCTGCAATTTTTTGAATTTTATTGCCAGTTTTCTTCATTTACTTCTCAAATTTTGGATATTCTTTTGAAATCTTGCTACCACTGTCAAAAAGGTTGGATACTACCTTATGTTGTCATTTGAAATATTATTTATGGATTTTTTTCCTCCTCTTAGACACTTGGATATGCTTCTCAGTTGGCTGAGCAGAACTATGGACAGCTTAAAGTAGAGAGCAGTCGCTTAGAAACACATGCAAAAAGATCTTGTAATTGGTGGGTCTGGCTAATGGTGGGTGGAGTGTGTCTTACCTTTCTTTGGATGGTTATCTTCATAAGATTATTTCCAAAACAGTGATAGTTTTATAGTTAATCATAATTGTATTTTGAATAAAAAATGTTGCTTGTCTTGAAATAAAATGTCTTCTTTTTTTTATGTTGCTTTGCACTACTCCTTACACCTCAATTCTTTTCATTAAACATACTGAAGCAAGTCTTGGATTTGTTGCATTGAAGTTAGCCTTCTAGAATGTCTTCAGTTAGTGAGGATCTATAACTCTAGACTTGAATATTGGTGCATAATTATTGAATTAGATTAGTGAAGGACAATACCTCTCTAGACTTGGATTTAAATGTGGCACATTGGTAGAAATAAGAACACACACATTACAATGCAGAATGTTGTGTGCATTAATAAGAATATTAGAGATACTGCATTATTTTTAATAATGAAGAAAAAAATGCAGTGATAAAACTTTTTAGTAATATATATTTGCCATTACAAAAATATCTGAAAGAAATTAAATAAACTCATTTCATTTCTTTCAGATTTCATTATATGCTTAGCTTTGCAAATTTTATATGGAAAATTAATAAATAATAAAAAAAGATTGGTTACCCAGAAAAATAAGTATTTTTTTGTATAAGGGTTTATACTGATGTTATTTGAACTTGTCTGTTATTCAGTACTTTTATCAACAGGTTCATAATGCAGTGGTAGGTTTATGCATAATGGACATTTGATGATAGAAGAATAATTAGAATACAGTGATCTCATTTATTTTATTTAAATATTTTTAATCAATTTCACCCATGAAATAGTACAAAGCCAGCAACACAAGAATGCTATGTATGGAAAAGTGGTTTAGGGGAAAAAAATAAATTCAATATTTTTTTGAACTGTATGCTATAGTCCTTTTTTTTTTTGAGGGGGGGGGGGACTGTTCTAAAGAACTGTGTATTGATAGATTCCAAAGAACTATGTATTAATATCATCTGGCAGCTGACTCCTGACACTGCCTATAGAAAAGTTATAAGGCAGAAATTAATGTCTATGAGAAAGTGGTACTAGAGGAGAAACTCGGTGGGATATTATTATTATGTGATACCTTCAAGGTGTCCAAAGACTCATCGAGGGAGGGCACCTACTCTACAACTCTCTATCTCCACCACTCAATCCACCAACTACAGGGAACTGCAACTACATCATCATCTACACCAGTGCCATCTACTGTCCACCACCACTAGTATTTTCACAGACAATCACAAACATCCATGTCCACAGCGGGATGCAAACCTGCAGCTTTTTGGCTGGAAGAGTAGATATGCTAACCACTCTTCTCAATGATATTGGGTATTTTAAGTATTCTAAGGCTAAGAAAAGGGAGTTAGAAGTTGTAGAGGAAAAATAGTGACTTGAAGAGAACACCAGATTTCTTGGAAGCTGAAGAGACTTTGGATGTGTTTGTGCCAAAGAGGGCTAGAAGTGTGAGTCATCCTGAGAGGAGAAATTCAATATTGACTGGAAATCCCAGTTAGGAAAGAAGTGAGATTCCTGCAAGAAATATGAGAAGTATAAATTTTGGTGGTACGGTCATACCCCAACTTACGCGAATCCGGAGTTACGCGCTTTCTTATATGTATGTATTCCCATCCCGCTTCACACCTTACCTCACATAGTCGTATCTTTCTGGCGCTGGCTGCATCTGCCAGTGTCGCACATGCTGTGAACAAGCACTGATGTGTTTCACGTGGTCTCCATTCATACACGATTTTTATAGTCTACAAACCTTGTGATTGTTTAATGTTATGTTCTTGATAAAAATTTTATCACATAGAAATTAATAATGTCGTCTAAAAGAAGCAAGTCCGATTCTTCAACAGCTAGCAAGAAAAGAAAAACTGATTTTGGAAACAAAACTCAACATTATTAAGGATTTTGAAGGCGGAATGAAAATTTGTGAGCTAGTAAAGAAGTTTGATCTACAGGAATCCACAGTAAGAACAATCATAAAAGAAAGGTTTACAGATTTTGGAGGACATAGATTCTAACGAGGAACGAATTGTAGCCACAAGGTAAGGAATAAAAAAATCATTAGCTTGCTATGAAGAAATTTTGCGTAACAAGAAAAAGACATTATGCCGTCAGATGAATCTATTAGATTTTATGAAACCATTGACATCGAAATAACTTTCTTTTTTTTTTATGTATGAAAAACTACAATTATGATTATATTTCTTAAAAAATATAGCTGTTTTTGTAAACCTTTGGTCCCAATTAACTAATATTTTGTATGTTTGTATATATAAATTAGATGCAAAATTATACCCTGAGTTACGCGAATTCGACTTACGCGGTTTTTGTTGGTCCCATCTACCGTGTAACTTCGGGTATGACTGTATTGAAGTTTGCTATGCTGGGTTATAGTATTGGTTATAGATCTTGAAGCTTGGACCATTTGAGCATGACAAGAATTGTTATTTGGTTGGAGCAGATCTTGGGATCAAAAGAGAGAAAGATTAATGAGACCACAGAAAGGAGGAGCATAATCAGAAATAATTCCATTTGGTGACATAATACCAAGGATAGCTGAGCTGATTTAAAGAGAAAAAAAAAATGTTGCAAAGATGGTAATGATTTGTTGTCTCTCTTCCTATTTGATTAGTGGATTTAGAGGAAAGAAGCCAGTTTGAGTTGTGAACTTTAAAGTTTCCACTGAAAATTCCTCCATTTGAGAGCAATAAAGAAAGCAAATGAATGAAAGCAGCGTATGCAAAGAAATTGCGAGAGAGAGAGAGAGAGAGCAGATCCTGTGGTGGGGGGATTCTAGGTTTGATATTCTCGTACTTGGAATTTCACATCCTTTGTTTTTTTTTTTACAGAAGTAATTATGTAGTTTGGATAGTTGAAGGGGACAGTCATTGATGCTACCAGGTTTGGCTTAGGGGCTTATAAATTAATCAAAAATTCCTCAGATAACCAAGCCCTCAGTTAACTGAACAGCACATCATAGTGATTTCCTAACATCACCAGATAACTGAATAATCTAATGAAATTAGCAACAAGCAAAGCTTTAAGTAATTAAATAGTTGCAATAGAGATCATAGAGAAAATTGTATACACACTTCAGCAAAAAAAAAAAAAAAAAAACGTATAGAAATTGTAATACTAAATTTATACACACAGGATCCAGACAAGGAATGAATAAATTACATTTGACTTCTACAATTACACGAGGTGCTCAAAGTGGTTACCATTAGCATCCAAGCACTTATTATTATGGTGAACTACTGCTTGGGCAACATTGTCCAGTGGGATTGCTGCGCACGCTGTTTCAATTTTTTTCCGATGAGCCACCAGTGTAGCTGGTTTTCTACGATACACTACATCCTTTAGAGTCCCCCATAGGTAGAAGTCCAAGTATGTTAAATCAGGAGAACATGGTGGGGGGGGGGGCTAAACTCGCTCTCTTGCATCTCGGTGGTAGTGTGGTGGTGCTCCATCTTGTTGGAAGAGAACTTGATCATGCCCATAAAGTGCACGAATGGCAGGTAAAATGGATGTGCATAGCATGTCTAGGTACACTTGACCAGTAACAGTACCTTCAAAGAAAAATGATCCTATTTAAACCCCTTAGATGAAAATCACACCAGACATTGAATCCCAGTAATTTGACTGCCTTGTCCACATGAACGCCTGGATTTTCTTGAGCCCAGTAAACACAATTATGCCGATTCACTGTTCCATTAAGCTTAAATTGTGCTTCATCAGACCAAACCATCTTCCTCACAAACTCTTCATCCATCTACCATGTGTTGAAACCACTCACAATACTGCATTCTTTGATCAGGATTGTCTTCATTCATTGCTTGTAATAATCTCAGGATGTAAACTTTCCATTTAGCTGCTTTAAAAATGTCCTTGAATGACAATCGTGCCTCGGCCATTTTGTTTGACTGTCCTACTGGTCACGTGTTGATGCTTGTATTCAAGTGAGTAACGACATCTTTTGAGAGAACATCATACTACACATTGACCGCATCATACTACACATTGAACGAATTACGGTAGTAATTCGTTCCAACTTCGAAAAAAGTCCATAGATGACATCTGTTAAAGTGTGTGTGTGTACATTTTTTTGACGGACTCTGTATTAGTGTGCTAAATAGAAAAAGCATATTTTTTAGAAAAGCAATGGTTAGTGGTTGAGTGCAGTTGTATCAGCTATATCATTGCTTCTTATGAAGAGGGGATCACTGCATTTGGTTTTCCAGTTCTGGGGGATATCTTGTTCTTCCAAACAACAATAAATCATTGAGTCTTTGACTGATTAAGCTCTCATTCTAGAAAGATAGGAAAAGTTCTCGTTATTTCTACCAGTTCTCTCTCTTTCTCTGACATTTCCCCAACAACACACCTACACAAAACATACCGCTTTAGGTTTAGACCAGACCGTAAGTGTGAGCATCCTGAAGTAAAGAGAGATGTGCTACTTAATTTTGTCTTGCTATACATGTGTTTACTTGAGCAGAACTAATTTTATGCAATAGTGAATGATGGACAAAATTATTTTATGTGCTACTAATCTAGTGTTCCCAGTGACTGCTCTTTTTGATCTTTTCTGGCTAGTCTGCAATAAACTGCGTATATAACATAATATAGAAACTTCGTATATTAACTAGGTCTCACCTTTGAAGTTTCATATTCCAACATAAAGATGTGCATAAGTTAACATGGAGAGAAGACACAAAAAATAAGAAAAGCCAATGAGGCTATGTCATTGTTGATAGTGATATCTTCATGCTGGTTTAGGATACAAGAGTATATGAAATTGAAACTATCACTTAGGTCTAAGTAGGATAAAAATGAATAACACATTGAAATGAACAATATGTAAGAAAGTTTTAAAAAGAATTAGGTTGAGCAGCTTTTACAGGTAAACTAATAGGTAGACTCAGCTATACATTAGTGAAGAAAAAAATTAAAGTTTGAAAACAAGAATCAAACCTTGGTGTCTTAGTGACATACTCTGAAGGAAATATTGATTAATTCAGCTGATAAGGTATGTGGTGAAGTTGTCAGTAAGGATAGAAAAATAAGAACACCATAGCAGACATAGAATGTTAAAGAAGCGCTCCTAGAAAAATAAGAAAGTATACTGAAAGTTCCTAGCAAGTAACTCGGCAAATTCCATAGAAGAATACAAAGAAAAATGTAAGAGTTAAGCTCTGTGTAAAAGTAGCTAAACTAAAATCAAAAGACTTCATTTAGAATATATAGAAGATCAAGAAGGTGGCAAAATCTGGAGGCTATTGAAAAACCTTAGAAATAGAGAAAAGAATACTGTATATGGAAGATAAAGATGAATGGATATCCTCAAAGATGATAATTATATCCTAGATGTCTGGAATAATTACTATGAAAGACTGTTAAATGAAACAAGCACTGACCGAACAGTGTTAGAAAATTTTCAAGAGGAATGCAAACAGGAGTACATATCAATATATGAGGTAGAAAAAAATATTAAAAAACTTGAAATGTGGAAAAGCAGCTGGAGTAGATGATATTTGACCAAAAATTCTTAAACATGGAGGTATACAAGTTTTGCAGTTGCTACACTGCATAATTCAGAGGACCCAGGTCAGAAGGTTGAATTCCAGACGATTGGAGCAGAACATTCATAGTTCTCATCTATGAAAAAGGAAATAAAGCTGAATGTAAGAATTGCAGAGGAATTTCTCTACTAAGTGATCCAGGTAAGATTTATGCACACATTCTTGAAAAGAGAAGGAAGTAAGACAAGCACATGATCTATATGGATCATATTATGAAAGAAAGTGGCATTAAACTTGATATTAGAAATGGAGATATCAAACTTAGCTTGTGGTTTAGTGCAGGATTCTCTAACTAAATTGTAGTGTTATATTTGAAGTTGATTGCTCCAACTATGTTATTCTCCCACCTCTATCCAACCTAAATATTAAGCTCATGTTGGAGAAAGATAACAATGCATATATATATATATATATATATTTTAGTTTGTTTCAGATTCATGTCTGTGATGGTGCATCGACTTCAAAATTGGCATGTTGTGAATTCTAAAGAATGAGGTTCTAATATGTATAAAAATTTAACATTGACTGTAAACTTACAAATATATACAACAGGTACATTTCTCTGTAATAAATAAATCTCTTTAAGATCTGACATTCATATTCTAGAATTACAGTCAGTTAATTCCAGTATTCTATATATCTAATTGTTACATTTTAATGAAATATTTAGGATAACTATGTGGTGATTCTAGAATTATTCTGCATGGACTCAAAGAAAATGCTTTCATTCTCTGATTCTCAATTAAATTCAGTTCTAAGGAAATAACATTAAATACCATACTACAAAACAAACTGAACATAGCATTGCTATGTTCAATTTGTTTCATTTTGGCCATATAAAACTTACTTTCCAGCACTTATTTTATTTTTTTTATTCACTCGTCTTCTCTTTCTCAAATTCCTTAGAATACTAAAAAGTTAAAAGGTCTCACTTAACTAATATACTTGCATGTCTTCTTTCAGTAAGCAAGTTTCCTAAAACACATCTTTCTTTCATTTTTTTTGAAGTAGTAATGAAGAATAATCACTCAGACAGTGGAAATGCATTTAATTAAGCAGTTACAATAAAAGGAACTTTATTATAACTGCACTTCTAATAAAAGGAACTTTACTGCAGATTCCATATTGCTCCTTGGAACATGTATCACTTGTCTCGTATACAAAGTTTGATACGTTATAAATTGAAGATGCCAAGAAGTTATATTCTTAGTTTCATCCTTTATCCAAGTGTAAACAAAGTTTGTGTGTGAAGTCACTTCATTACTAGATACATTATACTGTCCTTCAATTAGTAACTTCACAATTCTGTATCCTTGGAGAGTAATTAAAGATGCATAAAAAAACTTTTCCAAGATTAGAGAACTTAACTCAGTAGTTTATTAGATCTTTCCAAGTCTCCTTCCCAGCTGACAGCTGTTCTAAAAACACAAATAACATGCATGTTGGTTACTGAGATTCAAAGTGAAACTCAGGTGACAATGGCTGACGTCACTACAGTGCTCGCACTTTGTACAGTAATAGTGCGACATACGAACACTACTATAAACATACATACATTTCTGCATTATTCCCTAAGGATTACGACATACGGTGCGCAAGTTTGCTGCTTAATTACGTTTGTCTCCTTTAATATTGCTACCACATTGGCTACATGCCAGTCTCGTAATGCTAAGCATAGAATTGTATTGCTAAATGCAAAGTGAAACATAAGATATATACATTATCTTATTACATAACAAAAATGTATTTCTCATCATTGAAACTTTCACTCAATTATAGCACTGTAAAAAAATGGACATAATAAGTAAAACAATTGTGTGAGATTTTTACAGTAAAACAGCTGTAACAAATTTGGCATGAAAATCAGCAATAAAAAGACCAAAAGTATGAATACCAGCAGGAACAGAAATTTTCAATGGAGAACCAATAGAACAAGTAAAATTTTTCAGCTATTTAGGCACAGTTTTGAGTGAAGATAACAAGTTAGATCTGGAAATAGATGACAGAATAAGCAAAGCTGAGGTGAGGAGCCAGTTGAAGAAATTTAGTAATAAAGGAGAAATTGGTCAAATTATGGACCTGAGAGTTGGGTTAGATATAAAGCAGTTGATCAAAGACTAGAGACCAGAAATATGGAAGTTCTAAGAAAAATTATTGGAGTGAACAGATGGCAGAATCATATTAAAAATGAAGATATCAGAAAGGAACTTGACATTGTTAACATTCAAGAATATGTGAGCAGAGCTAATTTCCTTCTGAGGCACAAATGCTGGTTACGGTAGTATTGGAGTGTAACAAGTAATAGACTAATTTGGAGGAAAATTGTTGATAGGAGATTAATAATAACATAAACTTAATCATGTAGTGCTTTCATAGTATCCTGAACCTCCTTTGAGAGTACATATCAGGAAATTGATGCTAAAGCTGACATCATTTGGTATCAGAAAGTTATGGGAAGTGATGAAACAAGAAAAAGTCACTGCCAAAAATGGATACATGTGGAAGTATAAAGCAGGGTATTATAGGAAGCTCTGTAGTCAATTAGCACGAGTATGTTGGGTAGATGAGCTGAGTGAAAAAGATGTTGACAATTCATGGAAACTCAGATGGTGTTTCCATGAATTGTCGTTGCAAAAGCGTTTGATATATAGAAGAGAGGCAAGTGTTAGGAGAATTGGAAGTGAAAGAAACAGAGGTATATCAGATGTTGATCGGGTTAGATGTTAATAAGGCTGTGGGAATGGATGACATATCACCACCTATTCTTAAGGATGTGCACCACAGTTGGCTATGCTCCTGACTTGGTTATATAATGAAAGTCTTGCAGTGGGTAGGGTTCCTAAGGAGTGGAAAGAAGGCAGTATAGTACCATTCCACAAGCATGTTCTAAGACAGAAGTCTCCAACTATATAGGCCAATCTGTATAACTGGTTGTGATCAAGGTGCTGGAGAGATTGGTAAGGAATAAAATACAGGATTGGGTTGATGGCCATAGCATTCTTTATTGATGGTCATCATGGATTTGTAAAGGTTAGGTCCTGTTTTAGTAATTTACTTGCATTTTTTGATAAGGGAGAATCATATATAGTGATATTCTTAGATTTGCAAAAGCGTTTGGTAGTTGGTGTACAAGCGGCAGAGGATGGGAATAGATAGTATATTGGTTAGATGGATCAGAGATTGGCTCTCTGAATGATACCAGCAGGTTGTGTATGATGGAGCAGTGTCTCAAAAAAGGAGGGTAACCAGTAGCATGCCCCAGAGTTCTGTTTCGAGCCCCTGCTGTTTAACTTGTCTGTAAACAGTATATATCATGTGGACTGATTGGGGATCTTCAGTTATTTGCTGATGATGCAAAGTTGGGAAGAATTATAAGTAGCACTGCTGAATCCCTTCAGGAAAATTTGAATAGGCTTTTTACTTGGACAAAAGAGCAGGGTTGTAGTTTTAATATCAATAAATGCAAGGTGTTGCATTTTGGAGTGCATATAAGGCTGTATACTGTATCAATGGTGCCATACTGCAGGAAGTGGATGAGATTAGAGATTTGGGAGTGATGGTTTACAGTAGACTGATGTCTAACGGGCATATTGCTAGTGTTACAAAGGCTGCACATCATAGTGCTGCTATGATAAGAAGTACTTGAACATGTAAGTATAAGGAAGTGGTTGTGCCACTGTATAAGGCGCTGGTCAGGCCACACTTGGACTAGTGTGCTCAGATCTGATCACTTGGTTTTCAGTGTGATGTGGAGACATTGGAGTGGGTCCAAAGACGAGTGACTAAGGCAACATTGGGACTTTGGAATACTGGCTATGGAAAGAGGTTGAAGAAATGCGGATTGCAGAGGTTAGTGGATAGGAGGAAGAGAGAGGAGATATGATAGAGACATTTAAGTTAGAAGATTTTATTAGATTAATCCAGAGGGGGATTACAAAACAAGTAGAAGGTGAGAGGGGAACACACCAGAGGTCATTCTTGGAAGTTGTGTAAAAGTGTGGTGAAGAGGGGTGTGAGGGGCAGATTTTTTACATGGAGAATTGTCACTGAATGAACGCATTACTGAGAGTGTTTTTTTTTTTTAACGATTTTAAGATTCTATATGATAGATATGTTGTCAGTTGAATGAACCTCCCATAAAGAGTCTGCCGAGTCTATGGAGGGTGTAATTATATCTATTAAATATAGATATAATAATGAATAAATAATAAAAAAAGAGTTTTCATTCAGTAATTTGGACATTGAATCAACCCTTATGCTAATTTGGAAAAATGCATGTGCTGTTGTACTTCAGTTAGATATTTCTATATCTGCTGTTGGCCATGTTGTGACAAAATAAAAGTCTGCTGAGTGCTAAGATATGAACATTTTAACCTATCTATACCTAAAATATTTACTTACAGATCTTAAGAAAGTAGCTACAGTTGGTGAGTATGCATTTCCACATGACAAAGCTGGGTACTATGAAATTTCTTAAACTGCAACCCACAAACCGATCAGTAGAAGTTAGTCTTCTGGAGCAGTAAATCATGCTGCGTACACTCCTACAATCTGATGAATGTGTTTTAGTATGGAGGATGTCTGGAGAATATTTTTTATCCAGAGTGAGTTGTTCTAGTATTCTAGTGTGTTGTTTTATGTTTGGAGGCAGCAGAATATCAGTGTGGAAGTTGCCTTTTGTGATATAGATTAAACATTACAGTGATATTTAGGACACTTGTACATGTCCGACGTTGTGGTAGTTTTATGGTACTGGCTTATACACCTTCCAGTATAACAACATGCCATATCGCAAAGCAGTGATGGTAAACAAGTGATTTGGAGAAATTATCATTGGAGCATTGCATTGGTCAGCACAGCAACTCAACCTGAACTTGATAGAATCAGGTTCTGTCAAGCCTTCAGTGTGCTAACACTGAAGGTTTGAGTACTGAAGAATTAGAGAAATTCTTTGAGTCATTATGACAAATAGCTTATAAACTAAAAAGAGAAACTGATTATTAGTTTCTTGGCTTAAAAAGGAGAATAGAAAATGGATCTGAGACTTGTGCAAATATTCTTTGAAAATTCAGAGGAGAAAAAAAAAAACAGAGCAAACTATAATAGTGAATACTTGTAAATAGTGAATTCTTCTCAAGACAAGGACTACTGTTATTAATGCTATGTTCAAAACACAAATATACTTGGGGATGGGAAAGCAAGGAAGAAGAATTCTTGTCAATTATGATTGATCTTTAGACAGGTCCTGGATATTATTATTATGTGTGCACTATCATGGAGTCTAAAGACTCATTCAGAGAGGACCCAAACTATCTGCACAATCTGTTATACATACCTCTTCTTGAACCCATCAGAAAGCACCCATAACTAACTCTGGCAACCATTCCACTCATTCACAACTCTCCAAGCAAAAAATCTGGTTCTCACACCTTATCCAACTTCCAAGTGCTGAAACATTTCCCCTTCATCAATCCTGTAAAATCCTTTAAGTAACTTAAATATTTCTATCATGTCTATATCATTCAACTTCTACAATCCACGTCTTCAATCTCTTCTCATAAGGAACATTTCACAGACCACTCACCATCTTGGTTGCTTGCCTCAAAATCTTCTCCACCACCACTTCCTTAACCCTCAAGAGAACAGACTTGAGTACAATAATCCAGATCGCCTTATAAAGTGGAATAACAATATCCTTATCTCTACTTGTTAGTGTCCTTCAATAGCAAATAATCTTATGAGCTACTTTAGCAACCTTAGCAATATATCCTCTAAACTTTAACTCTCTGTCTACTACCACCCCTAAATCTCTAGCTTCATCTATTTTCTGAAGTACAGTTCCATCAATGTGGTACATGTGTGGCTTGTAATCTGTTTATCCCAAAATGCATAACTTTACATTTCTCCACATTAAACTGACACCCCATTAACTTTTGCCCATACTGACAGTCTATTTAAATTGTCCAGCAAGCTCTCCACATGACCTTGATTAATTGTATTACTCAACCTAATTTCGCATCATCAGCAAACAGCTGAATATTTCCTTTCAGGGTATTTATTTCCTATATCATTTATGTAAAAATTGATATCTGTCAGCAGCAACCCTCTTGTTATCCACGTAACCAGTGTTCATATCCATCCTCATTTTTTCTAATTTGCATAACAGAGTTCCATGTGGTAGTCTCTCAAATGTCTATGTAAAATCCATTAGAATCATCATATACCTGTTTCCTTTATTCAACTCAGCTGGTGCTGTATTGTAAAAAGTTAGTAAATTACTAAAGCATGAACAACCCTTCACAAAGCTATGTTGTCCCTACAGTAACATATACTCATCCAATCAATTCTTGAATTCTCTTTTTGACCAATTTTTCCAAGTACTTTAACCTCCATTCCTGAGATACCAGTTCATCTATAATTTGCTACTAATTTGATGCAGGGGAATCATTTTACCCTCTTTCCACTCCTTTGGAACTCTACTAGAGCTGTGACTTAATAAAGAACCTAGCCAGAGGCATTCCTTTGTGCATTCTTGTAAAATGTGAGTTGGTGTCTCATCCTATCCCATAGCTGTATTTATATTGAGATTCTGCAATATATACTAAGAACCTCCAATTCATCCACCTCTGTTCCCACGTCATAACAGAATCCTCATTTGGATGATGAACCCTTGCAAAGTAGTCACTCCAGTAACTCAAATATTTTATCTGCCTCTGTCACCTCATCACCTTCTACACTCATTAAGGTTATTGTTCCATAGTCATTCTTCCTCTCACTTGCCATGTAATGAAAAAACTGTGGGATTTCCTTTGCACTACTCAACTAGATTCTTCTCATAATCTGATTTTGCCTTCCTTGCCATGATGGTCACCTTTCTCCTTATATATACCCTCCATAGTATTTTCTTCTGCAGCTCTTGCTTAATGATATTACTTATTCATCTAGCTCCTACCTGATTAACCCTCCTTATCTTAGGTACACAATTTAATATTGCTTCTTCAGTTCCCTTTCACGCTTCCTCCTAATCTTGTTATATAATCACCTGCCTTGTAGTTTCACATATGCTCTTTTACAGAATATTCTACATTTTTTACAATCAGAAGTCGAAACTACCTGGTCACTTTTCCCAGTCAGAGGCAATGTGGCCACCTTGGTTACAGATTGCTCTCCCAATCATAAGACCTTGGTCCAATACTCTTGCACCTCGAGTTCCCTCCATCACATGCTGCCTCAAGTATTATCTGAGTAGGTGTATAAATTCAATTTCCTTTCTGCTATGTGATCTTCCTTCCAGTCTATCTTCATAGTTGAAGTTTCCCATAATAATCACTTGACCTGCACTCATTGTACTAATTTGGCAATGCATGTCTTCCAGATCATCCATGGAACTTTCTAGCCTGTTGCAACAACCAACTGTAGATTTTGTTTTACTGGTCTTAATCTCACACCCAATAGCTTCAAATGAACAGATATCCCCCCTCACCTGTCTCCTATTCTTTTTGGCTGCAATTCATCTGCTGCTATTACACAACCCCTTGGCCCATCCTATCTTCCCTGAAAATACTAAACCTTTCACATTCTATTCCTGTAATTATATCATCTGCTGTTAGCTAAGTCTCACTACTGCCTATATCTTTTGGCAAGGTTGTACTAACCAATGTCAAAAACTTCTCCCTCTTGTTTCTGGCATTAGTATATAGAAACTGAAGGATCCCTTTATGACCCCAATCACTCTTACTATCTGAATTGACTATGCTATTCAATATTTTTACTTGAGAGACTGGATTCTGCACTTGGTCACTCACTCACCTAATGGATGCCTTCACATAAATTCACCTGCTTCTATCCTAATTGCTTAAGTTTTTTTGAATTTGTGCTTCAGCATGCTTGGTGGGCAAAGCTCTCTCTCTCTAGATACCCAACACCAAAAGCATTTAGATGCAGTCCATCAACATTATACAAATCCTTTTTGTCAAACACAGATCCATAAATCCTACATCATTTTGATAGACTTGGATAGAATCGGCAATGGTGCCCATGCAAACGCTTTCTTAGCAAAATGTTTCTTATTAAATTCCTGCATTTCCATGACAACAAGGCTTAATTGCTTTGAAATTCCTCCCAAATAACTCAAAGCTACGAGGCAACCATTTATAAATGCTAAATTAATGTGTTCCCTTGACCTGTTTACTTATTCTTGCTTGATGAAAAACTAAGAGTTTCAGGAAGGAGAAACATCTCATCCATACAGCTGAAAATGAAACTATCTTATAAAGATTTTCCCCGTCCTTGACAGGATTCAAACCTAGGTTTTGCCAACCAAAGTATAAAATTGTTACTAAACAGTTCGGGGGATGCTTTCATGAAAATAGGAGTCATACTACTCATGGCATAGTAGTTATCTGGCATACAACATTGACAGCGCATTTTCTTTTGCACAGAATTGTTTGTGCGACATTTTTTTCTTTGCTAAAAGCATTATGTCTATGTTGCTGCATACTTAAATACTACTCAGACATCTTTATAATTGCTTTTTTGTTTCCCAAGATGAAATTACGGCTCAGATGATAAAGACTTAAGGATATTTCAAAAATCTACACATTGTTAAATTGTGAATGAATACAATTCACTGAGGAATGTTTCATTCATAATTTGACAAGTTAAAACCCTTGAAAAAGATATGCTTGTATTTTAGTATAAGTTGTATATAGCCTGACAAATATTGGATACCGTAATTAGTGTAAAACTTGTGAATATTCCCGTGTAAAATACCTACTAAATTGTATGTTAGACAATGAATTTGTTATATATATATATTTTTTCTGTTAGAATTGATATAAAAGAATTACTGTGTAAATTCTTTTATATCAATAAGTTTTCGGGGAAGACGCTACGAAAAGGCAAAATATACAAACAGCAGTTAGATAAAATTTATCCTCAGGTCATTCAGAACGAAATTGCTGCAGTCAGTGCCTAAAAATCCAGATGATTCGACAGCCCAGGCTAGACAGTTATACAGCATAGAAACACGTGTTTTACAATGCTTAGAAGTGACAATGGTGCTCACGCATATTGTGAGGAACAAACAGTCATGGTGCCCACCTTAATAAGATGTAAGACCTCCTCCTTTCACTGCAATGACTTCAGCGATCCTAAGGGGCATAATTTCCACAAGTGTACGATAGCGATAAATGGGAATTTTCCACCATTCTTCCTGTTGGCATATGAGTTTCTGGATGTTGTGGGAGAAAAAAAGTCCCTTGATTGATCTTACGTGATGCTACAATTCATTCTACAGGTGTTCAATAGGATGAGATCAGAGCTCTACTGTCCAGTTAAGCGTGATGATGTTCATGTCCACAAAACCATGAAGTTACAGCAGCAGCCATATGATGGTGCATTGTCTTGCTGAAAGAGACAATGGTCAGTTCCATAGGAAAATCCACATGTAGGACGCAGGGCTGGCCATCTCGGGGGTGCGGTGCATCCGGCCCCACAATCGATGGGCACAGTCGGTACACATTTGCAGAAACATTATATTTCGAATGTTTTTTTTTTGTTTTGTTTTCCTGTGCCAAAATCATTTGCAGGTAAGAGGTTTTACAATACGTTTTTTTCGAATCCTTTAATTTTTACCTTTGAAAAATATTTTAAGGCCCCAAAAGGTTTCTTGCACCTGGGTCTCTTTATAGAGAAGGCCAGCCCTGGTAGGACACATTGCATAGTCCAGAATGTTCAAATATCTCGGAGTTCAAAGTTCGTGGCTTCACAAACAGAGGTCCAAGGCTAAACCAGGAAAAACAAGACCATACCATCATACCACTACCTCGAACTTCATAGTTGGGGAATACGGACTAGTAAGACGTACACCAGGCATCCCCGACACTTACATCTGTCCATCTCCTTGGTAGAAGGTGTAGCGTGATTTGTCACTTTATAACACAACTTTCCAAGTCCAACCATACACACTCTTTGCACTACTGAAGACGATGTTGCATGTTGGTACGGTAATGTGGGTGGTCTTGCATATTGCGGTCCTACAATGGAAACCCAAGTTGTCAGCCTCGGTTCTGAATGTTTTTGTGCATATTCGTGTTGCAGTCGATCCCCAGAGTTCTGGGCATCGACTGGAACATGAATTTCAATGTATCGGCCAACGAGTGGCAGTTTTCATATATATATTATCCTTCGCAGAATCCTATGGGCACGTTCGGTGAATGTGTGTGGGTCATCGACTGCAGGTAGTACTTGCAGTTGACTCCCTGCACTTCCATCTCAGTATGGTATCACTGGCTGTTGACCTGGGATAGCCCAATTTGTCAATTTTCCAAAGTGCCTCTTTCAAGCTCTCTTCTCGCATCCGTTTCGGCCAGACACGGTTGCACTGACTTGGGAGCATATTTCTCTAATTTATACTGTCTACAAACAGGTGAATCGTTACATAGTACAATGCACCCTGTCCATGGTGGTGTTTGTCAGCTTTCCAAGCAGTGTATATTTATTATCTAGAAAGTTATGATATATATATCTTATGATATTCAAATTACAAGGCAAAACTACAATAACGATCAGCTGTATACGTGGGTGTGTGCTGAAAAATTGCATAATCAGCATGAGGGAAATTGAGGTAGAACCACGTAACTTGCATATTATTCTACATATTCCTCGCGAAGTGTTATATACTTATAATGCAACAGCATAAGTATATAACACTTTACCTCATCATCTGTGGTATATAAAAATTTACCACAGATGATGACTTCATCATCATCTGTGGTAAATTTTGCTCCTTTCAAGTGTTTCTTTAAATTTGGGAATAGGAAATAGTCAGATGGGGCCAGATCTAGCTAAAATGGTGGGAGAGGCAGACATTGAAATCTCAAGCTGTGTATTGTCTGTTGGGTTTCATGTGTGGTGTGGTGCATTGTCCTACAAAAGCAACACCCCTCTGTCAGTTTACTGCAGCGTTTTTAATTCAATACCTCCTTAAATTCCTTCAGTTGTTGAATAAACCGCTGCTGTAACAGTGCACCTTTTTTATGTATTTGACAAGGATTATCCCATTCATATCCCAAAAAGGCAATGGCAAGAACCTTCCCTGCTGACTTTTGGGTTCGAAACTTTTTTCGACATGGAAAACCTTTGTCTCCACTCCATTGACTGTTGTTTGATTTCTGAGTTATACTGATGAAGCTATGTTTCATCAGTAGTCACAATACGAGCAAAACAGTTGCACCTGATTTCTCAAAATATACCAAAATCCCTTCAGTGACAGCACACATACTTTCTTTTGGTCGGTATTCAAACATTTGGGAACCCACTTTGCTAAGAATTTCTGCATGTCCAGATGTTGGTGGATAATGACCCCAACTTGTTCCCTGGAATCCAGAGTCTTGACAATGTTTTTGGCTGGTATTATTTCACCATCAAGGATTATGACATGCACTGCATCGATGCTTCAGCTGTGATCGCTTCAAAAGTCTTCCTGACCTGGGAGCATCTACTATCTCAGGATACCCCGTTCTCTAGCAATAATAACAAATATGCAATATTGGCCTGGATAGCTCAGTGGAAGTGATGCTTGCATCCTCTATGCTTGGCCGCCCGAAGTTAGACCTAGATTCAACTCTAGTCGTCGACTCGAGGAACTTTTTCTAAGCGTATCTTCGACCGGTTCCCGAGTTAGTCGATCTCTGGCATGGGCAAGCGGATTTTTAGTCCCTTAAACTCAAGAAAATCGACCGTAGTACCCATGTTATTTCAGACAGTAACATATCCTGTTAGGGTTAAGCACCAAGAAATGGCAGCACTTGTTTGCCAGCCTCTTCATCGGTGGCTGCCTATAATTAGCGATAGACACAGGCCAGCTATCTCTGATTGGCTACCAGTGAAGATTGAACTGTCCACTCAAAGGCCTTGCCTACTCCCTATTAAGGAATAAAAATCGTTAGGTGATTTAATTTTTTATTATGCAATAAACACTCAACTATCTTACCGATCTGGCCGTCATAGCAGCTAAAAAAACTAATCTACCTTCTAGTTACTTTCAATTCAACTTAAATTCGACTCATATTTTCATCTAGTGAACCACATGGCCTAACACATAACTAGTCTTTTCCTGCCATTATCTGACGATGCTGAATGTTACGAAATGGCCAACAAACCATCATTTAGGGTTACCATATTCTAAATGCCAAAATGCTGACACCCCATCGCCTGACCAACTCGTTCTAGACACAAACATCTAACACAAAAATAAATACGTATGTTTGAAATCTTTACCACATGAGCAGTGTATATTGAAAAGTAATTATATATTTTAACTTAAAGTTTGTAAGTCCATGTCAAGCAGGTCTGTACCATGTTGGATGCAATTATTAATAATGTATGCAAAGCATCCCACTCCGACCAATGATTGGTTAACCATCCTCTTCAAGTTGGCAAACACATTATTGCCTTTACTTCTTGCAAGACCCCCAAACATGGTATTGCAATTATCACCCCCAAAAGCAACACATTTATTTTGAAATCCCAAATTGTTGAGTGTTTCACTGACATAAGTTGAAATAGTTTCTGCAGTTTCATTTGGTTTGCTCTCAATATTCACTACTTTAATCTGTAGTAGTCAAAATATTGAATAAGGATAGGAAATACTTTCATATTACCATAGTTACTAGCATCTATTGAAATGCCTATAAAGGGAATATCTGCCATGGATTTGATTATAGTTTTCATCGAATCGGTAACAGAAACAGAATTGTGTGACAGATATTTTCATTATCAAAATGCGGAGATGTTCACATAAATGCTGACGTATAGTAACCTTACGATCGTTTATACTGCTAGCCGATTTTGCTACAAGTTTTCAGTTTTCTAACTCATATTTTGTTTAAATTAATTATCTCTAAATACATTATTGCTTTCTTAATTATGTTTTATTCATAGTATTGCTACTTTTTATATCGTTGCTCAGGCATTTGATTTTCACCATCTGCATTGTTTTGCAGTTTGACGTTATTTTTTGACTTATTAAATTCTACTAAATATCACCATCACCCTGATCGTCTAATATACAAGTATGTCTGAATTGTTATTCTTTCTAATTCAAAAATTTGTTTAATTGATAAACTATTCATCTTAAAAGCCTGTGTAGCTCGGTGGAAGTGGCGCTTGCATCCTCTGTGCTTGGCCGCTCGAAGTTAGACCTAGATTCGAGTCTAGTCGCCAACTGGAGGAACTTTTTCTAGGCCTATCTCTGACCAGTTCCCAAGTTCATCGATCGCTAGCACAGACAAGCAGGTTTTTCCTCCTTGTAACTCGGGTTTTTTGTCCTGTAACTCAATAAAATTGACCGTAGTACCCACATTGTTTCAGACAATAACATATCCTGTTAGGATTAGGTACCAAGAGATGGCAGTACTTGCTTGCTGGTCTCTTCATCAGTAATAGACATGGGCTAGCTATCTCAGATTGGCTACCGGTGGAAATTGAGCGGCCCACTCAGTCTCCAAAAGCTGCATAGGGTATAAAGTACTTGCCTACTCCCTATTTGGAAATAAAAGGCGTTAGCTGATTTTTTTTACTATTCATCTTAAGCTTAAATATTGGTAAATAGAGTAAACACTAATGCTAGCTTAGCTTTCTTTTTTCCCCTTTTTAATCCTTTCTACCAGTACAGTAACGAGGGTATGAAGCACATGTGGCAAGTGTCCAACTTGCGCCCCCCATAACCCAATGCAAGTATAACTTGCACCCCCAACCTAAAAATGACAAAAATTTTGAAAAATTTAAATGTTTACAAGTTAAATTTTACTAAATGCAATATGTTAAATACTTACTATTAACCCCATCAAAATGAGTTGCAGTGTGTGACAGAATTTGTGTGTCTCACGTGGTGTATTGCCGAAATTTAAAAATATAATATAAAATAGCGGATTTTCATATTTATTTTTTTATTTTTATTTTTTACGTTTTGCATCCCAAACCCATTTGTGCCCGTGCCAGGCACCTCTTTTGCCATGCCCTCATTACGGCATTGCTTTCTGCAGTATAACTACGTTTAGTGACAATTTGAGAGTGTGACACTTTCAAGGATGTCTGCCACTGACTCTTTCAATGCCAAAGCCATCCTTGTGCCAAATAATCCTTTAATATCATTTTTTTTACAATAGATGAAAGCAGAGTTCTTTTATTGCAACATACTTTCTTGAAGACAGCTGGGCAAAAATTCCACATTCTCCACCCTTCAGTGACAGTGAGCTCAGACTCAATGAACCAAAGCTTTCAGGAAAGAAAGGGAGAGAATACAAAAGACAACTCCAGCCCTCCTATTGCTCTAAACTCTAATATTACTGTCTGTAACATTGTGAGTTCTACAGTCGACTTTTTTAGCTGCAAGGTTAATAAACACTTTCCAGTTTAAAAAGCTCACTTTTTGTGACAAAGGGTGACTAACTCTTACCAGTAGAAGAAAGATGGAAATAAAGTTCCTCCAGTGTGATTACAGAATCAAACCTATGAGTCTATCGTTGGGAGGTCTGGATTACAGAAGCAAGGCCACTTCCAAACCAAGAGGCTGCATATACCACTTAAACAAAATAATAAGCATAACAGTAATTATCTCCTTCAAAAAAAAAAAAAATCAGGTAACGCATTTTGTTCTCTTATGGGGAGTAGGCGAGGCCGTTTTAGCCCTATCTAACTTTTGGAGACTGAGTGGGCAGTTCAATCTCTACTGGCGCCCAATCAGAGATAGCTGGCCCAAGGCTATCACTAATTAAGCAGCACGCAGTGAAGAGAGACGGCTCAACAAGTGCCGCCCTCTCGTGGTCCCTAACCCTAACACAATATAATGTCTGAAATAATGTGGATTCTACTGTCGATTTTCCTGAGTTTACAGGACGAGTTTTCAGGAGAAAAAAACCGTTTGCCAGAGATCGACTAACTCAGGAACTGGTCGAAAGAAGACTTAGAAAAATTTCCTCTAGACTAGATTCGAAAGCAAGTCTTCCTTCGTGTGGTCAAGTGCTGTGGTGTGCAAATAGCACATCCGCTGAGCTACAGAGGCTCCAATCTCCTTTAGTTGGTGAAATCAGAGAAAATAATTTCGAAAATCAGAGCATCTTCTAACTTTTGCTTTCATCTTTTATATATAATAACATTCACTTAAAAGGGAGAGGAGAAATAAGAAAAGTTGCTGATTTGTACTTATTTGGTCAAGAACATTAAACAAATTCCAAAATTTGACACTGATATTTTCTTTTGTGCTTTTCCCCCTCCCATCTGAACATATGAATAATAAACCAATGATATACTGTATATGAAATAATAGCCATTCTTCCCTCTGTTCTCGTAGACATTTGGAAGTTTTTTCAACTTGGTTAGACTATAATAAATTTAGTTTAATCCTTTATCCAAGTGTAAGCAAACAAAGTTTGTGCCTGAAGTATCTTCGGGTCTGAGGCAACTCGTGGTAAAGGGGGACCAAGCTCTCAATCACTCCTTGTCTTAGTATCTCCCATAATGCAAAGCACATCTTCTTGTAGACATGTATAATACTATGCATTAAGGGAAAGGCCACTATACAGACCGGTTTCGACCTTTATTGAGGTCTCGTATAAACTAAATTTATCAGTCTAAGCAAGGAGGGGAAAACTTCTTTCTCTAAATCCAGAGTAATTTAATAATAAGGTGAGACACATTTTTGGCAACTCGTATAGGTAAAGATGACCTCTCCATTCTTCCACCTTGGTATCACCACCTCTAGGTCTGGCTCCCATTGACAAGACCCCAATAAAGGTCGAAACTGGTCTGGGTAGTGGCCTTTCCCTTAATGCATAGCATTATACATGTCTATATGATGTGCTTTGCATTATGGGAGATACTAAGACAATTAATGATGAGAGCTTGGTCACCTTTATGAGTTGCCCCAGTTCTGAACATACTTCAGGCACAAACTTTGTTTGCTTACACTTGGATAAAGGATTAAAAAACTAAATTTATCATGTTCTTGTAAACAAATGCAGATTATATGGTTGGAATTACCAGATGGTTAACCAAGACTTCTATAGACGTCACGATTGTCATGGATGTGAAGTGTATAATTAAAACTGTAATACCATTGATATTACATTGAAAGATATGATAGATACAAAGCATATGAGGATGTGATTCATAATTTGATCCATAATGGCCGGTAAGGTGGTTAAACAAAACATCATAGTTATACTGCATGTGAAGTATTCTTTAAAACCCACATGATTTCATACAATAGTTGTTACGATAAAAATCGTGAGATTGCGGTACTTTTGCCATATTCTCGACTAGCATACTATTGTAGTAATGAGACCACCTGGAGATGAGAAGCAAGAGTTAAGACTAAAAGAAAGCCTGCTACCTTTAAAGAACAAAGATGCTTTAAAGGATATGCTTATTTTTAATAGGCCAGAACTCTATTGTAATCGGCAGTTTTTGTAAACAAAACCTTCCATTAGTTTTAAATAATTTTTCTTCTTTTGTTTGAATAGCAGCATTGAAATTTAATTGCATGAGATGGGAATTGGCAAAAGTAGTTTGGAAGAACAAAAATGATGAAAGCATAGCTGATGTTCTCCAGTGAATATTTGCATAATTCTCGTTTCTGTCACCTGAAAATCGGGTTATTTGGTCAGTGGAAACTCACAAATCAATCTGCTAATCTAAGTTTTACATAATATTCCCCAATGCCACTTTAATCTCTGGTACAGTAAACTGTATGATAAGTTTACAACCTTTGAATGGGTAGGAATAACAAAAATTATTATAAACAAATTATTTTAATTCTTTTATCCAAGGTTGTTCAAACAAAATTTTGCACGTGAATATTTTCACAACTAGCCCATCTCTGTTAGATGCTGACTTCATATCAAATTTCCTCTGTATCCCATAATGCATAGCACCTCCTTTTGGATGTATCTATTGCTATACATTATGATAGGCCCATCTAGACCTGTGGAAATGATGTTTGTATCCATAAGGCTTGGCCCAATGGAGAAAGACCATTCTAAGTTCGAATCTGATTGATGATTACAGGAACGTTTTCTAAGTCTATCTTTGATGTGTTCATGAATTAGTCAATCTCTGGCGCAGATGCACATTTTTCATGTGATAAATTTAAAAAAAAAATCCACTGTAAAATTAATACTATTTCAGACAATAATATATATGAGTTAGAGACCACGAGATGGCGGCAGTTATCTGCCATATTCTTTTCCCCAGGTGCCTATTAAAGATTCTTTTCCCCAGGTGCCTATTAGGAACCACCTTGAGCCAGATATTCTATGATTGGCTCAGGGTAGAGGTTAGCTATCCACTAGTCTCCAAAAGTTAAGGCTATGCAACCTCACCTACTCTGGAGAATAAAAGCTGTTAGTACATGTAATTTTATTTCATTTTGGTATGTCTATGCAGTGTGTGGAAATAGCTTTTGCATCCATAGCACTAAGTCAGGCCAAGAAAGACCATTATAAGTTCAATTCTAGGCAATAAACATAGGAAAATATTCACGCCTTTCTTACAGTTCAGGAATTAGTCAATGGTAGCAGTTGTATACCATACCCCTCTTTCCCAGATACTTATTAAAATCACTGATAAACTTGTACCATAAAAATAGCTAAGGATCCACATTGTTTGCCAACCAATCCTCAAAAGTTAGAGCTAAATGACCTTGTCATTTATGCAAGCCAAGTACTCCCTTTCGGAGTACTTCCATATCCTCCAAAATTCCATAATGCACATTACATTCATGTCTGACTTGTATATTGTTGTGCATTAATTGAAGGAATTTACTGAATATTATAGAATGCTGCATCAATAAAAACACATTATCAATCGGTATATTACTGCACTTGCCTTGGCAGCAGTTCAATAAGGTCACTGTTAAAAAAATCAGCTGTCTTTTATTATATATAGGGAGTAGCCAAGCCATTTTAACCCAATCTAACTTTTGTAGACAGAGGGTGTGCAGTTCAATCTCCACTGGCAGCCAATCAGATAGCTGGCCCAAGCCCATTACTAATTATAAACCTCATTCGATGAAGAGATGCCTAAAAAAATGTTACTGTCTGAAATAGTGTAGATTCTATAGTAAATTGTGTCGAGTTTACGGGGGAAAAAAACACGCTTCCAGGAGAAAAAATTCTCTTGCTCATGCCAGAGATTAACTAGGGAACTGGTCGCAGTAAGGCTTAGAAAAAGTTCCTCTAATCGATGACTAGCGGAACTTTTTTTTCAGAGTGAATCTGCTGCAAGTAATGTTTCCCAGTAGAAATTCTGGCTTTTGTTACTGCTACTTAGAAAAATCGACCATTCGAACATAGAAATTAATTTAAAAAAACATATATATTTTAATGGTATTAAAGCTTTTTCATATATATATATATATATATATATATATAGTAGTTAAGAACATCACTTCTTATCTAGAAATCTGTGAAAATGCACTCAACCTATTACCTGCCCAATTGTCGGCAGGCAAGGCATCCCTGCTGACTTCCAAGTTTGGCTAAAATTATGTTACCCATTTCCTTTGGGGAATGAAAGGATTAGAGTATTTATTTATTTTAATAATAATGAACAATGCTCTAAGGTCTGTGTAGCGCTTCTACTTGGTCTCCCTTGTTCCACCGATCAAGCTGAGGAAATACCGCAGAATACCAGATAAGCCTTAATCTGCTCAACAACCTAGACCCTTCCTCAGCCAGCTCTTTCCACATATACTGCTGTAGTTGGCAGCTTTCCTCATTGTAACTCAGATCCAGTGGCGACCGGTGAAAATTTTAAGTGCGGGTGCTGCATATATACAGGGTGTTCGGGATAAATTTGACAGTTTCGTAAGGAAAAAGAAAATCTTCTTTGTATCTATTAAATTTAATGAATTGACAAAAAAACATTACAGGCAGAGTTAATTACAATACTATCAACAAGATTTACTCAAAATAACCACCATTAGCATCGATCACAGCTTCAATTCTGCTTCGGAACCTCGAACAAGCTGATGCTAGTCTCCCTGGGAAGGGCCGCAAAAACTGTTTTAATTTTATCCATTAACTGGGCTTTTGTATTACTGGAAGTGCGATTGGTGTCTTTTTCAACTGCGCCCCATACAAAATAATCCATGGGGTTAAGGTCTGGGGAGTTTGGAGGCCAAACATTTGGACTGGTGAAGTCGTAGAAATTTTCAGACAACCATTTTTGACTTTTCCCAGAGGTGTGGCAAGGGGCCGAATCCTGCTGCCATACATACGGCCTACCATTGGCTACCCTTGTTATCCAGGGCTTGACTACAGTTAGCAACTCCACGAACAAAGCCCGAATTCCAATGCCAGGGTTCTTCAACACCTGTTCCTGCAGATTTGCGAGGAATTCTGCTGTACGAACGCAATCAGATCGTCTGCTAGGGATCTTTCTTCTTGCTACATCCTCGTAGTCACCATTGCAAGTCTCTAGTTCATGCCTGATTGTTTTTACTGTATTCAGGGAGCATTGGGCAGCAGTCGTAATATCCTTATTTTGATGGCGGGCACGAATCATCATGATACAAGTTATTCTCTTCCATGATTCAGGTGGGTTCCAGCTATCCATCCTTTCTGACATCTTGTATATGAATGAAGAAGGGTCCAAACTTTTAAATGAAGAGAAGTGTGTGTTAATACATGTAACTTACGGAAAAATATAATTATTTATAAATATGTCAAATTTATCCCGAACACCCTGTATATATATATATAAAATATAAAAAAAACTTTTTTCCCTAATCAGTAACGAATTTATTAATAAATAAATTTACATATTAAAAATTGCTTTATTAAAAGTATTTCATCCTCACCACGAACAAACACCAATAATAAGTTTCATATCAATAGCAATCAGCGTTAGATGGCAGTGCATTTGTTTCGTGTAACGATAACTGAAAAAATATAATTCTTTTCATATTTTCAACAGTGACCCTCGTCATAATTCAGCCTTGTATCTATAATAAATAAATGTTATTTTAACAAAGTAAAATAAGATTTACAAAAAATAGTTCACCAGGCACACGCACCAATAATAAACGTTTCATATATCACAGAAATAAGGCGCATAAGCTTACTAAAAATACACTGCCATTTGAGCAGTTACAGTTGGGAATGACATAATGTGCAATGACAAGAGCAAACGAATATCGGTGTTAGATCGCAGTGTATTTGTTTCGTAAGCTAAAGCATTAATCGAACAATTCCAATTATTAACTATTCAATCAATGTCAAAACATAAGCTGTAACCTTTAACAGTTGTACTGCATTTATATAATGTTGTAAGCATTATTTATAAACACAAACAAAATTTAATTTTTTCATTTTTTTCCTTGGGGGTGCTGCAGTGTTGCAGTGTTTATGTACAGGCCACCACTGCTCAGATCACCATTACTTTATCCAATACATACTTTTCTTTTCACACATCAATCTTATTACCCTTGTCCTTTGACACTACTATGATAGCAAATTACAATTTTCCACCTATGCTGGAAAAATTCCATCCCATTCTTTTATTTGACAAAACCTGGAGTGCTCATATATCCCAAGCTACAAGATCTTTTATAATCAATGTCTTAAATACTGATCTGCTTGTGATATTTCAGTGTGAAAAGACAACATAGGCAACTTCAGTGCCACCAAAACACAAACCTCTCTTATTTCATGTACAGAAGATCATCCCCACCCCAACTGTGATAAATACCCAGATTTCCACATAAGATGATATCTCTTCAGAAGAAAGAGAGACAACTGTAGTCTATCCATGCATAAGTACATCACATTCTACCTCCTCCAGAATCCAAAAACTAGATGTTCTTTACCATCAAAACATTATTTTTCATCATTCCTTCAAGTCTATAAACACATGAGTAGCTGCTGGTCAATGTCCATTTACTATCCACATCCAAACATACTGAATCAACTTGTCCACCTCTTTCCACTTTGATGAATATTCTTTTCACAGTTTTCCCTAAAAAGTTCAACCTCGTTGCTCAAAGGCAAGCTTACATGACTTGCCTTTGAACAAATGTCATGAAAAAGTTGGAGTAAACTAAGTTGCTCCTAATTAAGTAAGCTCTCATTTTATGGTTTATGTTGCCTCACTGACACCTTACCAAAGTAACTGAGCAAAAAGTGGTGTGGAGAGCTATTGCTAGTTAGTGCTTACAGTTTCATCAGAAATTTGTGCAAATATGCCATCCTGGAAAAAAAAAAAAGTATCATATCTTTGATATCTTGAAAGAATCTGAAATATAACAAAAATACACATTATGCCAATTAGGTTACTAGTTTCAATATATAAAAAAAGTCAGAAAAGCATAATGTTATTTAAATTAACTTTATTTATAATTAAGCTCAATATATCAAATGTTACATTCTACACTGTAGACTGCTACATTTAACTATTTAAACTCTCTAAAGCACTAAATAAATTAAGGAGCTAAGAATTTGAAATATGAATATTTATACAAGTCATAGTTAGATGTGTGTGCATAATATTCATCTGCAACTGGGTCAGTAAGTTTATCTGGTGATACTGTTTTATAAACTGGTTCGCCATAATAAGTGCCCACAACCCATCCTGGTACATTTGCCATTAGACGTGCTTCTTCCTCTCTATTCTTTCGAAGCTGGTTCAAAAACCTAGAAAGAGAAAAATTAGTATTAAATTGGTAACTATTCCCAGTGTGCCTACTAATTTTACTATAGTTAAAATCAGTTATCTCAGTACATGAGGCAGGCCAGTTAAAACAAAATGATGCCTTGAATCTCAAATACAGTGATGTACTGGCTTTATCTGCCTGATATTGAGTGAGGGGAAGAGCAAAAAAATACTTTTACTCCCTCATTAGTATTATTAGATAAATTCCATGTTTACTATCTAACATGAAGTGAATTTTCTGCAAATTCTAGCTAGCAAAAATCTCTTGGTGTTATGAAATGTAACATTTTATTATTATTATTTTCAACGTATGTTAGCCCACACGAGATGCCCCAAAACCTATGACAACAGCCCTGTATGTGGGCAAGTGGCTAGAGAGAAAGGGATTTATTTCTTAAAGGGATGAGAGTTGTAAATCATTGCAGAAAATAGTCCCAAAGAATAGTAGTATACAGAATAAAGGAGGATGAGAAGTTGGTTCAACAAGTTTGATGCTCATATGTATATGAGTGTTGACCAGCAGCTTCCCAAGTTCGTACATGATTAAAAGAAAGTGGAGAATTGTAGCCAGTTCAGTTGGGGAAACATCCTCCACTGAATTGAATAGAAAAGACAATGCAGCATCTATGGGAAGCTACTAAGGGGAGTCAGTGAGAGAGCAGTCATCTATTAAGTTACAGTTTAATCTTAATAAATAATCTGCCTAAATGAAATTAATATCAGCCATAATTATTGGACTCATGCTGCAGATGCGATAAATAAGCTGGAATGCAAACATCTCTGAATGTCACTCCGTTTCCTGACATTGTTTTTACTATACAGAGAAATATGTTGGATTATAAGTACTATTAAAATATCAGAAACTATTATCTCCTAAAGTCATATGTTTTTAACATTTTATTTAGCTAAATGCTATCTTTTAATTATTAATGTCATATGAAGTATCATATTATTTTCATGATAACAGGATTTGATGAGAATACAAACAAAAGCTGTTAACTTCGTATTTATCAAGCATAGTTTCTTCCTCTCTCTCAACAGTGGCCACTGAAATAAAATTAACCCTATTTTAGTTTGAAAACAAAAAAAATAAAATAAAAATAAATAATTTGCATACAACTTTTCTTGGGTAGGGTAATATTTCTTCTCTCATGTCTTCTTTAATATATCAGTTCCTTTTTCTATTTCTTTGGAAATGTAAAGATAATTTTAGTTACCTGTTTTTATTTTTGGAAACTCCTTCCTTTTCCTTGATTACAAAGAGTTCATTGCTTTCGAGTTCACAACATTTAACAATAAGTTTGCTACGAATGTATCAAATGAAACTGTCTGTTGCCTTCGAAGAAAACCATATAATTCTTCTTATTCACTTTTATCTACACTCCAACTTAGTTTCCTATAAAATAAATCTATTTGGTAATCTTAGAACTGTTTGTTTCTTCCATAACACTCTTTTCCAACTTTAACTTTAAAGAGCATGTACTTTTCTTTAAACTATATTTCTGTCATAAACTTCCAATTCCAAACCTTTTCTGTTCTAATCAGAAGAGAAGAGGTTTGGAAAGGCTTCTTTATCTCTTTGTCAGATTTGCAATGAAATTCCAATAATATTATTGAACACTTAGCTCACCCATTATAGGCTATTGACTAACAATGAGTTTTTTCTTTTCCCTTAAAAACTACTTGTTTGGAATGGTTTCTGGGATGTTGAAAGTTTATTTTTCACTTGGTCAGACTATAATAAATTTCGTTTAATCCTTTATCCAAGTGTGTGCAAACAAAGTTTGCGCCTGAAAGTATCTTCAGGACTGGGGTAAAGTAGTACAACACCGGGTAACTCCTTGTAAAGGTGGAGCAAGCTGCCAACACTCCTATCTCGGTATCTCCCATAATGCAAAACACATCTCCTTGCGGATATGTATAATGTTATGCATTATCCACAAGGAGATGTGTTTTGCATTATGGGAGATACCGAGATAGGAGTGCTGGCAGCTTGCTCCACCTTTGCAAGGAGTTGCCCGGTGTTGTACCAGTTTACCCCAGTCCTGAAGATACTTTCAGGTGCAAACTTTGTTTGCACACACTTGGATAAAGGATTAAACTAAATTTATTATAGTCTGACCAAGTGAAATATAAACTTTCAACATCTTTCTCTAAATCCAGAGTAATTTAATAAAAAGGTGGCACACTGTTTGGCAGCTCCTATAGGAGGAGATGACCTTGCTAATGCTTCTGCTTGGTATCTCCACTTGAGCCTGGCTCCCACTGAAGAGACCTCAATAAAGCTCGAAACTAGTCTGGGTAGTGGCCCTTCCCTTAATGCATAACATTATACATATCCGCAAGGAGATGTGTTTTGCATTATGGGAGATACTGAGATAGGAGTGTTGGTAGCTTGCTCCACCTTTTCAAGGAGTTGCCCGGTGTTGTACCACTTTACTCCAGTTCTGAAGATACTTTCAGGTGCAAACTTTGTTTGCACACACTTGGATAAAGGATTAAACTAAACGTATTATGGTTTCTGGGATGTTTGTCCTGTTTTAGTCTATTGCTAGTTAGTATATACTGTAACAGGCTAGGAATATTGCATCTTTGACTTGCCCATTATAGGCTGGCAGTGGGTTTTAAAATACTTACTTATTCAGTATGGTTTTGGGATATTTGTGTTTTTCAGGATCATGTTTATTGTAGTCTACTGCTTGGCAGATTAATGGGTTAGGGTGGATAGCAGCATTTGCAAGTGTTCTAGTACTGAACTGCAGTTAGCCAGTTGCCAATCTAGATTGCAAGGAGGACCATTATTGCAGTATCATCTGCATATAGGGACACCATAGTGACAACAGTGCATGGGATATCGGCTGCATAGATAGCAAAGAGAAGTGATAGTAGGGAGCCCTTGGGGATGTCTGCAGTGATGTTGCGTTCAAACAAATCATATAAAAGGTAAAAGTAATGTGGAAGTCATATATTTTCTATATATATATATATATATATATATATATATATATATATATACAAGTAATGAAAAGGTGTATCATCTTATTGTTAAATTGCTCTAGATGAGAGTTAGATGAAAGTTTTTCCCCCTTGGTTATACTATAAATTAAAGATGCCAAGAATCTTGGTTTAATCCATTATCCAAGTCTAAGCCAACAAAATTTGCATGCAAATTATCTTCACACTAGGCTACTTGTATATAGTGGTTAATGACTGTACATCAATTTCCTTATTATCCCTTAAGCAAAAGCATATTAATTATAATTAATAATGCTGTCTGCATTACTTCAATCTCAGTATCTCTTCTGTGTCTGGCTCCCACTGATGAGATACTGAAGGTTGAAGTAATGCAGAAGGCCTTTCCCATAATGCATAGCATTATTCATGCTCAAAAGGGAGTGTGCTTTGCAAAATGAATTACAATGCAAATTGTAATTCATTTCTTGATATTTTTAAAACAGACATCTCGTTGTAAAATCTCGTGAGAAATTAATTTTTTAGGGAATTTTTGCTAAAGATTTTACAATTGTTTTTGTCTGAATTTCTTAAGAAAAAATGTACTTAGTAGGATATAAAAATGTAAAAGAATAATTTGCTGTTAGAATGCACTTGCACTTTAGACTTGTTGTTAAGAGCTTAATAAGAATTAAGCCGGATTAGCACCGAATACCACCGAAATCATACGGTCAAGCAGCCAGTGATGACATCAGTTCTTTCATTGCTTCTGGCTAATCCTAGAATACTCCTATGTATGAGCAAAGGACTGAAAATGAAATAAAAGGCAATACAGCATGTGGTTCAGGGCTTTTTGGTCCTTGGCTCTTCACCTACTGTTTTACGGGATTCCTTCCCGAAATCCAGGAGGTTTGTTTTCCCGCCGTCGCCACCCGATGTTCACCGCTGCCAGCTCGCTCTAGGCTCCCAATAGCTACGGCAGAACCCCAGTGGCGCCCGAAGAAGAAAAGTTCTTGAGGATCGACCGGACAAAGGACGTTCCAGTTCCAATGTGTATAACGGAATGTATGTCGGACTTTCCTCTCGAGATTGTTAGCAAGTAAGCCATTAATTTGTTGTAGTATGTTATGTGTATGTAACTCGAAATCGTAAAGGATTGAGAGAGGTTACTTGTTAACTAGCGGGAAAAGTGAATGTGAAATAACGGAAAATTATGTATTGTTAAGTATGTCTAATTCACAGGTTGATTGTGATAGTGTCTGAATTAGTGTCATTAAGTTTTGAATATATTGGAAGAAAGTTGAATGTAATCCCTCCTGGAATACTTATGTATACTTGTAAGTCAAGTTGTGTCATAGAAGACACTTTTATATCAAGGCAAACCAGGATTTTTCTGATAGTGAAAGCACTATAGTTTCCATTGCTCAGATAGCAAGTAAATTTGTGTGTTAAAGTGCTTTTGATTAAGTTAATCTTTTAAGTGATTAAGTTATTTTCTGCTAGTGAAAGCTATAGTTTCTGTTGCTCAGATAGCAAGAAAATTTAAGTGCTAAAGTGCTTTTGATTAAGTTAATCTTTAATTAACTTTTATGTGCTCTGTATCACATCTTTTAATTTGATAATAAATATGTTTTTGTTTTGTAACTACCTGGTTCTCATTCCTTAGCCAATCCAATGCTATCCCAAAAATATTAACGAGCCTGAGGGAACAGAATATAGTTACGAGCCATGACTTGCATATAAAGAATTTGTATAGAAGTGTTAAATTAATTTTGTCATCTTCTCGCCCTGACTTTCAAACATAAAAAGATCAATTAAGTGGCGCAGTTCATTACGAATAAATAAATTTCTTAAATGACACTGTACGATTGCTCAGGGACTGTTACATTAGATAGACCTATTACACGAGGTCTATCTAACAGCAGAAAAAGTTTAAGTAAGATTGCAGATAAGCAAGCCAGAATAAGATAAAGTTAAGAAAAGACATATATTTTACACCGTTAATATGTTGAAGCCTTCATTTAAATACAAAAAAAACTTTCATCAGTTTTTTACATCAATCAGAACCAAGCGTCAGTTAGATGCAAGCCACAAATTTATTCCAGAAATTCCTTTTTTTTTTTTTTTTTTGTTAGATCCAACACATTTCTGGAATAAACAGAATAATCTAGTCTAAATTATAAAAGTGCAATTACATTAGAAAATCACATAAACCACAATGTTCTGGTTTACTAAAAAATTTTCAACCTAGTTCAGCTATTGGAAGAAAGGCAGAGTCCAACTACATGGATTCTCCAAAGTTGTCAATTATTAACACCTATTTCAGGACTGCATCAGTCTGAACAGGCACATGTTTAGTATAAGAAAATACTGCCACTTGAGTTATTATTTTCCTAATCTCCATGGAGTCATAAAACTCATCATGGGAGAGCAATGCTAAACAACACAGTGTATCATGCCACTCCTTAACCACGCTACCGGCCAAGACGTCTATAGACGTCAAGTTATCATGGATGCGAAGTGCATATTAAAATTGTAATACCATTGATATTACATCAAAATATATGATGGATACTGTTAGATCTTGAATGAGAACCTTTTCATCAAAAGGATCATTCATTAAACATTTAACAAGAATACAATACTGACCAAGAAATACTTGTACTATTAGTGAAGAAAGCAAAATGTAAAATGAGAACATATTTAAATTACCTTAAAGGAAGTAATGAGGAGGAGAATTTTGTCTGTCTAAATAAAAATTTTGTTGTTTAAAAGCATTAGTGATTAAAATATACTTTATGCAAAATGTATGTCAAAATGCTAACATAGGTCACGTGCAAGTTACCTACGATAGCGTAATGCCTGAGGTGAAAATATTCGTGGAAAGTGAATAGAACTCGCGTTCTATGAAAAGAGCGCTCTTCAAGGAGAAGAATTGTAATGTGATAACATGAGGGTGAATAGGAAGGCTTCATGAGAAATTTCTGTAACCAAAAGAGGGCGTGAAGAAGGAGAATAAATGCAGGTTCGCGTGGGTTTCAGCCCGTTTTTTCTGTTCCCGTTCTCGTTCGGAGCTACGATGTTGCCCAGTGGAAGGAAGCTCTACAATGACCGATGGCAGGCCTTTCCCCATTGCTGACTGACTAGTATCAGATGAGCTGTATGCGAGATGACGGCGTCCACCAATTCGGGCCATCAGTAAAGGTTTTTACCGGGATGAGACAGCGGAAGGATCCCTCTGAAAAACGGCCAGGCTAACGACAGTGACCAGCAAGACAAGCATTTGCCCAGCAGAATGCAAAAAAATGTCTATACGTGACAAGCAATGTGACCTCCACGTGGACGTGACTCGCTGAAGCAGAAAGCTATCTAAGGACAAAGGATGGATGAAAGGGACACCAGTAACCTGAAGTGGCAGTGGTAACGTACAGAAATTTCTTGTTCAATTATCAATTAGTATTGGAGGAAAAGAGTGAACGAGAATTTTGTTGGATAGGAAGATGGACAATTACTTAGAGAACTTTTCAGTGATTAATGTGTTTAGTGATTTGTTAGTTCCATTGGACTGGTAGTCTGAAGATTTAAGATTTTGTGCGAGACCTAATTAATGTGGAGGGGCCCAAGTTGAAAATTGAAGTTAGGAATTGTGAACTTGTACTTTGTGCTGTGTGTATTTATTTATTTAACCTATGGATATGAGCTGTGTTCAGTAATTCAGTAATTAGAGTGTTCTTTCATTGTTTGTCAATTGATTTAGTAATGATAATGTGATATGCTTTTGATATGTTTGAACCTATTTGTAAATTCATTAGATTCTTAATAAACACATTTTGCTATGTAAGCCTGAGAATGAGACTAATTTTACCACTCATAAAAGTTTGAACCTATGCATAAGGGGAAGATAAGGGAATTTTAGAGTAATAAGGCCATGACTGCAAGCTAAGATTTCTACAGACGCTTTAAACTTTTAACAAGATTAGGTAGCTTTAGAACTCTGGGATGTTTCTCTGAGGCAAGAATTCTTCTGTCCGTCCTAGAACTCTGACTGGCACAGCTTAAACAAACAGATTTTGTCAGAGTTCGAAAAGGAAACGATCCCAGAGAGAGAGAGAGATAGATTAGAGATCTCACTCTTAGTTGGCATAAAAGGAAATAATAGAAGCATAGTTTATAAGAAAAATCAATGACATAACAATAGGAAGCGTATGAGGATGCATATTTGATCCATAATGGCCGGTAAGGTGGTTAAACTTATCCACTGTCTGCAGTTTTACCATCCCTCATAGGTAATGCACTTCATGCACCCTTATCACTATCTATGCAAAAATACTTCTTATCCTTTTACTACTTCCTAGGATGGCCCTATGTTGTTCCTCCCACTCATTCTACTGTATGAAAAATCTCCCCAGTATCAATTGAAAAATAACCTTTCCACAGGTTATATGTCGCAATATATCATCCCATCAGTTTCTATCCACCAAACTGTAGTTTGCATGCTTTCAGTCTATCCTCATAATTAACACTGTATAGTCCTGATATCATTTTCATTATGTCTCTGCATCCCCTCCAAGGTTATTTCATCTCTTTCAAATCCCAGTGACCATAACTGAGCATAGAAATAGAGATGTAGTCTGATCAAAGCATTATACAATGGGATTACCACCCTTTTATCTGTAGTGGTCAATGGCTTCGAAATTACTGCAGCAATTCTCTGAGTTGTCTTCACAACCTCTGCAACATAACCTCCAAACTTCAATCTATAATCACCCCAAGATCCCTTTCTTCCTCCACATCTTTAAGTGCAACTTCACTAAGTGAGTACAAAGCATCCCATCTATAAATCTCAAATTTCAAAACTTTACATTTATTTGCATGATGTTTTGCCTCTTGCAGAGCCAAAACATCACCACTATTACTAATAAATTCTCCCAAGCTTCATATGATCTGCAAACAACTGAACATCTCCCTGCAGTTTAGTGACAATATCATTGACAAAGACTGAACAGTAATGTTCCAAGTAATGAACTCTGTGGAACTCAACTTGTACTACTCTCTGATACTTCTTCCACATAAACAACTCTGATATCTATCAGAATGTCAGTAACCAATCAGCTAACCTGGTATTCAAACCTACGTTATAATTTAAAAAACAACTTGTCATGTGGCATACTGTCAAATGTCTTTGCAAAATCCCAAAAAATGAGTGCATGCCTTACCCTCATCTACTGCTCCTGTTACTCTATTGTAAAATGCAACCAGATTACTAAAATGAGTGCTTGTTAACAAATCCATGCTAGCTAATTTACCCTCATCAGCCCAATTCAATATATAAGTTTTTATAAATTTTTCCAAAATCTTAACCACAAAAGAAATATAAATTGTCCCATAGTCTGATACCTCCATTCTACCAACAACCCTTATGCAATGGCATTATATTACCCTCCTTCCACTCTCCAGGAACTTGCCCCATTGCAAGGCTTTCATTAAACAGCCAAGTTAATGGCATGATCAGTTCCACAGCACAATTCCCTTAAAACATGTGAAATCCCACCTGGTCTCCTGCCTTACAGATACAGTATACTTAGTGTTCGGAATACATCCGTTTCATTCACTTCTAACACTTCACCCCTCCTTTATCCCTCTACGGAAAAAGCCTGCTTTACAAGGATGAAACACTAATAAACTGATCATTAACTAGCTGAACCATGCTATCTGTCTTGATTACCTGAGTCCCATTTCCATCTAGCAATGTAATCTGTCCACAATCAGTTTTCCTCCTACTGGCCACATAGTGAAAAAATTCCCCAGGATTCTTCTTGGATTGCAGCACTAGTCTCTTCTCATATTCTAATTTTTCTCTCCTTACTACACTAGCCACCCTCCTATCCTGAGCCTTATATTTCTCACGCAACTGTTTCCCCCCCCTCTCTCTCTCTTTATACACCTTCCACAATCTCTTTCATCTGCGATTCCTGTTTAATTTTACTAGTCATCCATTTAACTCCTAATCACTTTATCTTGTTTGCTCGAGGTATACAATTGCCATTGCTGTCAACAATTTTTTTTAAGTACCTCCCATACACTACTGACCTCTCTTCCTTCAAATTCTTTCATTCATTGCACTACTCCAAGCTGGTAGCTATGATAGTTGCCTGCCTTATAATTTCACGTAAATTCCTTCTGCATTGATACACTTCTTAATTATCTGGAAAGAAGTCAATGGACACCATAGTGTGAGGAATAAACAGCCATGGCACCCACCTTAATAAGATGTACGACCTCCTTTCCACAAGTGTACAATAGTAATGAGGTCCTGGACTGTTGTGGAACAGATGTCCCTTGACCTCACCCAATGCTCCAGTTTAACTCATGGATGTTCAATAGGGTAAGATTAGAGATCCATGGAGGCCAGTTAAGCATGGTGGCATTCATGTTCACACACCATGCAGTGCAGCAGTCCTATGACAGAGTGCATTGTCTTTCTGAAAGAGACAATGGTCAGTGCTGTAGAAATGCCACAAAGCACTGCATGGTCAGGAATATTCAAATACCTCTGAGTTAAATTTTTTTGGCACCACAGACAGAGGACAGGGCAAACCAGGAGAAACAAGTTCATACCATCACACACCACTACTTCTGAATTTCAGAGTTGGGGTTACACAATCCGGTAAGAGATTTCACCAGCCATCTGCCACACCCATCAATCCATCTGCTTGGTAGAGGGTGTAATGTAATTCATCAATCCATATCGCAGCTTTCAAAGCTTGCATATCCCAATGTACACACTCTTTGCACTACTAAATTGAAATTAATAAAACAAAACATTTAATGCAGGGTTATATAATATAAACATAAGCATACTTTGGATACGAGATATTACAAAATTAACTCTGTTCGACAACTCATAACATTCACTCAACTCTAGGCATCAAACATTGAAACTTTGAAATCTAATTTCTCCCTAACAAACCAAGATAGTTCTAAAGTTCAATATCACTGAAATTCACAGTAAATAATTTAACAATTGTATTCTCTATCTATCCCTTAGTCAGAAATCACATAGTTCAGTCAAGAGGTAGTTATTGCCTTAAGGGGGGGGGGGGGGGGAGCCTATTAATCTTCTAGCTTCGGCTAATTTCAGCATAAACACCACAGTTAATGTTAGGATTTAACAGGAGGAGTTAATTCTTATAACTTCACTCTAAAATGCTATAAAGTACAACTGTTCTTACCGGAATAAATCCTTGCACATATTATTCATTGAGGTGCACTTAAAACTTTAGTTAACTATCACACTGGAGCTACACATTTCAAAAGTAATTTTCTTTAAAATAACTTAGATTAAAATCATTAATCTCAGCACATCACAAATGCAGACACACTTGCACTAGAAAATTCACTTATTCCTCATATACTACTTTGCAATAGAATCAGCTTTCCACTAATCTTCCTTGGAAGCTCTGGAATTCAACTTTAACTTCAGAATTCCATATCAATATTCTGAGTAGTCAATTTATATCTCGATCCTTCGTAATCTAATTACAGCACTTAATTCCTATTACTACAGCCTTTTACTTAACTTCATGCTGCTAATAAATAATTTCCTCTTCTCTATTGTACTGTTCTGAGTGCCGTTACTGTGCTGAGTGTACCAACTGTCCCTAGTTCCCCAGTTCTAGTGCTGACTGCTCGACTCTCCCTGTTTACTCTCGCTTTCCGTTTATATACCTTCACTCCTTTTTCCCGCCAAAACTTGTTCTCACTGTCTAGCTTATATCAATTCCATCTCACATCCATAACTCACGTGCTACCACGCTTGCGCTTTCTACTTTTAACTCCGTCTCCATGACAACAATTAGAGCAGTACATAAGCATTACATAACATTTTACCTTTACATACAGAAATAAAATAAAAAGGATATTTTTCAATTCAAATAATATACAATTAAATAAGATGAACACAAATTCTTCTACTATTAATATAGGAATAAATAACAATCTGAACATTATTTTTTATACAGAGTTCTTTCCATTATTTATACATATCTTAGATTAAATAATTAAATAAAAAAAACCCTCAAAGGTAATTATATGAATAACAGTTTATAACAAGAGATTTACATTAAATATCTACAAATGTAGCCTTTAATATGGTGGATTATGTTGGATTCTGAAGAGAGTATTAACAATTTTAATTTCTCTTCATTCAGAATCCAACATCACTTACTCTACTGCATATTATGTTTATCCACCTTCCGTATTTACTAGTCGTATGCCTATGAACACTGGAAAATTTATTTGTTAGAATGCGCCATCCAATATATCAATATTCAGCATAAGACTCAATAAAACATCTGGTAGATCTCTCTCTCTCTTACTAGCGTAAAGTCCTTCAACAAAGTTTACATAAACAGTCATGGTTCTTAAGCAATAAAACTGAGCTTTTAATGCTTTAGTTGTTTCCCGCTCACAAGTCCGATTGTTTTTAGAAACAGTGCATTATAAGATAAAGGATCAGGCAACACTCTTTTAACAAATAATTAAAACACATTTATTTATATTAATATGAAATATACATGGATCAAACAACAGGGAGATTGCTTTCTCTACCCATCGAAAAAAATCTTTAACATAAAATTAGAACCCTTTTACTTCAACACTAAATCTCTTTAACTCAAAAACTTATTTACTCTCTGCTTACAAATTCAACTTATTAAACTTGTAGTTTACTTGCAAAGAGGTTAGCTAACTCTCTGCTAAGTTATTTTTACAAATTTGATGTCAACTTCTAACATGCCAATTGACTCTCTTATGGACACTTCTTATTACTATTAAACTAATTCTTAACAGTCCATATATAACATATCTCCTAGATTATAAGAGAAAATGTACAAAAGGATGGAACTTACAGAGGCTGTGTCACACATTCAGTCAAGAGTCTTACACTAAAGTCTTCCTGGCATTCCTTTCATCTGGAGTTTTAGGCTTCCTTCAGGAGTGTCTTGCTTCAGCAGTATCACGTCAGGATATTGACGGGCTTGTGGGCTGCAATCTGCGGTACTCGAATAGCACATGCAAGAGGTTTCATCATACGGGCAAATTCTCCTCTGGATCCTACTTTGGGAATTTCTGGTTCTAACTGTCAATTTCTCTGCTTCAAACTGCTGTCACTTCTGCTACTAATTACTGATGACTGTGCCTCTAACTGCCGACGACTGTAACTGCTGCTGACTGGCTCTCTTCGGTAACAGTGCTTCGCCTTGCTCTCTCGGCAACTGGATCTAGGCTCTCCTCTGTTGGCAACCGGACCTGGACACTCCTCTCTGCCCTCACTGATCTGGTTCCGACTGCCTCTCCTCTGCTGACAACTGGAAGCCCCTTATGATCGGCTCAGTCCCCTTTTTATTTTCCTGTTCTCCGGACCTTGCACTAGGGTCATAACCCAGAAGAATTCGGCATGACTGTTTCATCTTCTTTTAAGTTCAAGCCGCTCTTTGTTCTCCTCTGAGCACGCTCCTTTTTTTTTTTTATCTTGCTGGCCAGCAGAAACTTGTCTGAACCTATTGGCACTCTTAGATACTAACTTTAAAGGTGTTATGCGCAGAACTCGCAAACAACTTTCTCATACCTATAATTGTAAACAACTTTCTTATGCTCTTACACATAGCTATATACAAAGTTCCAATGGCAAAGCATTGCCTTTGTTTTTGACTTTAAAACAGTAAATACAGTCACTTCCCATAGGGTTAACTACATTAATATTTAGCAAAATATAAAGACAAACACAGTTATTTTTACAACATTCTCATGGGACTTGACCTCTGTAAAATTCGATGTAAAGCGCTTTGGTATTTTTAAGCTACATCGAATTTTACACACTGACTTAGGAGTATCGTATTCCTCCAATTTATACTTTCTACAAACACGTGAGTCATTACATGGCACAACGCACCTTGACCATGGGGGGGGGGGAGTGTCTGCTGACTTCTTTCCAAGCAGTGTACATGCCTATTTATCCTTCAAGTCAGGACCTACATGGTTATCCTCACCAATTTGAGGCAAGTATAGCATCTCGTTTAAATACTTTAAAATATCTTCCTTTGAAAAAAAAAAAAAGCAATAGTAACATTGCATCATAATGGCATTCCACTTTCCCTGGTATCATTGTTCTTTTAACATACTATCCTGGCAGAACCATTCACCCAGCTCATCTTGTTTATAACAAAGTATTGCAGAATGGGAAGCAAGGATGACTGAAGATTCACTTCCTTCATTATCATTTCAACTTCTTTCCTGGAAACTTTGGTGCAGTGGGAAAAAAAAAATTTAGAATTGGCTCCCTTTTCAAAAGCCAGACTTGTTGGTCAAGTGGCTAGCATATTCAGTCTCTAGCCAAGAGGCTATGGGTCCAAATTCCAACTGCCCTGCGATTCAAAAAACATAAAACAGCAATGTTTTATAAATCCTCCTTACATAACTAGCTTAGTAACTTGAGTGTTATATCAAATGTTGTCTTTAGTGGATAATTCAGATAGATAAACAGATGTAACAATTCTGTGGATCATAATCATGTGCTAGTTTGGGTGCTACTATTAGTTAGCACTTTGCATTGGATTAGTAATAATTCTAAACTTATTTAAGTTAAGGGATATTACATTCCATATTGTTCCCATATTATTAGGAACTTAAATAAGTTCATGTAGCCGAATTGAAGCCTTTGGCTCTTCATATAATTAATAATAATTCTAAACTTTTAGCATTATTACTAATCCATGATAAATATTCCAAAAACCAATAAAAAATGTATATTAGTATTTTTTTTAAAGCATCATACAACAACAATTTTTGAAATGTAGTGCTTCACAATACAATACAATACATGCATCAAATTAATTTCTCTATCTCTGAAAGCTGTTCGGATCACTGGAAATCCTTTTAGTGATAACCAATGACAATATATTCAAAATAATAATAATAATAATTTATATATCTAAATAATAAATATCTACTGGCTGACAAAGTTAAAAATTGCTTAAAAAATGTATATGAATACTCATACTCACGCACGATCTCTTTCTGCCAATAATACAGGTTCTAAAGCAACGAGTGCCTCAAACTTTTCTCTTTCTAGCCTCCTATAGTAGTATAAATTAGTTATTATTATTATTAGATAAGTCAGTACAGTCTCATTACAGCACGTACCTCACTATAACAAACTATAAGAAAGTCCAAACCAACATCATGATGCTGGTCGTCTAAAAGAAATTCAACATTTATTATATCAAACTATATAAGAAACAAACTAGCTATTTATCAAATTATTTCAGTGGTCCATACAAGTCTGATATAGAGTCAACTGTATTATAGTTTTAAAAAATGCAATTAGGATACTTATTTTGTGCTGACAATCATACACAAGGTGTAACTCTAAAGTTTTGAGATAATTAATATAAAACAACAATTGATAAATATGCCATGCTAATTTTAGGTTAAACTTCAAAGTAGACTGATGCACTTTTTTTTGAGTGTTCAGGCAATTTGCATGCTAAACCTCATTTAGCATTTGAAAATGATAACCTTTAAACAAAATTTTCAACTTAGGGCAAAGAAAATTGGCTGGAGCAAAGTCTAGTGAGTAGGTGGGTAGTGAAGGGTGGTGACTTTTCTACTTGCCAAAAATTCATTCTTTTTAATAGGTGATAATAGGTCTTGATAAAATTCTGCATCAACCTTTTGACCATTAGAGACAAACTCGTGGTGAATAATCCTATGTCGAAAAAGATGAACATCATTTTCACTCAAGATTTATCAAAATGCAGCTTCATGGGTTTTGATGAATTTTTTCCCACCCACATTGCACTGTCATTTCATTGCAGGATCATATACGAAACATCATGTTTTGTCACCTGTAACAATTTTGTTCCAAAAAGATTAATCTTCTTCTGCCATTGACACAAAGCACCTGATTCGGTCTCTGCTCCACTGTGTAAGTTACAGTACATAAAAACCTTTACACATAAAATGTGTTCTAACTCAACAACTGCTAAACACAGGCTACTGATACTTGGTAGCATTATTGAAGGTATGCTACAAATGTTTCATGTGTCAGCCAACAGACGGCACATGCAAAGCTCTTGTGGTAATATTAGTCTCAAAACTTTTGAGCCACACCTTGTATGATTCCTATTTAGAAGTGGGGAAAAAGCAGACAAGAAGAAAAAGTTGCAGTCAAAAAATGTTCAGATTGAAAAAATTAGCAGAGGCATTTGTCTCTGTGCATAAGGCAATTTGATTGTTTTTGAGGAAATGGATTACAACATGGAGAGATTTAATAACATAGACAATGCTGCAATTTCTTGCAACACAGAAATTTATACAGACTGAATTGATGTAATGTTCCTAAATTTCTAAAGAAACCCACTCTTGCTATCATTTCACTCCCTGAAAATGAGCCTAAACTTTCCACAATTGAATCTGGTTTACCCTGCCTATTCCAATGAATCAACCACTTAATAAAGAAGCTGATTTGAAGAATCTCTCCTCTTATTTTTAAGTGTTTCCAGCACATGATTATACTGCAATATAATTACACAGAAGCACTGGAACATTCCTATTTCATTATTTATTATAGTACATGGGCTGTTCAATAAGTAATAAGACTAATTTTACTGTGGAATAAAGAAATGTTGCTGTCTGTATTAACAAACGAGGTTGATAGATGACATATACGGGCCGATGTGCCAGAGTGTCACGTGACTAAACGCAAGTTTGTTTCGGCGCGCCTACGAACCGCGACCAGTTGTCGAAATGGAAGCATCCTTGGAACAGCATTATGCGATTAAATTTTGTGTGCGTTTGCAAAAATCAGCATCAGACACTTTCAACATGATACATGAAGCTTTCCACAATGAAGCAATGTCGAGGGCAAGTGTTTTTCGCTGGCATAAAACTTTTAAGGAAGGAAGGCAAAACGTGGAAGATCTTGAAAGTGAGGGAAGACCTTCAACGTCCATCACAGAGACAATGATCAACACAGCAGCGATTATCATCAAGCACGTCAAAAGGAAGCATCCATTGCTGAAGAATGGCTTCTTATTGCACCACGATAATGCAAGGCCACATATTGCTGGTTGTGTAATGGACATTTGCAGAAACGTCCATTACATAATTCGCAGAAGAACAACACAGATATCCTACCACACCATACAGTCCTGATCTCGCACCGTGCGATTTCTGGCTGTTTCCTCAGCTCAAGAAACCACTAAGAGGCTGCCATTTCGAAAGCAACAAAGCATGTGTAAAAGCTGCGGAGGCGGTTTAGAAAGAACTCTCAATAAATGGACTTTCACATGTGTTTAAGAAGTGGACGCAATGTTGGGACAAATGCATCGCGTCTCACGGTAGTTACTTCGAAAAAGACCATGTAAATGATGACGATTAAAGGTAATCTGTTTTCTGTATAAATATAGTCTTATTACTTATTGAACAGCCTACGTACATTACACAATAATTTTATGTTATAATTTGGACACTATTATTTCAATATAAAAAGAGCAAACTTAATTTAAAATACAAAAAAAGAGACCACCCACAAATTTTAGCATTCAGGCATGTTAACTGACAACACAAGCTTACGGTTTGTATAGTGTGATCTTTTAGACTTACAATGGGATCGTCAGAATGGAATCCTGTCATAAGTCAGGAACTGTGTGTGTGCGTGTGTGTCACCTCCTCCAGGATTATCTTTCTCATTATGACACTCCAGACCAACCAGGCCTATACAACCACTCTTGAATATATTTTGAAAGAAATAACCAGAAAATCTGCATTATCCACAATCCTTTGAATGGTTTATGCACTGTCACCTCCCAAACTGTCTCCAATCTACTATGATGCCTTACAACACTGGAAAAGCACAAAGCCTCATCATACACTAACTGGATCATCCTAGGAAGCAGTGCTCACAGAGCTGTGTTCTCAAAGAGAAACATTAAAAGTCCCATAACTGGCCAACATTTCCTCTTCACTACTTAGAGCTGGGCTGGCATAAGAACTATAGGTGACCTTTTAACCCAAGAACTGGAGTGAAAACCTTTCAAATTTTACTGCTGAAAACCACCAAAACAACAGAGCAATATGAACAAGTTGAAACAGCCATTACAAATGCCTTTTCAGGCAAACATCAGTACACAAGGAATACAAATTTCAATCAGAAATTCCCAAGAGACCACCTTTCAAATCTTGTCCTATGAAACCTCTCTTCTGCTTCTGTCTGCTAATTTCAAGGAAGTATATCACCACTTACTTCAGTACATCCTGAATCACCTTCTGCACCTGCATAAATATCAGAATTCTCAAATTCACCTGCATATCTACAGTCACCTCCCAGTTTTTGATGGGATCTTCCATAGTGTACCAGGACAGATACAGACATGCAGGGGAGGTTGTGGCACATCTTACTAACCCCAACAAAACTCCAAAAATTCCATGTTAGAGCATCAAATCTGTCTGTTCTGCAACACCTCAGGTACTTTGGAGCACACCTGCATGACCTGTCCTGTCAATAAAGGGATCATCACAAATGCACTGGATGCTGAAAGTTTTTTCACTTGGTTAATTATAAATTAAAGATGCCAAGAAATTATATTCTTGGTTTCATCTATTGTCCAAGCATAAGCAAACAAAGTTTGCATGTGAAGTAACTTCATGACTGGGATACTTGTATATAGATGCTAATGACTTCACATCAATTGCCTTAGTATTCCATAATGCAATACAATGCACATCCTTCCAGACATATATAATGCTATACATTATGGGAAGAGCCATTACCCAAACTGGCTTCGACCTCTATTGAGGTCTCATCAGTGGAAGCCAGATCTAGAAGTGAAAGGTTGAATGAATGCAGAAGTCATATTTCCATATACATATGCTCAAAATGTATCACACCTTATTACTGAAATCTCTAATCTAGAGTATTTAAATAATAAGGTGTGACAACTTTTGACTACTGTATATGGAAATATGACATCTTGGTTAAAACCAGGATTAAATGATAATAATAATAATATATATATATATATATATATATATATTCAATAATTTTAATGACTTAAATCACCGAGATAATTAAGAATAAAAGTTTAATAAGGACAAATCTAGTTTCGTTGGTAAGCCAACTTTGTCAGGTGTCAAAGTACAAAAGGTGTGTATACAAAAAAGACCGACAGAAACATCACACACACTAACAACAGAACTATCAAAAACTGCAGTTAAGTTTAAATTGGAGTCTGTAATTCAGTTCTAGCTACACTTATACATGTGATCTTGCGAGAATGCCAGCACTGAACAGCAGAGCTATGCGAATCTGGCAAATTGTAGCTAAGGCTGCTATTCATATGGGTAGAATCAAGGGTGATTTCTTTTGACTCCAGAATATGTCTTTCAGGTTCATTGTAACATTTGAGAATATTAGAAGTTTGATTCCAGTCTATGTGGTGTAAGCAGTCTTCATCAGTCAAAAGAAATCGCCCTCGATTCTACCCACATGAATAGCAGCAACCTTAGCTACAATTTGCCAGATTCACATTGTTCAGTGCTGGCGTTCTCGCGAGATCACATGCATGTGTATAAATTTAGCTAGAACTGAAGTGCAGACTCCAATTTAAACATAACTACGGTTTTTGATAGCTCTGTTGTTGTCAGTGTGTAATGTTTCTGTCAGTCTTTTTTGTATATACCTTTGTACTTTGACACCTGATGAAGTTGGCTTACCAATGAAACTAGTTGTGTCCTTATTAAACTTTTATTCTTAATTATCTCGGTGGTTTAAGTCATTAAAATTATTGAACATGTTCATAAACCAAGTCAATCTGCATACATACAAATAAATATATAAATACACACACACACACACACACAGTAGACACTGCTTAATGTGATCATTTTTGGACAGTTGCTTGTCCCAAAGTGATCACATTCAATAACAATAACCGACTGATAACATTAAGCAAAGGATATAAAAAATTGCATAATTTATTTCATTTTATTGTTATGAACACTAATTTATTGTTATAAACAACTTTTTAAGCAACAACATAAAATTTATTTTAAAAACTTATGTAGTGTTGGCTGTCATGTGTTTGAATATAGTAGTACATGAATAATATTGCTCATAATCATAATGCCTTTAGAAGTTTGTTGCTCTATGTTGCACACCATGACGAAGCATTCATAGAGCTTCTTGTATCTGGGCATTGGTTGGAGGAACTTCTAAAATTTGTTCTTCTACACTTGTATTAGGTTCACTTTCTTCTACTAGTTTAAGGTTCTCATAGGAGGCAACTTGATATATTTTCAACACTGCCATTGTAGCCACCATTGTAGTGACTCTTTTGAAGATTTAAATCTTTTAGTACATTCATTTTTAAACAAATAAGTATGCTCAGGGGTTGCACGAAAATGGAGTCCTGTTTCATCTTTATTGTAAATATCCTCAGGAAAATATTCAGCAATAATTTTTAGCCACTTGGTCTTAATCCACAGATCAGCTGATAAAAAAATCAGCACCATTTTCTTTACCATGAATACACTTGTACACAATATTCTCTCACTTTTTACACCTGTTAAACCATCCATCAGCTGCGGTGAAATTTCCTTTGCTGTTGTTTTTGCAAGTTCTTCTGCTTTTTGACACATCAAAGGCCCATTAATTGAAGCATTCTTTTCACAAACATTACTAAACCAAATTTTCAATGCTGATTCAACTTGCATACCCTTACCAGATTGGGCTCTCTTCCAATCCATGTTCTCATTAGTAAGAGCTGAAGTTTCAATGTTTGATCTGTTATTTTAAGATCTTACACAAGTGGTTGTGAAATATTTAAATGTACAGCCACACTACACTCATTTTGGCCAACTAATCATAGCACTCCAAAATTCTTTGCTTTTCTTGAAAAGATGAATCTTTACATTTTTTACTTGCTTCTACCATAATGCTAAGGGCTGTTTTAATGAGCACTTTCAAATCAAAAACAAAGTCAAATTCACTTACTGAAAAAAGAGCATGAAAATAAACTTGAAAAATCACAATTCGACCCACAAGCATTTGCTTGAAAGATTTAAGATTTTCGGAAGATTAAAAAATGATCAAGATTATAAGAAGATACTCACTTGCATTTGACTGGAAGATATAAAATTTACAGAAGATTAATACAAAAGTCAGATTTCAATCACAAATGTTCTCTGTTCAAATTTTCTCCTGATTAATGCTTAAAGTTCTTAATTCTGAGATGGAAAAGGCAAATATTTGAGAATTTTGATAACAATAACTGGGACTTTGATTATAATAGCTGGATTATTTTTAATTAATTTTAAATGGTGTGTTTGGGACCAACTGATTTTCATAACAATAGCTGATTGATAATATTATCCGCGATGACAATAAGCGGATTCTACTGTATATAAGAGGACTGTGTGCTCAGTAGAAGTGGCTTGCAGACTAAAACGTACCTATTTTGTTTTCTTTGCATATGAGAAATATAAATCCCAACAGCTGTAACAGCTAAAAATCCACCAATTGCAGCATATCCTACAAGAAAAACAAACTATTATAAAAAAAATAAAAAATAAAATTATGTTTAATCATTCTATGTTTATATGTCACAAAGTCATGTTTAAATATTAAAATTATTATTAAGAGATCTCCAGGGAGGCCACATACTACACACACACCAGCTATTATACTTATTCTTTGCTTGCACTCACAACATCCAATGACAATCCATTCCAATCACGCACCACCCTATGAGAGAAAAATCTAGCCCTCACCCTCTTCTTAGCAGCATTCATTCTCAGCTTCCAAAAATGTCCTCTTGTCCTTTCCCCACCCTCCATAAATTGAAAAATTCCATCAGTTGAAATTCTGTATGAGCCTTTCAGAAGTTTGTAAGTCTCAATCATATCACCCCTCTTTCTCCTGTTTCCTAGTGTCTGCAGTCTACAAATTTTCAATCTGTCTTCATAATCAGTGTTCCACAATTCTGATATCATTTTTAATCTTCTCCTTTGCACTCTCTCTCTCACACACACACACACACTCACTCTCTACAATATATCAGAATCACAATGGAAACCAGGAGACCAGACCTGTGCACAATAGTCCAAGTGAAGTCTTATCAAGGCTTTGTAAAGAGGCAAAATTAAATCCATATCTTTACATGTGAATGTTTGTTTCAGCATTACAATTATCTTTTGAGTTATATTTGCAATCTCTGCTACATGGCCCCTGAACTTCAACTTCCTATCTATTAACACTCCAAGATCCCTAGCCTCATCAGTTTCTTCAAGCATAATCCCACCAACATAATACGACATCGGATATCTAATCCTGCCAAAGTGAATGACTTTACATTTACTGACATTGACATCAATTTACCCATGCCCACAATTTTAGCCTATTCAAATCATTCTACAAATACTGCATATGAACAGCATTTCTGATTACCCTTCATATCTTTCCATCATCAGCAAATAGCTGTATGTTGCTTATCAAATCCTTCCCAATATCATTAATGTACAGAGTGAATAACAGTGGACCAAACGCTAATCCTTGTGGCACATCACCAGTTATTTACATATACATATTTTTTTTTATATTAATCTTTGTCCTGTTTATGGGCAGTACTACCCTTACATCACGTCCAGACTAGCTATAGGCCTCAGCCTTTACAAGTGTTTCACCCTATGGCTGTTCGAGTTATCATAGTAGTCATTCTCTGGTGGCAATGCCATGCCACCAGTGTGCCCTGTAGGGCCCTCAAGGAAAGAACTTTTATATCCTTTTGCGTAAGCCCAAGCTGTTTTAAGTCCTTACAACTATCTGCACTCCATATGCCATGTAAAGAGATGGTGGCGCTGGTAAACCTCGGAGTTGCCCCATGCTTCTCCCGTATCATACTAACTAGATCTGGGTTATTTTTATAATAATTTACTTTATTATTATGGCTACAGGCTAATGGGCGCCCTGTTCCCACCACCTGGGCATCAACTACCCAAACGTTACCACCTCTTTTAATCACTAAGTCTGGCTTATGCAAACCTGCGGAGGTCCTATAATGTGGTTCCACTGCAATCTCCCAACCTTTGTTCTTAAAGCAGTTGTTCAGAATGGTGACCATGGCATCATGCCTCCTCATGCGGACCCCATGTGTGCGGAAGCGACACTGGGCTATATGAGACAATGTCTCACTGTAGTGGCAGCCATCCCTACAGTTGGAGTAGTCACTACCCCATTGAGCTGTGCGGGCTCGAGTAGACAGGGTACTGATCCTCGTCGTGATAAGGTCAATATACTCAAACCCAGGGAGGAGTCTGGTGCCATCCCTTACCCAATCATGCTGGGGAGGCACCACATATGACTCTTTTAAAGGAACACCATCTACAGAACAGTGCAACAGAGATGCCCATCTCTTGTGTTCTACGGGTGCTGACTCAATTAAAGTACCTTGATAATGGGACCAGCCTTTAGCCTGCCTAAAGTCTTCTTGTATTAATGGACTATAGAAAGCCTCTCTGCAGATGGGGGAAGAAGATAGTTCTTCCTGTGCGATTCTTGATAGCCACAGGCATGGGATCAGCCATTTAAGTGATGGAATCCCAAGCCCACCATCCTTCACCCTTGCATGGAAATATGCAGTAGGAGTGTCAGGTGGCATTTGGAGCCATGATCTCATGGCTGAATGGATAGCCCTGTCCATTCGGGACAGTACCGAGATATATGTCCTACCAAGCACCAACTTGTGGTAAAAGCAAGGTAGGAGATAGTAGGAAAGGAGAAACAGTCTTTGCTGAGGCTTGAGAGGAGCTTTCCTCAAAGAAGCAATCCCAGCTTCTAAGATAGAAGGGACAGAAGACCTTCCCTTTGGGGTGAACATAATACCGAGGTATCTCCACTCTTCCAGGATGGTCAAAGCATGCAACAGCCTCCCGTGCAGGGAAAACTCTATAGTCTCGACCTTAAGCTTCTTGTCATGACCAGAGGGGACAAGAGCTAAAGAGCAGGACTTCTCTACATTAAAAGAAAGGCCTCAAATAGAGAAGTCAACTGCCCGGTCAAGGAGTCCTGCAAGCCTATCTTAGTAGGCTTGCAGGCTACGAGAATTAAATCTTGCAGACTCGCATCCCCTGTATACTACTTTTTGATATCTGTCAGTCAGCCATCCTCTTATCCGTGCTAATATTCCATAATCCAAACCCATATTCTCCAATTTATGCAACAGTCTGCCATGCTGTATATTATTACACAATTCTGATGAATAATTCTAAACAATAAGAAGGAAAAGTGTACTCTATGAAATATAGAGCTTTCAAATGTTTTCTCATCTTATATTTTAAAATTAACATAAAATTGCATTTAGTTATAAATTACACAATCTATATCAGGCAAAAAATTTATATAAAATAAGAACAATGCAATATAAAATAATAGCAAGTGTAACATAAACTAAGTTTATCAAGTATAGATGATTGAAGGATTTCTTTAGTAAAGAATAAATGAAGGAATTTTTTTGAGTCATTACAGAAGGCAGCTGACAAAAAAAAAATTAAATTAAAACGTGATCTTCATTGCACATCTAAACAATTAAACAATGAAGTAGGAAATGAATACCAGGCATATAGAAATGTTTTGGGAGGAAAATTGAGGAAAAGAGCAAAGCTAATAATAACAGTAAATGGATTTTATCCTGCTCAAAACTAAATGGTGACCACTTCCTGTTTTCTGTGGATTTCTGTTTAGGGAATGGGCTATTTATTACTATGTTCCAGCATAAAGATATTCCAAAAATCCAAATGGAGAGAAGGCAAGAAATAACTGTTACATTATTTCTTGTTAGGATATTTCTTATTTCTGTTATGATACCTTCAGCTGATTCAAAATTTAAATTTCAAATCTAAATTCTAGACATCTAGAATATCTAAAATTTAATATGAAATTTAAATTTAAATTTCATGTTTCAAAGGGAATTTGAAACAAGAAGTGATCACCATTTAGTTTTGAGCAGGATAAAATTCAATATCATAAGGAAAAGTGCATGTTTTCAAAAATAATCGAGAAGCTTTTAGATATGAATTGTAGACTCAAATATATATATATTATTCAGTCTGAAAACAAAAATCAAACCTTGGAGACTCAGTAGCAAACTCCGAAAAAAACATTAACTGATTCAACCAGTGGAAGTATGTCATGAAGTTGTCAGCATGGATAGAAAAGTCATAACTCCAGGGTGGCTCAGGAAGTTAAAGAGGTAGTCATGGAAAAGAAGAAAGCATATCAAAAGTCCTAGCAAGTAAGCAAGATAATGTGCTCATAGAATACAAAGAAATATGAAGAAATCCAAGCATCTAAAACCAGCTAAAGAAAAGAGTGGTAAGAATATAGACGATAATACCAGAAAGATGGCATAATGTTCTGGAGGCTATTGAAAAAGCTCCGAAATGGAAAGAGTTCTATAAAAGGAATCAGAGGTGATAAAGTGACACGAAAACTGAAGATAAAGATATTCTAGATGTCTGGAATCATTAATTTGAAAACAAGATGCATTAGAACAGTGGCAGAATATATTCAGGATAAATGCTATCAAAAGTATAGATTAATATTAGAGGTAAAAATAAGCCATCCTGGTCAAAAAATCAAATCACAGATGACTGGAGTCGATCTCTCATAGTATCCATCTATAAAATTGAAAATATTAGGTCATCCCAAAAGTAATGTCATTTTCAGTATTAAGTTTTGAAAGGATATAAATGATAAATCACTTGTTCATTTAATGAAATATATATTTTCCATTTGAATCAATAACGTGCATATAACTGATTTTTTTTTTTTTTTTTTTTTTTTTTACAAAGTAACAAAATAATAATAAATTGGTACATCTGTCCATTTTGTAAAAAAATGCACATATCTGTAGCCTGGCAGAAGTAATGATTGTAACGCGGCTGGTCTCAACCAATTTTCACTGTCGAGGATCATGCCAGTCTCCTTCTTCCTACACACGGAGACAAACTCGCTTCACAAGCAAATCTTAACATCTGGCATTAATTCAAGTAAGGATTAATTCAATTAAAGGATAAATGATAATCCCTGTATTAAGGATGCCAGAAACCAATAAACAGCTCTCGCAAGCACGTTCCATTTTTTTTTTTTCCACCTTTCCCATTTGTTTCTTCAAACTATAATATGGCACCTATAAGATCCCAAATTACCATTAAGACGTTTAGTCGGGATACGCCGGTAATTAATTGAAGCATAACCCCCAGAAGGAGGCATATCCTGACGGAAATTCTCAGACATCGGCAATCAGAAGTCCATGCTGAAGTAAATCGAAACAGTAACAAATCGTAATACAGTACTGATAATGGCGCAACCTTCTACCAAAATGACGATATGACCCCGATCACAAATATACACTGTAAATCAGATTTTTTTTTTCTTCTTTTGTTGAAAATTCAGCTATCGTGTCAATAGTGATTATTATTTACTAAATGAAAACAATACCTATATTTCGTATTCAAGTTTTTTTTTTTTTTTCACATGCATTTCGTTCTCGAAATGTAAACGTTACGCAGATTAATATCGAAGGTAGATACAGAGCAAGGGCGACCTGTATGATAATATAGGCCAAAGCTAATTATTGACACAGAGCTAGTTAACGAGACCAAAATAAATCCTAAAGAGTTATTTTGCCATGTGGCAAGTAAATGGAGAAATAACTATGTAAGGGTAACTTTAAAAGTGCTGATTGTGAAGAGGTAACAGAACTAGACCAAATAGTTGAAATACTGAGTGAGCCTTTTGCAGGGGCGTACCATCCAGGTAAAATCAGCTCCTCTGACAAGCTATTTAATTTAAGCCGCTGGAAATGCCACTGGAAATGTGCCAATGGTGTGGAAAGAGGACAAAATAGTCCTACTGCATAAAGGAGGCTCCAAGATAGAAGTAGTAAATTATAGGCCAATCAGGATCTCAGAAATTATGGTTAAGGTATTGGAGAAATTGGTGAAAGACAGAATTCTGGGCTAGGTGGATAGTAATATGATATTCTATAAGAGACAACATGGTTTTGTGAAGGGTATGTCTTGCCTTTGTAATTTACTTATTCTTATAACACAGATAATGAAGTTAGATTAGGGAACTGGCTACTCAGTGATATTACTAGACTTTGCAAAGTGATTTGACAGGATTATACATAGAACTCTGTTGTGTAGTTTGAAGCAAATGGGGCTGTAGGTTTAGATTAGAGGGTAACTGATGGACAGATATCAAAGTATGGTTTATGGAGGTATTGAGTCCAGGAGAAAATAGGTGATCAGTGGTATAACACAATGCTCAGTACATGGTCCTTTGTTGTTTAATATTTTATATCAGTGATATAACAAATGATTTGAAGGGAAATATTCAGTTGTTGCTGATAATGCTAAACTGGAAAGAACAACGGTAAGTGAACATGATGAGTGATCCAGCAGGAATATTAAATAGACTAGAAGCAAGGACAGTGGTATATGATTGGCAGTATAATGTAGCGAAGTATAAAGTGAGGCAGTTTGGGAAGAAGAAGAAGACATCACAAGCTGTGTACTATGTGATGGACTGAACTGCAGGTAAATGATGAGGTCAGGAATTTCAGATGACTGTGGGCAGGGAATTGAAGTTTAGAGGGCATACTGCAAAGGTGACCAAAACAGCACCATCGGATCATGTGGTCGCTGAAGAACTGACATTGACAAACAGATGTAGTGATACTGTTAATTCCCTTTTATATGGCTTTATTAAGGCCGCATCTGGATTACTACACACAGAACTGATCACTTGGATTCCACAGGAGATAAAGTGATGGAGAGGATCCAGAGGGAAATGACAAAGAGTTTGGTATATCTATGGAATACTCCCAATGAGAATAGATTGAAGGTCTGTGGACTTCAAATACTGGCTGATATGGAAAAAAAAAGGATATGATAGGGCATATAAATTATTAAAGGGGTTTTAAAGGATTGACACTGAAGATTGTTTTCAGTACATGGCAGGAAGGGAGAGAATGAGGAATCATCCATGGAAATCCTATAAGAGTGTAGTTTGAAGGGGTGTTAGGACTAGGACTAGATTTTTTACTTCGAGGATGGTTAACGTGTGGAATCAGTTGCTAGAGGTAGAGAGAAAAATAAATGTAAAGAGAGAAAAATGGCTAGCGAATGAATAATGGATCTCCCACATTGAAACTTCTGACCATATTGATGCCTGTATAATATATTTTTTTTAATAATAATAATAATTTATTACATATGATACATACATACATTACATAGTTTTGATTGCATATGATACAATATTACATACATTTGTTTGCATATGAAACAACATTACTTACATTTGTTTACGTATGATACAACATTACATACGTTTCTTTACATTTGATACATTCATGTATTCTGATAATAATAATAATTTTTTCACAATAATAATTATAATATTTTATAACATATGATACATACATTACATACTTATCATTATATATGATACAACATTACATACGTTTGTTTACATGTGATATGTACATTACATGCATTTGATTAGATATAATACATTCATTATTTTTATTTTATCTTGGATGAGATGAGATATATTTTTTCAGCTTTCATCCTCGAAGCTTATTTGTGTGCTTATCTGAGGATGACACCAGTTATTATTTATTGGTTATTTGCTGTGCTGGGAAGCTATGAAATCAAATCTATGTTTAATTGGCTTGATTTCCACTGCAGCCATTGATTGAGAAATTCGCACACGCACGCACGCACACACACACACACACACACACACACACACACACAACAACAACAACAACAACTTGGAATGTCTTGATGCGTCACTGAACTGGAAGCCTAAACGAATATATTGTTTCATTGCGTTTCTATGGTATTTTGGGTGCGTGTTTCTTGTTCATAGTATGTCCTTAGAGCTCTTGTCAGGCTATTGTAGTTTGTAAGATTTCTGTATTCAAAAGGTAATTTGTTTATCATGTCTGGGATGTAGAAGCTTCACATGGCCTTTTCGTAGTGATTATTGTATTTATATGTGATATAATTAGTTGTCTGGGGTCTTGTTATATGGTATGTATTTCTGACTGTCCTGTAGTTTGCATCGAAATAATGTTTTAGCAAAGCTGCATAGTGACATAAATGTTTTGCTGTCAGTATTTTGTGTTCTGATAACAATAATAATAATAATAATAATAATAATAAATAAAAATCAGCTAATGCCTTTTATTCCCTTATAGGGAGTAGGCAAGACCTTTATACCCTATGTAGCTTTTGGAGACTAAGTGGGCAGTTCAATCTCCCCCAGTAGCCAATCAGAGATAGCTGGCCCATGTCTATCACTAATTACAGCAGCCACCGATAAAGAGGATGGCAGACAAGTGCTGCCATCTCTTGGTACCTAACCCTAACAAGATATGTTACTGTCTGAACTACGGTCGATTTTCTTGAGTTTACGGGACGAATCTATGTTTAATTGGCTTGATTTCCACTGAAGCCGGGAGGAAAAATATCTTCAAACCAGCTTACATACAAGCTTCGAGGAATCCCCTCAATGGGCCAACCTTGTCATGGTGGAGAAACTTGTACACGTTCAGGATGCTGTGGGTTATGCTGACTGTGGCATAGCTCCATATAGATCTTCCAAACTAAGAGGCCTTAGCAGAGGAGCCATACTAAGCATGCTTTATCCTTCTTCCATCCTAAGGATGAAAAGAGGTCATCCATACCGGATCGGTTATCGCCCGGATCAATAAAGACCGACTTTGGTGCTATAGATGGCGGACATCAGACAATAAAAACTACAGGACTCTGACATCTTTGCTAGGAAAGCAGGGCAAAGAGTTAAAATACGAGTGGGAGAACAATGAGACTGCAAGAAATGGACTTTGTCTGCAAACAAGATGCCTATTCTAGCTTATTATGAATCAAATCCAACATCAAGAGGTTCCAGAAGGGAATGTATGAATTTGGAATAGAAATTCTCTGATACTAGTCTGAGCAGCGATTGATGGTCCAAGGAAGATTAATTGTAAGAAACAAAGTTGTCAGTGATGTTGATCATAAAGAACTGCAATGATAAACTAGCTTATGGAAGGAACAATTCGAGTAAATTTTTTCAATACAGAGAATCCAAATAAAATTCTACAGGATCAATTGAATTCAACCCAATAAGAACTGAGACTTATCATTATAGTACAAATTCAGAGCACCAGATAAAAACAACGATTACCGACTTTGATACAAAGACAAAAATGAAAACTTAGTTGCAATATTGAGCAGCAACAATTTGAGTTGTTGGAGAAACAAATCAACTGATGAATTAATTACAAAAGAACTTGGCTATACAGTAAAACAGATGAATAAACCAAATGGAAGCGCCTCAAAATGGAAATTACGTTTAGAATAGAAAATAAACAAATTTTAAGCAGACTTTCAATTTAAATTTAAAAACTTTTACATTTAAAAGTTTTCCTTTTAAATTTAAGGAATTTAAAAGGAAAACTTAAACTGGAAAAGATCAAGAGCAACTAGTAAAGCGATATAACCCTGAAATAAAATCGATAACCGAAGTATCAAAAGAATTTAAACAAAGAACTGTGGCCACGGCAAAAATGATCATTTGCTGTGAAAGCAGAATCAGCATAATAGATAAGACATTCAGGTCAGGACTAACCAGTAGCAGTTTTATCAAAATATTAATGGGAAATCCGAATCCAAGAGAACATAATAAAAATGTTAACTGGTTAAAAGATGTTGATAAACATTTGAACAACACTCAGATGGAAGAAATTGCCATAACCACAGAAATGATCCAAAGACAAGCAAAGAAAGTGTAGAACTAGTGTGCACCAGACAAAACTGAATTGCATAGATTTTTGGCTGAAATTCTTGCCCTTACTCATGATCTCTTGGCTTAACGATTCAACAACCTATTGCACACGGGCTCAATTGAAAAATGAATGAGAACCGGAAAGAGAATTGTAATTTTCAAAGAAAAAGAAAAAGGAGTTATTCCAAGTAATTACCGCCTAATAACGTCCTTGCTAACAACAAAAGACAACTTCAGCGCCTGCAACATCAAAGAGGCTACGATGGTAATCCGCTAACAAGGCACTCTCAACAGATACAAAGGAATGATTTTTGTGTGACATTTCTAAGTCAGATATTAGATCTTCAGGCACATCGGACTTTAATTTTTCTGCAAACTATTGGTCACATCTGATAAACAATACTGACCATGTGCCAGCTTCCACTGTTCACATGTTTCTGTTTTACTTGTATTTTTGTGTAACGGTTTCTACACATTCAGTTTAATGTTTCATATTTAAGGATTTTATATATTTTTGTGTTTATCCGAACCCAGACGATGCCACTAGTTTACCTAGCAAAACTAGTCATCATCATCATGTCATCTTCCTTATACCCTCTTTTACCTTGCGGTGTCGAGGGTCCATTGATCATCGGACCTCACTCCGTTTACAGGATAAGGTGGTCAGCCTTATGCCCCGGTGTATCCTATGGCCTGCAGTGTTGAGTTCTCAAGGCCAGTTTGCCTGCTTTGCGGGATGAAAAACCCCAGAATAAACTGGGGGAAAAACCCTGCTGTCCATGCCCAAGACTGGCTAACTTGGCTATGGCTGAGGAAGATCCTTCAGCTCCTCACGTCACCGACGGGAATCGAATCTAGGACACTCCTTCCCCAGGCATATGGTTGCGAAGCGCATAGCCACTAGGGGCTAACCGCGCGGACTCGTAGGTTTAAAACTAGTAGGTTTAATTAAATAATTATTACGACCTATAAACGTAGTGTTAATTATTTTTTATTACGTTAGTTTTTTGGTCGAAAAAAATCAAGATCCTCATCAAAACACCAATTGTTAATTGACAAAATGATTTTGAGTAATTTGAAAAGATGAAACGCTTTTTTTCTCTATGACTTTTCTCCCAAACCTTCGTGTGACTAATGAGCTTGATCCCTCTATAGTTCGAACAATCTTAAATATCTCCTTTAATTTTATAAACAGGTATCAATTAGCTTTGTCTCCAAGAATGTGGAATCTTTCCTTTTAATATTCTATTAAAACGTTCAACGAAACAATCAATTCCTGTCTTTCCCATTATCTTCCAAACTTCTGCCGGGACTCCATCTGGCCCTAACCTAACCTAATCTAAAGACTTATGAGGTTTCGTTTTCTTTAAAGCCTCGACTTCAAGTGCTGGCACTTTGTTAATTGCTTCCATATTAGGTTCTGTTGTTCTGTTGGAAACTCCTCATTCAACAATCCATTAAAATAACTTCCTCACTTACTCTTTATGTGATCTTCACATGTAAGGGTTTATTGGTTTTCATCTTTGATGGATTTGACATGCTGGATGTCCCTCGTTTTTCTTTCTTTCTCTTGCTTTTGCAAGTCTCCTTCTCTCCTTCTCGGATTTCTACTCTAGAAATCCGAGAAGGAGACTTGCATTATATATAATTCATCAAATTTGTTAAACTTTGGTTCACTGATGGCCTTTTTGGATCTCTCCTTAGTCATTTTTATATATTTCAAAATCTGTCTCATATTTAATTCCCTGCCATTGCTTAAAAGCACATAGTTTCTCTTTAATTGCCTCTTGAACAGCCTTATTCCATCACTACCACCACTACGTTTCCCTTTGATGTAGTCTTTTCCCCTTTGTTTCTCCAACAACCTCTTTTGCACATGCTTTAATATCCTTAACCATCAGTGTTCACAATCCATTAATTTCCTTATCCCAATTCTACCTTGCATTCGTTGACAGTTTCTTTTGCCCCCCCCCCTTTAATTTCCACCATTTTATTTCGCACCTGTTAATACTGTATCCATCACCAACAACCTATGTTGGTGATTATAACCTATGTTGGTGATGGACAATTTTTATAATCCTTTAATGTTTTTCTTCTAGCTAAGAAGAAATCAATCTTTGATCTGTTGTTTCCACTCTTGAACGTAATGAGGTGTTCCTACCTTTTTTGGAAAAAGGTATCGACAATTGAGAAATCATAGGCCATTGCTATTTCCCAAATCATTTTCCTGTCCATAACCAAAGCCAGCATGGATTCTCTCAAAACCTTCATTAATGCTTCCCACATGTTCATTAACATCTCCACCCACAAATAGGAGTTCAGTCTCTGGTATTTTCTAGATTACTTCATCCAATTCTTCCCAGAATTCCAACTTTGAAAGAAAATCGGTCACCTGAGAAGGAAATATGTAGAACTAACATGCGGGAATTACCTCCACATCGGACATATGACTGATAACTGTACTGGAAGTACATGTGCCTTTATATTGAGAAGAAAAGTAGAAGCTCATGAAATAGATGAAATGGAAGAACTGGAAGATGATGTGCAAGATAAAGAAACAGAAACATCACAAACAAAAGAAGAAATGATTCAAGATAAGGAAGTCATACCACAAAAAGATAATAAGATAAATTCTACTCCTTTCAGAATTTACTGGAAAAACGGATGGGAAAATCGAAGCACAATGTGATAAAAAGTGTTTAGGCACGCCAAAAGACGATGCTACAGAAGAGACTGAAACAACCAGAAAAAAATCAAGAAAGTGTAAGAAAACAAAATAATAATAATAATAAAATGTTTCGAAACAGAATCTGGACAAGAGATTGAAAAAAATAATTTAAAAAAACAGAAGAAATAATTAAAAAAGGAAGTGAAAAAAGTATAAATACACTGCAAACAAAAGCTGGACAGGTAATTGGAATAAATCGATTGAGAAAAATGAAGAAATAGAGGACATACCTACAGATAATGCTAAATTTAAATTCCAAGGAGGAACAACGTCTAACAAATGGCTTTTGTAATCCAAAACAGAGAAGGGTGAGAATAAAAGTCACTCCAAATATCACAAGAGCAAGAAATAAAAAAATCAGTGAAAAATTCCGTACAGAGAATAATATAAATAACATACAACATGAAAGTTTGGAGCCTAAATTGTAATAGTCTAAATCATGATACTCAAAACTTACTAGTAAATCAAATACTTAAATCTTTTCTACATACAACTGCTACAAGAAACAAAGATGTTGTATAGAGACCATATAACAATTTCGAAAAAGAATTTCCCCCATTATATCTTAATCTACGAATTTGCAAATAAAACTTGTAGTAGCGGTGAATTAATGACATCAATAAAATATAACCCGGACATTCAGTTACTTTCTAATGAGGTACCATAAGGTCTAAGGTGCTAGAAGTCGGTATAGTGTTGAAAAACAAAGTATGTATTTAGGCTTTGTTGTGTATGGATTCAACACTAAATTGAAAAAAAAAAAAGAACGTTTTGGGGAACAAATAAAATATCACGTATTACAAAAAAAAAAAAAAAAAAAAAAAAAAAAAAACTTGCCATTGTATCAGGAGACATGAATTTCATAATAGAAAATAAGATAAAAGACCAAGAAGAAAATAAGTGAATTACCATAAAAAAACATACCAACATCTTTAAAGACTGTGGACTTAGTAATGGATTTAGGTTTTTATATCCGATGAAAAAGGAATTCACCCACTTCTCTCCAGGCAATCCATTTAGAATAGATAAAATCTACATTCCAGTCTATCGAGGTATAACTATTAAAAGCGTTGAACATACTTTAGTCGTTTTCAGTGATCACCAGATGGTAAAAAGCCAAACTCCAGTTTTCTCAAAAAGAAAAACCAAACAGATTTATTAATCGAAACTTTTCATTATGGAAATTCAGTCAAAAGCTAACTGAGAAAATTGAAATTAATGGAGAAATAAGGGGTAAAAATAATAACAGAAGCAGAAGCAGTAAATCTTGATATGCGATAAGTCCATGGGGAACATTTAAATTAAACATCAAAAAAAAAAAAAAAGCAACTATCCGAATAGGAAGTAAAATAAAGTGCCAGCGGAAGAGAGAGAGAGAGCAGGAAGAAGATCTAGACCGAACAAACATTCAAGTAAAAACAAAAATAGATATGTTAAAAAAAAAATAAAAGAACTATAATACAATGAAATAAAAAGGGCATGGCTACAGGCATATTTAAAAGCGGTAGAAAATGATGAAGCAAAACATACACTGCTTGGCTGTTTGAAAGAAATAAAAATTTTCCGATCCAGAAAAATTAAAGGATATAAAAAAAATGGAGAGGTATAGTATTTTTAAATACAGATTATAAATTATTTCAAAAATTCTCACTAACAGAATACCGAAATTTCTACAGAAGCTTGCATCACATGCTCAGACATGCTCAATAAAAGGAAGAAATGTAACAGATACCATAACACATCGGAGATGTGTATATGAGTACCGTCAATTGACCAACAGGCCATGAATATTACTAAATCTAGACATCGAAAGAGCATTTGACACTGTGAGCCCTGAATATATCTTCGAAGCAGTAAAGGAAATAAGTTTTGAGGAAAACTTTAAGAGCTGGTTGAAAGTTTTTTATGAGAATGCAGAAAGCCGTGTAATAATAAATAAAAATAAAAAAATCTCTCCGCATCTTTCCAAATCAGCTGTTCCGTAAGACAAGGTGACCCTCTATCTATGGCGCTCTTCTTATTAGCACTTGAACAATAAATAATAAATAGGACAATAAACAAAAATCAATTCAACGAACTAATATTCATGAAGAAAGTGAAGCAAAACTGTTAGCTTACGTCGGTGATATAACATTTACCCTAGAAAGCGAAAAATCCATGGAAATAACAATGAGAATATTGGATTCCTTCGGAAAGTCCTCAGCTCTTAAATAAAATCTGACAAAATCTTACTGTGTGATAATTGGCAACTGGAAAAAGGAACCAAAAATAAGGGCAGAAATGTGGACCAAAAAAAAAAAAAAATTCTTACCAGTGTTATAAATCAAAATTGGAGGCCGAATACTTATATAGATCAGTGGAAAGGATTGTATGAAACAATATCCGTAAAAAAAAAAAAAAAAAGCAATATTCGAAGAAAGGCATCTTTCTGTAAGTGGCAAAAAAAAGCCAGATTTTGTAATATGAACTTAGCCCTTAGACTGTGGTACAAAATAAACAACATCCCATACCAAGGACAACGGGCGGATAAAATTCATAGGCTCTTTGTAACATACATATGGGGTTGGTTCGCATTTTGCGGACCAATTCGCTGTGGAGGTTTAGTCAATATTCACCTGAAAACATTGCTTACCAGATCATTAATTGCATTAAAAGCACATAATCAGTTATACCATGGATATGCAATTGCCTTTCTAGAAAAATGCCTTCCTGACAGAGTCATCCGCTCTCTTCCTTCGATCAAACAAAGACCACCTAGAATGTTCATTGAAATGGCTTTGAGATACTGTTTGGTAGAAGAAAATTGCAGCATAGGGAAGTTACTTATACCAAATCACGAGCAATATATGCAAAGTTTTCTAGATTCACTTTCACTATACCGAGAACAAAGGAGGGGAAGAGAAATCATTCTAATTCCAGTTTTAAACGATGCATTCCGACTTCCAATAAGTCCATTCTACAAAACGTTTTTCTTCAAAATGCATCATTCATATTTGCCGCCCAAAAATCTGGGTTGTAGCAAAAGGCACACTGTTGGGTGGCCCTGCAACCTGTCACTTTTGTAAAGAACGAGAAACACTTTACCACATGATGATTTCTTTTAAAAAAAAGTGGAAGAAATCTGGACTGTTGTGAAACCATCCATGCCTTAGATTACAATAATAAATGAAAATATACTATTTTAGATAAATGAGAACACGCTTAGTAGGGTACAAATAATCATAATTATTATAACTATGTATACTATTTGGTCATACAGGTGTGACTATATGTATGAAATAAAAGGCAGTAAAACTATCTTGACAAAGTTCCATCAACACCTTCAAGGCGCAACGAGGAAGTCTATCCTTTTGAAAAAGATCTATGCAGAAGAATGTTGACTGCAGCTTTCTTTGGCCATACACAATAAGAATTCATATTTAGTTTCCCTGCTTACTGATGATCATTACCTGAAGCTCCTTACTTATCCGAAACATTAACTAATTTTCCAAAATATATGTCATGCTTGGAGAAAAGGACTGGAGAAAAGGAATAGCTAAAGAGAAAGAGAGACGTTGTTAAAAAAGGAACGTATATAAGAAAAGGAAAGTAAGTGTCGTAAATCATTCCTTTAAGAAATTAAGAAACTAATTGTCAAGAATGAATGTACAGTGATTTTCTGAGAATTCCTTAATATTTACGTTCCTCTTGAGTAGTTAATGTATCTTCACTGTTGTGAGTTTTGTTTGTGATTGAAAGTTGGAAAGAAACCATTCTCTGTGTTTATGGAACAGGCAGCTGTCGAGTAAAAAATCAAACATTCCAAAATAATTCTGTTTCTCTTTCATTACTCGATAGTTGAGGTTTATCAAAAAAGGTTAATGTTTTGGTACCTATTTTAAACAGAAACAGAATATGCTTGCAGTTAAAGATACACATGCGTTGTCAATTTCTTCTCTGTGCAAGGATATTTGGTACTGCTGTTTCCATAAGAGAACTTCGATTAACTCAAGTACATAAGGATTGACGAGGAAGGCGTATTTCCAGTTGCAAGAGTAAACTTAAGCCAAGCTTCCATTCACTTAATTTTTATTGTGTCTGTTTGATTCGCTGATTGAACAGATATCAAATTCTGCCTTTACAAACGTTTTGTAATTAATGTCAGAACAGATTCAATGTGTTCAAGGTTCAATGTGTTATGCAGTACCGTTGACAGGGTATAGCATAGAGGAAGGCTGCCTCACAGGGTCGCTTAATTAAGGGCGCTCGTTCAGCATATTGCAGTAGGCGCTCTATTAGGGCAACAAGATATTTTACATCTGATGTAGTTGCAATAGATTTATTTGAAGAATCAAAAATTCTCTCAAAAATAATACAAAAGAAAAGTGGTCCTCACCAAATTTTATCATATATAACCAAAATCTTGTAGAAATTTATCCCAACGTAACTACCGCCGTAAGGATATTGTTAACAATTCCTGTTAGTGTAGCAAGTGTGCAAAGAAGTTTTTCCAAGTTTAAACTGATTAAAAATTATTTGCGAACAGAAATGACCTAAGAAATATTTGTTGGTCTAGAAACTATATCGATAGAGGCGGAGATTGCTTATAATTTAAATTTAGAAGAGCTTAAAAACAGCTTTATTGTGCGATATCCGAGTAGAGCAAACATTTAATTATTATTATTATTATGTAATCGTTTTTATTAATGTTTCTCTTGTAATAAAACAAAATAGCTATTGGAGATTTTCTTATATTTTTGTCTTATAATCCATCAGGGGCGATATTTAATTGTTTGTCTCAGGGCGCGATCTAATCTGGCTACGGCCCTGGTATTATGTATAGACAGATGAACAAATGATGCAAAATCCTATTTGAAAAGTGGGGGAAAAAAAGGTACTCTCCAAGATCCCCTTCATTTTTAATGTTTCAATAAGTTAATAGGAGTTTCATGATATTATTAGCAGTGCTGTCTCATTGTTTATGAACATTCCTTGTGAGAGAACCATTCTATTCTGTCCAGCCAATAAATAATAAAAGAGTAAGAAGAACAGTACAAAAAAATATTATTTTTTGAAAAATATAATTTGTTACATTAATTTTTAAATTAAAAAAAATCAGCTAACCCCCTTTTATTCCCTTTATAGGGAGTAGGCAAGGCCTTTATACCCTAATCTAGCTTTTGGAAACTGAGTGGGCAGTTCAATCTCCACCAGTAGCCAATCAGAGATAGTTGGCCCACGTCGATCACTAATTACAACAGCCACCGATGAAGAGACTGGCAAACAAGTGCTGCCATCTCTTGGTACCTAACCCTAACAAGATATGTTACTGTCTGAAATAATGTGGGTACTACGGTCAATTTTCTTGAGTTTATGGAATGAAAAAAACAATTTCCAGGAGGAAAAACTCGCTTGCCTGTGCCAGAGATCGACTAAATCGCGATTTCGCAGAAAGACAGAAAAAGTTCCTCCAGTCGGCGACTAGACTTGAACTTAAGTCTGAACACAGAGGAAGCAAGTGCCACTTCCACTGAGTTACACAGGCCTTTACATTAATTTTTTGTTACTAAAATGGCCCTTTATGTTATGTATATTCTCCTGTGTTTTCTTCAAGTTAAAAATGATTTTGTATAGAAAGTGATTTATATATATATATATATATATATATATATATATATATATATATACAGGGTGTTCGGGATAAATTTGACATATTTATAATTAATTATATTTTTCCGTAAGTTACATGTATTAACACACACTTCTCTTCATTTAAAAGTTTGGACCCTTCTTCATTCATATACAAGATGTCAGAAAGGATGGATAGCTGGAACCCACCTGAATCATGGAAGAGAATAACTTGTATCATGATGATTCGTGCCCGCCATCAAAATAAGGATATTACGACTGCTGCCCAATGCTCCCTGAATACAGTAAAAACAATCAGGCATGAACTAGAGACTTGCAATGGTGACTACGAGGATGTAGCAAGAAGAAAGATCCCTAGCAGACGATCTGATTGCGTTCGTACAGCAGAATTCCTCGCAAATCTGCAGGAACAGGTGTTGAAGAACCCTGGCATTGGAATTCGGGCTTTGTTCGTGGAGTTGCTAACTGTAGTCAAGCCCTGGATAACAATGGTAGGCCGTATGTATGGCAGCAGGATTCGGCCCCTTGCCACACCTCTGGGAAAAGTCAAAAATGGTTGTCTGAAAATTTCTACGACTTCACCAGTCCAAATGTTTGGCCTCCAAACTCCCCAGACCTTAACCCCATGGATTATTTTGTATGGGGCGCAGTTGAAAAAGACACCAATCGCACTTCCAGTAATACAAAAGCCCAGTTAATGGATAAAATTAAAACAGTTTTTGCGGCCCTTCCCAGGGAGACTGTAGCATCAGTTTGTTCGAGGTTCCGAAGCAGAATTGAAGCTGTGATCGATGCTAATGGTGGTTATTTTGAGTAAATCTTGTTGATAGTATTGTAATTAACTCTGCCTGTAATGTTTTTTTGTCAATTCATTAAATTTAATAGATACAAAGAAGATTTTCTTTTTCCTTACGAAACTGTCAAATTTATCCCGAACACCCTGTATATATATATACATACATGGGCAGCTCGTGCATAGGCACTGTGGAACTGCAGCACAGAGGAAGCTCCCAATTTTTCTCGATATATAAATATATTTATTAATTTATTTATATTTGCTTCTAATATTTAATTTTGTCATCACCAACCCTATACAATTCTCTTATTTTGTATAAAAAATAATAAAAATCCATTTTGTAGCATTTAGGAGGGCGAAGGACGCTAACAGCACTGTGCTTACCTCAGTGTCATATTGCTACGAGCAAGCATATGCATATGATAGTGAGATGCGAGCTGTTAGCGTAATGCGGCACTGTCCGTCGCGCAGTTCCACTGTTGTTTATATGCAGTTTGCGCCAGTAGTAGAGTGTTCTTAGTGTTTATCGTGTTTACTCCGTCTCTTTAAATATTTGGACATTACAATTAAAGACATAACATTTGTTATAGTTTTTATTTTAGAACATTATTGGGGTTATGATAATGAATTTTATTTTTAAGTAATTTTGAATTATACCAAACTGTATAATTTTATCGATAATGAACAATATTTTTTCATGTTTATTTATTTTTTTAATTTTTACCATAATTTTAATATTTTATCCAAATATACTGCACATACAGTATACACTGTACTTACAGTGTGTACGTATATTTCGAAAGTTGCAGCATCCCACGATTTGAAGCCACGAGCCGCCAAGGAAATTGTTCATCCATTTATCCGAACAAAATAGGAATAAGTAGGTAAAATATGGGATAATATGTTATTCTACTGTGAATGAAAGCGAGTCCTTCTTGGGATTGATCATTTAAAAATGTTTTCTTTTTTCCTTCATCTTTTAATGAACTTGAGAAAACCAACACAGACTCAAATCCTAGTCGAATATATCGGATAAAAGACACTAACGCTGTTACGTTTGGCGTAACGTGCATAGTCACGCTACTCTTTTAAATTTGGCGAAGCGCTGAAATCCTTTGTAATTAAACTATGATTGCATGCATGCTGCATTTGAGTGTGACTGGCAAGTGACCTGGGTTCGTGAAAAACACAAGTATTATACAGTGAACAGCGTTCTTAACGGGATTTTTTTTTTGTGTGTGTGTGACTCACGTTCGTTCTGGGGTTGGGGGGGGGGGGAAAGATAATAAACAACATCCCGTCAGACCACCTTCTGCAATCAGTAAGTGCTAACGATATTCTCGTAAACACTTTTCCTTGTCTAAGGGGTAGGTAGATAGGTAAGATGTCACGGGGGTCGTCGACCTTCAAGTTTCATACCACAAGGTGGCGCTTAATATTAATGGGTGCATAGAAGTATACAACAAAAACTGAGTTCATCTTTTGAGTGACATGCATGCGGAAGATTTTATTGTAACTGTAAGCAGAACGGAACATAGATCTCCTATATGATAGTTACTTTTTGAAACAACCATGAGTGAGGTATGTGATTTTTTAATAGTTGACCATTTAATTTTATTTATTAAATAATTTAATTAAAATCATAAATACAAAAGGAAATCAAAATAATTAAGAAATCACAACATAAAATATGAGTTTAAAGTAAAAAAAAAAAAAGTACAAGGAAGCTATATTTTTAAACAAATATTTATCTAATTTCAAAAGAAGCGTAATAGAAGTTTGTCTAGCCGTTAATAAATCATGAGATAAAATAATATACTGGATCATTATATTCAAATAATTTGCGGAATTTATTTCTGTATTCCTAATCTTGGAACACCGACTGCTGATTGTTGTGTTTTGAAACTATTTGTTATGTGTTGGGTTTAAATCAATGCATTTCATAGAATCTCCTTTTTCTCTTTCTCTCATGTTCCTATACCAATAGTGCACATCTTTTTGCACTGTTGTTTTGTTGTTGTTGTGAGCCAATTCAGTTTGCTTATTTAGTTGATTTACCGATGCATAATAATTTCAAGTTTTTGTTCAAATTACTTTAATCCAAGTGATCAAAAAGTTCGAAGTTAAAAGTTTCAACGGAGAATGCATTGTTATTTTTTCCTTTTTTAGAAATGAAGATGAAAATATTTATTTGTTTTTACACAGGACACTACCCCATATTTTTAAATCCACACGGCTCAGACTCTCTCTCTCTATTCCTGTTACTCCATATATTTTCTCCTGTTTTGTTTTGTTTTTTTAATCTTTTTTTTTTCTGTCTCTTTCCTTCTTTATTTCTTTCTTCCAGGTCCAATGGTCCACTCCTATATGATTTCTATCTCTCATATTCACTTCTGTTATTACACCGTTTTTCTGATTTTTTTGTTTTTTAACTTCTGTCGCCCTTCTTTCATCAGTGAGTTCTCTTTTATTTGAACTTGATTCCATATATTTAAATAATGTAATTAGTTTTCGCTATTGGTTATGAAAAACAGATACCAGCACAAGTGAAAAAAGCTGCCTAAAACAAGTGATTTCGCGTGCTGCTGGGAAATCGTACTGAAATCATATTTCAATAATTTAATTCAACGGTGTTTTAAATTTCTGCAACAATAAGCTCATGCTTATCCACCTTTAAATATGTGAATTTTCAAATAACTGGCTCTTTATTTCAACAGAATAAATTTTGATTAATCTGATAACTTTCTTTTCAACGACATTTCGCTTATGAGTGTTATTTTTCAAGTGGATTCAATAGTCATTTTGAAAGCGGTTATTAGTAGGTACTTACATCGATATTTCTGTTTATATACTCCTGTAAACAGTATTCTAAAAATTTAAGTCACTTTAATCGTGAAATGTCTCGTGCAATCTTAATGTTGATATGAATGATGAAGCTACAAAATACATACGAGAGTGTGCTGATAAAGTTGTGATGATCACCATGAAGGAATTCAGGTATCTGACATGTCTTATATGTCCCAGAAGAAAAAGAAAAAATTATTGCAATTTGATTTTAAAATATGTTTTTCATGTGGTTATATCAGTTGCTTTGATATCATTTTTGTTTAGCAACTATTGTAATACTACAGCAAATTTTCCTCCCAATTGCTGTAAGTGTTGCTAGTTGTGAGACGAGCTTTTCTAAATAAAATTGATTAAGAATTACCTACATTACTATGAAATAGACTTCGCCAATGTCATCGACGATTTTGCTAACAGAAAAGCAAGAAAAATAACATTTTAGAATGTTGAAATTAAAGTTTTACTCCAAAAATAAACATAGTCTTTTAATTTATTTCCCTATACGTCGTTTTGATTTTTTGTAGTATTTTTGGTGTATATTGAGAGGGACGGCAAATTCAGGGATCGCCCCAAGCGGCAAAAGCTCTAGCTACACCACTGGTATTTTGCAGTTCACCCCCACCCCCCCTCCGTACTCGCTATTTTAATTTGAGTGCAGTAATTTGAAACGTTGGGTAGTATGTTAGAAATTATGGCTATGTTATAAATATTTTAATGAAAAAGTACAACATCAATATTTGGACGACCAATAATATTGCCAGTTTGTAGCCTACACGCTTCCAAAAATGAAGCAAAGAAGACAGTGAAATTTAATATAACTTTGTAAGAATTCTTGGATTTTTGTTTTACATTTTTGGGACTTAAATCATTATTAATTTATTTTTTAATTAAAAGGATTACTGAAAAACAAGGTTAAAAAATGATACTCTGGAAACTTAACTTTTAAATAGTTCTACGTCGAGACTTGACTGGCTCATAATTTGCCTGGAATGTCGCCCGAAGCGACTAAGGCTATGACGTATATTGTGTCTATCTAATAGAACAAATTCAAGACTGTGGAAACACCTCATGCAGGTCACTAGCACTTGATTCATTGCACCATTGTTCGTAGTCGTACTTCTCACAAGAGCCATTACTGAGGATTCGATTGATCATTGTCTCGCCTGCTCTACCATAGCCATAAGGATTTCACTCAAGGGATGATGGCCGAGATTAAAATATTAAAGACAAACAATATTAATGCCCTAAAAAAATCTTACAAAGCAATCAATCCCAACAATATTTCAACAAATTGCCACTGAGCATTACTATAATACTGAGCTGCACTGGCTGTCGGTTAAGTTTGCCATTTTTGTTACTTGTTACCTGCGAAGAAACGAGTCGCAACTACTCAAAGAGGGAATCAAGACACAGAAATCTAGCTTATTTCCGTTTCTTGATGGATAAGAAACGGAATAAGAGATTGACATGCCTAGCAGAAATCCATCCAAACGACCACGTGGATGAAATATATCAAATTATTTAAGATTAGTATTCGTGTTGTTTCATTGGTATCCAAACGTCAATAAATACATAGATCCTTATACATTTATTGTCTGTAGGGCGGTTAAAGAAAAAATGCACATCAAGAAATAAAAGCAGAGGTACAAAGAAACGTTAAAATATCAGCAGTTGTTGCAGAAATCAAAGGAAATGCACATTTTTTTTTTGACATCTGTGACTCACGTGGCTTCTTTTAGACCATCAAAGCATTCTATATGGACTTTCTACTCAGTTGAATTTCACACGAACAAGGATAGAGCAACTTTCTTTAAGGAAGTAATCTCAATCAATGCTTTGGAGGGAACACTTTAAAGATCTCCTTAATTAGAGCACAGTTGTTAACCGATGATTTCTCAACAACATTTTCAAAGAACTAATTCTGGATGTCCTTAAAGATGTCCTCTGGCTCTTTTAGTTAAAGTTGAAAATGATATCAAGCGTGTAAAATGAAACCGAACTGCTGGTTCTGTTGGTATTCCTGCTGAAGTTTTCAAAAAGGAAGTGTGGAACTTATGCATTATCTTCATGGGTTCTTTGTTCAGATTTGGATCACGGAGGATATCCCCAATGACTCTTTTAAGATATCCTTATTGTAAAAACATTTAAAAAATCGGGCTGTAGCAGTTATCGGAGAATCTTTTAATTGTCTAGGAAAATCATTGATTGCATTCTTGCTAACCACTGCTTCATTTCTAAAAGAAAAAAAAAACCAGAAAAAGAGTAGGGAAAAAAAAAAGACCAAAGGACAAGAGAAGTGAAGAAAAAAAAATCGCTTCAAGGATAACCTTAAGATAAATATGAGGAAATGTAACAAAGACATAAACAAGAAAGAAGCTGTGGCTCTAGACCGGCCAAAGCAGAGAAAGCCAGTGTCTACAAGATATCAATATTTTGAAATTCTTCTCAACATTCAAAATGACTTCGCTGTCATTATAAAATTCGTTCATTCAAATTATTGTGGGCTCAAGAAAAAAAAAAAATACATGCTAAAGAAAATATGTGGAAATGAAACATTAGTATGGATAATACTAGGATTAGACATATAGAGAATCGTATTTTTGAAGACAAACTTTTTTTATGCCACTTCAATAACTATACTGCAGACTCAATGAGAAGAATCATCTACATCTAATAACAGTTATTAATTTATAAAATGTTAAATTATTCAAACATATTATTTAAATTTCAAACATAAACATGAAAATTATTGCAAATAGCATATTATGACGTCACTGTTAACACTAACTTTGTCCATTCAAATGATTTTCCAGCTTAAGGAGCAAAAAATACCACTGGAAGCAGATATATAAAATGAATGCCGAAATAATAAATATTATTGATTATTGTCTAATTAGTTCAGAGCACTTATTAATATTGTGTGCGTGTGCGTACGTGTGCGCGTGCGCGCTCGCTTGCTCGCGCCTGCGTGTGTGTGTGTGTGTGTGTGTGTGTGCAGCAAGCAACTGTCGTCATCTCGTGGCATTAATCCTAACAATCATACTATTATTTTTAATAATGGGAATTATGGAATCACTTTTTTGAGATGAGAGGTTAGAAACCCGAGTTTCCGCGATTAAAAAAAAACTACTTGCAATGACCAAAAAAAAAAAAAAAAAACTAGTCCAGAACGGTCTGAAGAAAGGCATAGAAAAAGGCCATCAGTCGTTAATTCGAACCTGTAACAGTCTTTCTTTGAATGATCTAATGTAATAGAAACAAATGTCATTGCAAAGGACTACACAGGTACCTTAAGATACTTTATACCATTATTAAAATCTAAGACAATAGGTAAGTCAGTCTTAAAAATGACTATGCATTCGGTTGCTGTGATGATAAATGAATGAAGTCATATGTTGTTGTGTTATGATCCATCGAGTCGTTTCCAACTCCTGGCGACTCTACGAACATACACTCTTTATTCCGATCTGTTCCTGACCATGTCTTTCAGGACCTCCAAGCGCACTCCAGTTGCTTCTTTAACTCCATCCACCCATCTAATTCTTGGTCTTCCTCTTCTCCTGCTTTCATCAACTTTAGCAAGCATCATCATCTTCTCCAGACTGTCATTTGCTCGCATAATATGTCCGAAGTATGACAATTTTTGCTTGATGATCATAGCTTCAAGGGAGCAATCTGGCCTTATTCTGTCTATCATTGATTTATTGGTTTGCTTTGCAGTCCACGGTATTCTTAGTAAGCGTCTCCAAACCCATAATTCAAATGCATCTATCTTCCTTCTTTCGCTCATTCTCAGGGTCCAACTTTCACATCCATACAGCACCACAGGGAATACCATTGCTTTCACGATTCTGATTTTTGTTGTGAGGCTAATATCTTTATCTTTAAAGATCTTGCTTAAATTTGTCATTGCTTTTTTCCAAGTAATAATCTTCTTCTAATTTCTTCGGTACAATAACCATCTTTATCAATTCGGGATCCTAGGAACACAAAATTGTTAACTGCTTCCGTTTTCTCCCCATCTACTTCAAAATCATTAAGTTCACATGTTGCCATAACTTTTGTCTTTTTGAGGTTAAGTTTAAGACCATATTTAGTGCTTTCTTCTTTAACTTTCATAAGTTCCTCCAAATCTTCTTTGCATTCTGCTAGCAAGGTATCATCTGCATACCTCAAATTATTAATCTTTTTTCCACCAATTTTAATTCCAACTGAAGACTCCTCCAGCCCTGCCATTCTTAAAATGTATTCGCTATACAAATTAAACAGGTATGGAGATAAAATACATCCTTGTCGTACTCCTTTACTTATTGTGAAATACTCAGTTTCTCTAAGATCTGTTTGGACAGTAGCTTGTTCATAATAAAGACTCCTCAGAAGGATAATGAAATGCTCTGGGATTCCCATTGTTTTTAACACATTCCACAGTTTCACATGATCTACAGAGTCAAAAGCATTGCTATAGTCAAGGAAACAAAGGTAGACATTCTTGTGATATTCCTCTGCTCTTTCTATTATCCATCTCACATTGACGATTTGATCTCTTGTTCCTCTGCCTTTTCGAAATCCTGCCTGTCCATCTGGCATTTCTCTCTTCATGGATGGTTCCAGTCTTTTCTGAATGATCTTAAGTAAAACTTCACTTGCATGAGAAATCAATGCTTTAGTTCTGTAATTTTCGCACTCTCTTGCATCGCCTTTCTTCAATAAAGGTATATAAACTGATTTTTTCCATTCCCTAGGCCATGTAGTTGTGATCCAAATTAGCTGACATAGAGCTGTCAAAATTTTAACTGCCTCTTCTCCCAGGGCTTTGAGCAGCTCAATGGGTATTCCATCTCCTGGTGCTTTCTTACTGGATGTCTGTTGCAGTGCCCACTTCACTTCACTCTCCACTGGTACTGATTCCTGTATATAATTCTGCTCTTCAAATTTCTCAGTAATTTTGGAGTCCTTTCTGTAAACTCTTTCCATCTTTCTCTGACTGCAGCTTCTGTAAGATATCCTGATCTGTTTTGAAAATATCTCTTGTTTTTCCTTTCTTGTTTTGGTCTTCTATTTGTTGGCATTCCTGGTTAAAGTATTTTTCCTTGTCTCTTCTGGCTTGTCGTTGAAACTCTGCATTCAAATGGTGTACTTCCTGCAAATTTCCTGTGGCCTTCATTTTCCTCCTTTCCTGAGCAGTTTTGATGGCATCTTCTGACAGCCATTTGGACTTCTTCTTACAACTGTTGGAATATTCTTCTTTGCTTCTGTTTTAATTATATCTTTAATCTTTCCCCCATAGTTCACCTGGTTCTCTTTCACACAAATTGAGTATGTTGAATCTGTTCTAAATGCTAATATTGTATTCAGCTGGTATGTTTCCAACATCATATCTGATAGACATTTGTGATGTTTTCAATTCCCGTAGTTTCACATGTATCGTTGCCACTAATAACTCATGGTCTGTTCCACAGTCTGCACCTGGAAAAATCTTGACAGACTGAATTACACTTCTCCATCTTCTTTGTCCAAGTACTATATACAGTCAATTTGATTTCTGTGTTGTCCATCAGGTGATACCCATGTGATGGGTATCACCTGACACTACAATTTTCTTTTGTGCTGTTTAAAGCAGGTGTTAGCAACAAACATAGAATTCTCTGCACAAAACTCAACTAGTCTCTTCCCTGCAGTGTTACGAATACCTAAACGAAAACGACTTGTTATTCCTTGTTCCTCAGTCTCTCCCACTTCATCTTTATTGCATTCCAATCTCGAATAAGTAGCCATAAATCTCGCTTTGGTGCTGCATCTATTACTTCTTGTGACTTGCCATAAAATTCTTCAATGTCTTCTTCTGATGCCTCTGTAGTAGATGCATAAACCTGAATGATGGTCATATTCATTGGATGTCCACTCACTCTGAGAGATATGATTCTGTCACTCACTGGATTATAACCCAATACATACCTAGCCATCTTTAATTACGCCCACAAAGGTGGGCGTAATTAAAGACGACGAAAAGTTGTTACAGTATGTTAGAAGCTGGATTGTGAATACATGCTTATCAGTAGTTCGTATGATTTTACACGAAGAGAAGAAAATTTTACACGAAGAAAATACCCACAGAAAAGGCATAATAGAGAAGCAGAATGCGTTTGAGATAAGGTGTGAGTTAGCGAAAGAGAGTGAGTTAATGGAGTGAGTTTGTGAGAGAAGTGGTTATCTATTAACCGGATTGCCTTCTTCTGGAGAGCATGAAGCATTTTAAGGAAGGTTTTTGGTTCACCACTGGAACGAAATGTGGTAAAAATATTCTATACCTGGGTGGATTTGGGATTTAGAGAGTGTTCGAAATTACGCAGATGAGACGTGCTGTATTGTGCAGAAAAGGCTGTCATGCTTTTTCGAATAAAAAAATCTATGGATGTGGTATTTGTGCAAAGAATTGGCAATAGACATAGGCTAGACATTTCCGGCGAATTGAATCCTAAGTAAATAAATAAATAAATAGAAGCATATAAAGAAATTAAAAAAAAAATAAAAAGTAAACATTTATAAAATTGCTTTAAAAAAAAGCGATGAAAATTGCAAGTCTTATTAAATAGTAAAACTAAAATAGGATCAGGTGAAAAAAATATATAATTTTCACCTGAATATATATATATTCATGTGAAATATATATATATATATATATATATATATATATATATATATATATATATATATATATATATATATATATATATATATATATATATATATATAGGATACTCTTAAAACTTAAGTGGTAAAAAGATTTATCTTAATTAGATCCGTAGCTATTAGTGCGCATGCGCCAGATTCGACACACGGGACAAGAGCGTGTTAAAATGCGACTTCCAGAAATACAAATCTAATGCAGTTAAAGTTTCTAGGAGTGATTTAATTTTTTTTTTTTTTTTTTTGGCTAGATGGGCGAAGCAAGAATGCTTTTCATATCCCCGTTATCTGTAGAAGACAATGTAAGGATAGGGTGTTATTGAGCTATGAGCTCTGATCATGGCAGGAGGGTAACAGCAATAGTAGAGCCTCAGTTAGAACTTCATTGGCTACAGCACTGCCATCCATTACCTTCCCTGGGTACCCATTTTAGTCGCCTCGTAAGACATGCATGGGCTGCAGTGGAGCTATTCTTATCCCAGCCACCACACGGGGGTTGATTTGATTTAATATTTAAAGTACAAAATATATTTATACTAAACTCTCGGCATAAGACGCTTATTGTTAAGTTTGTAAAGTCCTAAGTATTTTCGGGCGTCTGGTCAGACGGATTCTGAATGTTCACACAGTATTAATCTTGATTGCTCAGCGGACGAGGTTATCATTAAAGAAGTATGAAATCCAATGTCAATCTGTATAATTAGATTTTTTTTCCTGTTAAAAATTACATGTGTTTTTAAAATGCATACACTTAAAATTCAAATACAGATACCTTTGAATGCATTATTGATAATCTCAGAGAAGGGAAAGAAAAAGGAATACTCTCACGTTCACCTCCATTTTTAGATAACTGTCTTTTGGCAAATATACTTCAATGAAGAGTACATTTCCCCTCTTCCCTTTAATCAAGATACTTCATTCGATAATACGAGTACACATTAGCCATTGAATCAGAATTTGAAATCTGGAATAAATCGAAAATAGCACTTCGTTTAATGTTCTGATTGGGATTTTTTTTTTTTTAATTAAACACTGACAAAGGGAAAGGGATTCATTTCTGTATGAGGCCGTTCACCTCAACATACCACAGCTTCAGTACTTACAGTAGAAATGCTTATTAGCAAACCTATCCCCGAAGGGTAGTAATATTTTCTGCTGTCTTCTTTCTATTTCTCTTCCGGGTTTTCCCCTAGTTAATACGATGAGATTCTTCCCACCTTTAGGAAGGATATTTTAACAAACGTCGATTATGCGCATGCGCAGTCTCTTGACTTACACCTGATTAATAGCCCTCGAAAGTGTGTTGTGTGTTTATTTTATTCTTTCTTTCATGCTGAACGATAAATGCGATATATCTCATACTATACAGAAAGACAGTCATAGTCCAGTTATTTATCACAAATGCACGTACACACACACACACACACACGACTGTTTAATAGCTGTTAAGACATAACCATTTTCTTTTGTTAGTTGACCTAAACTGCATCCTGGTCATCAGAGCAAAATATCCAGTAATGCTCTATTAGATAACGAGGACTTTAAGTATACATCACACTGCCCATATTTTAGGGGAGTGCCTATTTACCCCTCCTTTCCGTCCCAAAGGAAACACTCGTGTTGCATTTACCCAGTGTTATTAATAGGGACATTCATAATATATGAATATATTGAAAATCTGCTATGGGTTATTACTATAATTAGCATTTGATAATTGTGTCATCTTTGGAGGTGGGTGAGGAGGGGAGGAAGATAATATTCTCTCTTTCTCTCTGTTTATCGACAAAACCTTCTTAGAAAGGGACTGCGTGAACCAGTTCTTTGTTGTTAGTAAAAGCCATAACGCCGTTCTTAGAGAAACATGTTTTTTTTTTTTTTTTTTAAAAAGGAAGTTTTTTAAGTAAAAACAAACAAACAAAATAAATAAAATTCGAGTATATTCCGTAATAAGTTTTCAGTTTGAAAAGAGAGTAGGAACACCTTTTAGTCGTAACATTTCGGAAGTCGATAGGCAATCGGTCTTTACTTCTCGTCATCGCTTGAGTTGAGTACATTACATTACTACAGTGGCGTAGCTAGAGCATTTGCCGCCCAGGGCGGTCCCTGAGTTTGTCGCCCCTCTCAATACACACCAAAAATATTACAAAATGTCAAAATGACGTAGGGAAAGAAATTAAAATATTATGTTTGTTTATTTTAGTTGTAAGTATGGTTGTTGAAAACTAATTATTAATTAAGTAATAAAATTACTAAGTTAACATAAATAGAAGAATCGTCGAAAAATAAAATTATGTCTCACGTGAAAAGTGCCGCCCGGGACGGACCTCCCCCCCCACCCCTAGCTACGCCACTGCATTATTACAATGTAGTAGGTAGATAATTTTTTTTTGTTTTGTTTGTTTGTTTTTAAGTGAATCTCATCCAAGAAACCTTTCACTACTTTAGTAAATCTTTTAGTTGGTACAGTGCGGGGTATGATTACACGATATGAAACGCTGCTCTAGAGATTCTTAATTTTTTTAAATTAAAATTTAATTTTTCTGTGTGTTTGAAACAGTTTTATCAAAGATAAGCAAGAAAAACCCTAGAAAAAGTCCCTCTGGTCGGCGACTAGAATCGAACCTGTTATTCTTTTTTCTGCAAACCGAAAAAGTAACTCATAGAAGTTACCGAAAAAGTACGAGCCTTCAAAATCTGTGATACGCTAGAAATGAGAAAATGATAAAAACAATCATAAATGAAAAGTAGACGATGAGGGGCTGCGGAGGGAAACTGGAAACATAAAAGTCACAGGATTTTTGAAAATAATAGAATTTTGCGTTATTATGTTCATCAATAAATTAAACGATTTTTTTTTTTTTTTTGTTTAATTCTCCCTACGATTGTTTCTCACAAAGTGTCATCTCCCTTCCTGCGATTCTCAAAATTTTATTACTTTCCCACTAGGTAATTGCGTTATTTTTTGATGGGTTTTATATAAAGGAAAAAAAGAGCGTTATATGTTCGGGAGATTCTTTCGTGTCTTCTAGCAAAATGGAGCAAACAGAATATAGGAAGCAGTTTTGATTAAACCATAAAAATAAACCGCAACGTAAAGAAATTCAGTTAATAATTTTTTTAGGAATGTGACACTGACAGCTTTTTTAATTTTTTTGGCTCAAATTTTGAACTTAAATTATTATTATTATTACGTGACACCTTCATAGAGTCCAAGGACTCATCGTGGGAGGGCACTCTACTCTGTTACATACATCTAATTGTGCCCCCCCCCCCACTGCTTAATTCTCTTACTACACACAACTATAGTTCGCCCACCATTTCTAGATCCCTTCTTGGCTTGGTGCCAAGAATAGTCGATTCATGCTGAAGGGGATAAAGAAATGAAGGATGTACGAATTGGTCGCCAACATGCGAAATCACGTGCTTTCTTGTCTGTCGCTGTACTAGTACTAGCTTGATTTTTGTTGTTCTCTTTTTGCATTATTTTTTTTATTATTAATTTGTATGATGGATCCAGTACAGTCCACAAGTTCTATTGTTACACGTTTCAGTAGCTCTTGCAAGAGAATATTGAATAATGTGCTGACATTCTGTGAAAAAGAATCGTCAGAAGGCCGTCTTCTTGTTCCCATTTCTCAAGTCATAAAACGTGCAAGTGCGGGCGTATCGGGGTCGACTGTTAAAAGAATTCGTAGGGAATCAAAAGGTGAAGGTAAGCCAAAATTTAAATCACCTAAAAAAAGCGCCAGAGAAAGAAAACCATCGAAATCGTAGCTTTGAATGATTTTGATGTAGACGTTATACGAAAAACTATTCACGAATTTTACGTGGTCGAGAAAAGAGTGCCAACTGTTCCGAAATTGATTCCTGTGCTTAAAGAAAAAATTAATTTTCCTTGGAAAAGAGAAAATTTAAGGAAAATACTTCATGAAATCGGATTTTCTTTTAAAAAGTCACAGAATAAAAGGAAACTTATCATGGGGCGAAGTGACATTGTTTTATGTAGAACGCAGTATTTGCACGTATTACACTCTACGTACATTTTTCCAACTGTTATACAAGCAAAATAGTTACACTTTAAAAACAGCAATGTTCGTAAAAGAAAAGCTAAATTTTCCGACATGTAATAATAAACAAACTCAGTTTGTTTATTATTATATCTCAGAAGACAGACTGATTACCCTATTATTCGGAATGGATTCTCCTTTTTCTGACATGCGCAGAAGTGTCGAGGGACCTCAAATCGGTGGGCGAACTATACCACCAACGCTATCTACCGCCCGTTACCACCAACAACAGTATTTTGAATTGCATACATATCTGAATCTGCGAATTGCATATATCCTCATGGCTGATTTGTCTGTACGCGGGATGAAAAACAATAATATGGGAGAAACAGAGCAAAAGAGAGGGAGGGAGAGAGAGAGAGAGAGACCAAAATTATGGCACAAAAACTATCTCCGTAATAAACGTCTTTCCATTATTATATTTGGATGTTTCACACCATCGCATTCAACAAACGTTGTAAACTTATAATACTTTATTCATGAAAATAAATTACATTGTAAACAAAGCAAGAGAAAGTGCTACTAGAATCTAACCTATAACGGTTCGATTCTAGTCACCAATTAAAATAATTCTTGTCACACCGTTCCGAGTTAGTCGATCTTTTACACAGAAATGTAGAGATTTTTCTTCCAGACGCTTAGATTTTTAATTTTGCAGCAATTGAAGCAATTGCAGAAAAATGCAATTGCTTCAATTTTGGCTGTTTATATTATTATTATTATTATTATTGAAATAGCTTAGCTTATATTTCGCTATATTTATAACAGAGAGCGCGGAAAGGCGTTTTTAATCGGACAACTCTTCCTGTGTTGTACAGCTACAAAGGTTATAATTTGTGTACATAATTTTGTAGAATAATGTATTTATCGGTATAACTTATTGATACGTTAAAATATATAAAAGTTGCTGATTGAATGAACTAAATTAATAGCAAAAAAGAAACCATTTATATTTTTCAATTATATTTCATAATCGGTCCCAATATACCACCTACGGGGAAGGGGAACGATTTTTTTTTGTTTTGTTACGTCTCTTCTTACATCAATTTTTTAAATTAATTTTTCAAGCAATAAAGATAAAAAAAAGTTATAAGAGTATGTTATACTTGGTAAGAAATTATACTTTTATACTTTTTCTTTCAATTGGTATTGTAATGCTTCGAGGAAAGATATTTGTGTTGTGTCCCAACTTCAGGGAATTATTCATCAATCATCCGAACAATAGAGCTAACCTAGCACTAATCAACCAGGCAAGTAGACTAATTAGTTAAGTAATATTCATAGACAGGCAAATTAACTGTGCTAGATTCCTGTGGCCTCCCCCCCCCGGGCAGGAAAACAAAACAAAACAACAAGAAAGGCCTTCCTTCTGCTGTACGCATACTTCATCTTAGTCGCATCTTCGTGTATTTTTTTTTTTTTTTGTTTATCTCTTTAGACTTGCATCAGTATATTGCTTTTATGCCAAGTGCGTAAGAATATTATTACTACTTTCTCTTCATTGAAAGCATTAGGTACGTTTAGTTTATTAACTAGTTAATAAACTAAACGTACATAACGTACGTTTAGTTTATTAACTAGTAACTTCGTTTACTAACTAGAGAAAGTAGACGAAGAGTTTCACTAGTTCCTCTAATTAAAGAACTACAGGATCCGCATTGAGAGTATGCAGTTTCAGTAAGCGAATGTAGTATAGTAGTCTAGTATATCTTTAGTTGGTTAATTAATTTCTTTGTTAATGTTAAGTGTAGGAAACGTATGCATGATGAGTTAGTGTATTTTTGTCTGTAAGTTAATGATTGCCAACAACCAACGGTAACCATCAAGTCTTCCGACTTGGCTCTTTCACAGTCACTTACATCCTGACTCCTGAATGAAGTGCTGTGATTCTTCAGAATTTCAGATTGGGCAGCTTATTTCGTTTTTACGAGACGTGATGAATGATTGTTTATATTTGAGATAAGTTGTATATTTAGGTTTAAATGTCTTCTCAAGAAGTTTAAGTACGTTCACCGATCCCATGATCCATTTAGTTACATTTATAAATAAAAAATGATAGCACATATTTGACTTTCAGGTATCATTGATCATCAATAAAATTTTGCAAGAGGAAGTTGCTTAATGCAGTTACTTTTGGAAAAACTTTTTAAGAATTAACAACTGAAAGAATTAAATAATATGAGATAAAAATCCGACACTTAGTAATTGGCAATACGATATGTTTTAGTTGAAAAGGCGTGGTCAGAGTAGCATTGATAATTGCTATTTAAGCTTTAAATTTGTTTAAATTACATCACTTTTTAATGCCATCTGTTTATAATTTCTTATGCAAAAAAAGTAAAAAGAGATGACATTAAAATGTGATTATATGTAATTGTGTCCAACACTTAGCGCAATTCAGTTCAGAAGAACGATAACCTGGAATATCAATTCTGAAATGAGCTAGGTGTTAGGCACACCTTATTTCAATAATTATATTCTACAAGCCAAGTAAGTTACTTAGCCGTAACAGGTCATTTACTGCTACATTACTAAAAGGTGTCATCTTCATCATCTTTCTTCTTCTTCCTTTTCATATTAAGCCCAATTGTCCTGTTACGGCTAAGTGACTTACTTGGCTTCTAGAATACAATTATTGCTTACGATAGGGCAGTAAATCCTGTAAATTGCTCGTGTTCTTCTGGCCGGTTGCCTGTTTTGCGGGATTAAAAATCCAAGTTTCAGGAAGGGAAAAATCTTTCCATTGACTAACCCGTCTTCACTTGAAAGCACTGATAAAGATTTTTTGCGTCCAAGATGGAATTCTAACCGAAGTCTTTCCAAACAAACAGCATCATCGATACCGACTGAGGCTCCATTAAAAGGTAGAAATTACGAAATTACCGGTATATAAATTGCTATGAAGTTTAAATTAGGAAAGAATTATGCCAATAATAGATTGGTAATTTTGATAAGCAACTGATAGATATATGACAAATAGGGTGCAATGAACTAATGTCTAAGAACGAAGGATTACAAATAAGAAATCACTGAGCAAATATTTGTATGAGTGAGCGAGCACTTTATCTAAAACATGGAAGAATAGCATAAAGGTTGAACTCTGACTAAAAAAAAAAAAAATCGCATATTCTGAGGTTATATGGAGTCAGAACAAACTTACAGTTTCCAAAGGATGAAAAATCCCAGATTTCAGCACCCTTGAGGACGATTCTATAAGGGACCCACGTTTTGGCAAGACGTTTCCTGTAGAGTGGAATCAGTATTTCAATGCAGCAGATTTTGTTAAAGTGGCAGGTTTTAACTGTCATGCGAAACAGAATTCCACGAATTTTTCATTTAAAAAACAACCAAAGAATTATACTTGTGTAATTTACATGATACTTTTGGAACTGGAACTACAGGGTGTCCCAAAATTCACGCAAGATTTAAATTTAGCGCCATTTGTGCGGTAAAGTGTTGCCAACGAGGAAAAAAAGACAGCGTGACAGCTGACAGTTCAGGGTTATTAAAAATGGAGCGCTACACGAAAGAACAACGCATTTTCATTGTTATAGAACAACAACAAGTGGATGCTTATTTTTCGAACAAAATCATCTTCAGCGATGAGGCTCATTTTCATGTTGATGGCTTCGTTAATCGACAAAATTGTCGCATTTGGGGTTCAGAAATCCACGAGTGTTTATTGAAAAACAAATGCATCTACAACGTTTCACTGTTTCTTGCGGATTTTGGGCTGGAGGCATCATTGGTCCATTCTTCGAAAATGCGGCTGGTAGGGCAATAGCAGTTAATGGTGCTCGCTATCGCGACATGATAATCCAGTTTTTTGTGCCTAAATTGCAAGATATGGATGTGGACGACATGCGGTTTCAACAAGACGGTGCTATATGCCATACAGCCCAAGAAAAAAATTCAATTACTGCATGAGTCATTTCCTGGTCGTGTAATTTCCCGTTTTGGTGATCAGAATTGCCACCCAGATCATGTGACTTAACGCCGTTGGACTTTTTTCTTTGGAGTTTTTTGAAGTCTAAGGTTTATGCCAACAAGCCCACGACCACCCACGCCTTGAAGGAGGAAATTGAGCGCTGTATCAACGAAATTCAGCCACATTTATGCAAAACGGTCATGGAAAATTTCGACAAAAGAGTGCGTATGTGCCAGCGAAGCCGTGGGGGCCATTTACCCGATATGCTATTCCATGCCATAACCCTATACTGTATACTTTATGAATCAATAAGAAATTACAATTTTTAATTAAAAACCTGTGTTTTCTATCAAAATTACTTCTTGCGTGAATTTTGGGACATGCTATAGAAATGCTCAATTTGTGTTTCTGAGTGTTAACACGTCGTGTAATATCCGATCGTCCCCAATGTGCAATACTAAACGTTCGTCTACAGAATTTGCATTCAACTTCGTCGTTATGTAATAACGACGCAATAAAATTCCTTTTGCAATAAAATTACCTTCTTTCGAATAATTGTTAAAAATCCAGTTTCGTTTTGGCATTGTTAAGGGCTTAAGGATAGAAACAAAAAAATAATTTATCTTTTTATAATTAATAAAGAAAATTAATTTACCTTTATTTATATATTTTATCTATTAACCAAATATCGCAAATTTTAAAAAAGGCGATTTATTATTTTTTAATAATTATTGAAATAACATCCACGTACTGTACCGATACCGCACCGCACCGCACAACGTCCAAATAAGAACTGTTTGAAAATAAGCAAATGCAATATATCTGTACTGAATTATTTTAAAAAAAAATAAATAAAAATGCTTATACTAAATAAAAGGCGACAAATGAAAGGAACCGTCGCCGCCATAAACTGTAAACATAATTCATTTCCTCGAATTGTCAGTTTTTATGACTTACAAATCAATTTAAGTTGGATTATTCGAAAAGAATATTCAAAATTATAACTGCTTAACATAATATTTATAATTTTATATTTTCATTAAAATACGGGATATTAGGCTATCCCTACAAGTACAATACCGAACAGCAAAATTTGACGTAAAATACGGGACGTCTGGCAAGCCTATTTTTGGTTAAAATTAAAAATTAACCGATGTATTTCTATCGGTTTTTTTTTTTTTTTTGTCCAAAAAAAAAAGGGGGGGGGGACACAGAGCCCACGAAAAGCTAGTTACGGCACTGGGTACCGCCACCAGGAAATATGATGGTGCTAAAAGAATTCATGTCTTTCTGAACAGGACAGAATATCTCTGAAATGTTTCCAGAATTTCGATCGAACACCTTTTTTTTTTTTTTTGGGCGGGTATTCCTTATAAACTGACCGATCAGTATGTACAGGTATCCCCCGCTTTTACGACCCGATTATAAGACTCACTGCCATGACGGGTTACTTTCCTGGAAATACAGTCTAAATTCTAATATAATATAATATAATATAATACAAACTTTTTGTTTATATTATATTATAGTTTTTTTTTTTTTTGTATATTCTTTAAGATGGTACTTGTAATAGAATGTGATAACTGAAACTTGGAGTAAGTTTCGGATTTCTGAATGCTAAACATTTCATTCTTCTCTTCTAATGTTTATTGTTTTCTGTTTCTTTACGGATTTCTTGTTTCTTTCAGCATTTCTTCAGAATTGCTGCAAGCAACACTTGCAGCAATTCTGAGGAAAATTCACAGTAGTATTACAATACAGCAATCCATAGATTATTGCGCCTAATGCGGTTTTTAAAACAGGCATTAATCGAAAACGCACTAATCGAATATAATAACCTATGGGAAAATGTATAATTCGTTCCTCAGATTTCTTTTTTGACCCTTAATTTTTTTTTTTATAAAAGAATTAGGGTATGTCTCAGGACCTAGTTAAAGGAAAATCATGAAGCTGAAAGACAATAAAACATATTCAGAATATATGTTAACTCTTAACTTTTGTGGCTGGATGGATCTCAATCCCGTTGATTATAATCCCTTCATCTCTATGAAAAATGGCTTACATTAATGAGAGATTATCGAGCACCTGGCTCACCCAATTTAGGTCAGTGTGGGAGCAGCAGGGCCGCTTTCGGACGCTTGTGTTTCCACCTTTCCTTTTCATCGTAATTAGATGACTCTCGAATGAGTTGATTGGGATGAATAGCTGCTTTGGTGAAATATGTAATGGCAGTATCACGGAGAAACACGTGAATATCCGGAATGTCAGCGTATCGGTGGAGGAGAGCATTCCTGACAAACCACGGAGCATTGAATATCATACGGAGACATTTGTTCTGGATGACTTTAGTTTTTTGATATTGCTAGGGGAAGTGTGATCCCAAGCTGGTGATCCGTAAGTAAATGTAGGTCTAATAATTGCTTTGTAGATTCGCAGTTTGTTTTCGGTGCTGACACGGCTTCTTCGGTTGAGAGAGTAGAGTTGCATAATTGTGGAGTTTGACTTCCTGCAGGCATAATCGATGTGAGGGTTAAAGTTGAGACGGTTACCAGTTGAATACTTAGATATTTGGTGCTGTCTTTCCATGGGATAGCTGTCTTGAAAAGTTTGACTGCTTTGTAGTGGGATGCCGTCTGTCTTGTGAAGAGAATGGCAGTGCTTTTGTCACCATTCACAGCTATTCTCCATTTCCTGAACCATTTTTCTAGGTTTGTTGCTGCGGTTTGTAAGCGCTGCGTAGCTAAGTTCGGTTTGAGAGATCTGCTCAGAATTGCCATGTCGTCGACATAGCAAGCTACGGTGGTTGATGTCGTGCTAGGGACGTCAGCAACAAAGATGTTAAAAAACAGCGGCGAGAGCAACGAGCCTTGAGGAACACCTGCAGTGATTCTTTTCAAAGAGGATTTGAGTCCTCTCATCTTGACCTGAAATTTCCGGTTTTTTAGAAAGGAATCAATGAGCTTAGTAAGGTATAGTGGAAAGTTGGCTGAAACAATTTATAGATGAGGCCTTTGTGCCAAACTTTATCAAAGGCTTTTACAACGTCTAGAAAAATAGCTCCTATATGTTGTTGCCAGTTGAATCCAGTGATGATGAATTCTGTCAATCTGTGAACTTGTGTAGTACTTTGCCCGGTATGGAACCCAAGCTGCTCTTTCGGAATTATGTTGTTTTTGTTCGCCACATCTTGAAGTCGATTTAAAATGACTTTTTCCGCAATTTTCCCCAAACATGATAGGAGACTGATGGGTCCGTAACTCTATGGTAATTGAGGCGCTTTTCCAGGCTTATGAATGAGGATTATGTCTGCTTGTTTCCATCGGGTGGGAAAATAATTTAATCTAAGTATTGCATTTATAATGGCCACCAAATGCATGACAGGAAGGGCCGTAACTGTTTTATTAGTAATCTCATCAGGGCCTGGGGCCTTTTTGTTATTAAGTTTTCTAATTATTGAGTAGACTTCTTTAGGCGAGGTATGACAAATATTTTCACGGCTGTAGGGTTGATAGAGCGCAGTGTGAACGCGTCGGTGGATTTTCTCAATGAAGGGCAGGTCCACATACATGTAGTTAGGACTGCACTGAAGTTCCAATGCATCTGCAAGAGCCTCTGCCTTTTCATCGTCCCTCCGTGAATGGGCTGGATATTGTAACGATCTGTACGGAGAACTTTTGCCAGTTTTCATAAAGAGTTATCTTTAACTTTCAGGGAACAAAGTTTTCTTTCCCATTGCTGATTCCTGTAGTCTTTTAGTACATAACGAAGTAAGTTTGATGCTCTATTCAGCTCTCGGCGGTCCTGAGGAGATAGCGTGTTATGAAATCGGCGTCTGATTTTGTTTTTGTTTCTGATTAGAGCAAGGATTTCTTCTGGAAGTAAGTTTACTTGAGCTGGGGTGGAAACAGAAGAGGGTGCGGATAAGCCAGCTTGAATTTTGCTTTCCAGGTTGTTGACTGCCGCGTCAATTTCTTCACGGGAGGAGATATCTGGTACTGAATCTATGATAGTGTTGACTGTAGCTTTGAATTTTGTGAAATTAGTAAATGACTGACTGGGAATGAACTCCGGATCCTCTCCCAGTTTTAAAAGCCAGGTTGTGGGCTGAACTGAGGTTGTTAACCACTTTCAGCTGGAATTGATCAGATATGTTTCTGAATAAAGCTATATCCAATACATCGGGTCTTCCGTGTGTTCCATAGTGTGTTGATTCAATCGGACCTGCGATAACAATGTTTCTCAGCCTAGCAAAATTGTGAAGGATTTTTCGGTGGTAGTTGGAACACCTGCTATTCCATAAGGGATGCTTTTAATTTAGATCTGCTGCCACAGTTGTTGCTTCAGTAGTGTCAAGCAACTGGAAAAGATCAGAGGATAACAGAGTTTCGCCTGGAGGGTTATAAACCGAATATATTTTTAAAATGCCTGCATTATTGGTGCGAATTTCTATGCCAGTTTTTTCCAGATTAGTTGTAGGGATCTTTTTTATTTTATTGTAACAGATGTTTTTCTTGACAAAGATTGCAGTACCGTACCGCCACCTCTGGCATTGAGCCTGTCATTTCTGATAAATGAGTAATTCCTCAGCTTTGGATTATCACAGGGCCGCAGATGAGTCTCATTGATTAAGAGGATATCAAATTTGAAGTGATCAGCAAATTCTTCTTTGATCTGAAGAATTTCGACTTTTCCTTGCCACTTGGTATGCAGCATGTTGCCTACGTGTCAGAATTTAGCTAAACGTTCTTTAAAATTGAGGTCTTCGTATGGCGTATCCATGATTAGGCTTAAACTTTGTTGTATAGAACAGTACCTGGCTTGTCTCTTCCAACCGTCAAGTGTAGACCGGCAGTGGAAATCTCCTTTTGAAAGGCGGAAGACAACTACCGGCCACAGGACGGGGAACAGGAGAGGGCCTGAAGAAACTTGATCAAAAATTAAAACTCTTACCTCCCTAGAATACGGGAAAGAAACTGCGCCGATGAATCGTCATGTTACTGGCACAAAGAAAACTTCATTCTTTTCCAGATCGAGATCAAAACTCCAATCCTATTCAGAATATAAAATTATTCTGCTTCTTAACAAAGAATTGAGCTAACGTAGTTTGGCGGGCATTGTTTATTTATTTTTTCATACAAATGACGGTATATACGGCCCTGTTGACTCTTCTGCAAATTTTACTGGTTCTCTCTTCACCAGGGTCAGTCTCTAAGCATCGCGGCTTAAAACCTTCGATGTACGAAAACTATTTTCAAATTGTTTCTGTGAAACTGCTTGTCAGTGATTAAATTTTCTTCATATTCTTCAGGATCTTCCTGCTGTGCATCTAAATTTAGCAGGTCGGAATCACTCAACTTCTCAGAATGAGATTTAATTAACTTAGATTCATTTGAAAAGCCTCTAAAATCATTTGCACAATGTCCCAAACGGCTCGCAGTAATTTCATTCGACTTTACGACTTTATAACCAGGCTGAGATTTCTCTGATTTGGCTAGACAAGTCTTGGAAGGCATTCGCTTCCAATAGAAGACCGGTTTCTTCTTCTTCTTCGTCTATGATCTCTTATGCTTTTAAGCGTCGAGATTTTGCCAAAGAGATTTCCATGCCGTCCTGTCCAAGGTTTGTTGTTTTGCTTCTTTCCAGTTAATTCCCTTCTTTTCCAATTTTTCTTTAATTTCCTTTTGCCAACCTTTCCTGGGTCTGCCTATGTTTCTTTTTCCTATTTTCTAGCTTTCGTATACAGTTTTTGCTATTCTTCCTTCTTCCATTCGATTGAGATGTCCAAACCATCTCATTTGGGCTTGTGTTATGAATTGATTCAGAGGTGCAACTTGAAGGCTGTCTCTTATGGTTTGATTTCTTATTCGGTCTAGTCTTGTTTTTTGTGCCACTTTCCTGAGATATTTCATTTCAATTGTTTGTAGTTTATTTGTGTTTCCTGTTGTTAAACACCAAGACTCACAACTGTATGTTAATGTTGGTAGAAACACTGAACGGTACACTGCCATTTTGGTATTTTGGGTGACTTCTTTCTTATCTAGGAGTGGGCCTTTCATTGCATAGAATAGCTTTGTTCCCCTCTTATCCTGTTGTTAATTTCTGTCTAGTCTACCATCTTCTTGTATATATGATCCCAAGTATTTAAAGGAGTGGACTTGTTCCAGTTGGTGATTCTCTAATTTAATTGTGTGTTTTTGTTGGTTTCTAGATATGATCATTGTTTTTGTTGGTTTCTAGATATGATCATTGTTTTAGTTTTATTTATATTTATGGTCATATTCCTTTTCTTTGTTTCTTCATGCCAAATGTTGATATTGTACTGCAGATCTTCAGCTGTATTTGCTAGAATCACTATATTATCTGCAAAAGCCATATGTGGAATCCTGGTTTCTTTCAGTTTCCTGTATCCTAAGTGGAACTTTTTTGTTTTTGTTTGGCATGCCTTTAAAATTTCATCCATTACTACGATGAAGAGAAGAGGGCTGAGGATACAGCCTTGCCTCACTCCTACATTTGTTTCAAATTCTTTTGATCTATTATTACAGGTTCTTACATAATTTCTATTACTTTTGTAGAGGCTTTGTATGGCTGCTATTAAGTTATCTTGTATCTTGTTTTTCTTTAATGTTTGCCATATTAAGTGTCTGGGAACTCGGTCAAAGGCCATTTCAAAATCTATAAAACATGAATGTAGTTCTTTTCCATATTCCAATGTTTTCTCTGATATTTGTCTAAGACTGAAGATAAGATCCTGTGTGCTTCTATTTTTTCGAAAGCCATATTGCATTTCATCCAGCGTGTCCTCTATTTGATTCCTAAGCCTCGCTTCTAAAATGCGGGTATAAAATTTTCCTGGAACGCTTAAAAGCGAAATTCCTCTATGCTTTTCACATTTGTGGTTGTCTCCTTTCTTAAATATAGGGATTATTATAGCTACTTCCCAGTCTTTGGGAATACTTTTCTTTTTCCATACAACATTGAATAGGTGCAAAAGAAATTTTATGGCTTTCGTTCCTAAATTCTTTACCATTTCTGGTGTTATTTGGTCATGGCCTGCTGATTTGCCCAGGTTTATTTTATTTATTGCTGCTAACAGTTCATTTGCATGAATTTCTTCACTCTGAGCTTCTATTTTGCTTGTGTGTGTCTTGCTCCTAGGGTTCTATTTTTTCCATGTCCTGCATCTTCCAATAATTTTTGAAAGTACTGTTTCCATCTTTCCATGATGTCTTCGGAATTTGTAATTTTCCATCCTTATTTTTGATAAACTTTATGGGGCATTCTTTCTCTGACCTCATTCTTCTTAAAACATTATAGAAGAGTTTTTGGTTTCCTTTAAAATTTTGTTCTAAAGTATGTCCGAAGTCTTCCCAGCATTTTCTTTTCTCTGCTTTCACTAAGGTTTTAACTTTATTTATTTGGTTGTTGTATAGTTCTCTATCAACCTGCAGCTTTGATGTTATATATCTCTTCCATAATTGCTTTTTCTTTTTAATTTCTTCTTTTAGTTCTTCAGTACACCAGGGTGTTTTATGTTTCTTCTGTTTATTATTTAATGATAAACCACAAATTTCTTTGCTTGTTTCTAGAAGAAGTGTTTTGAACCTGTACCATAGGTTTTCTACATCTTGGTCTTCATATATCTCTTTTTCTACTTCTTTCATCTTCTCTTCTATTTTACTTTTATACTCAATGGCTGTTTCTTCTTTCTTTAGTTTGTAGTTCTTTATCTTAACATTTATTTCCTTGCTACTTTTTCTACATTTTTCAACTTTTATTTTATGGATTGTTTCCAATACTAATAAGTAGTGGTCACTGCCAATTTCAGGACCTCTGTAGACTCTTGCATTTTTTATATACTTCCAGTACGATCTGCTTATGATGGCGTAGTCGATTATAGATTTTTCGTTTCTATTGGGCTCTTCCCTGGTAAACTTATGGATTTCTTTATGCTTGAACATAGTATTCGCTATCACTAAATTATTTGTAAGGCAAAGATTTATTATTCTTTCTCCATTATTATTCCGGTTTATTTCTCCTTGTGATCCCAACACTTGTTTCGTTTCTTCATCTACTTGATTCCCTACCCGGCCATTAAGGTCTCCTAGTAGTATGATATGCCCTTGAACTTCTTCAATTGTTTTTTGTAAGAGTTCGAAGAATTCATCTTTAATTTCTTTATTGGCATTATCGTTTGGGCCATATGCAACAATTACAGTGAATACTTGGTTGTCTGATTTAAAATTTATAGTGATTGTCAACAACCTTTCGTTTATTAGTTGCCATTTAGTAATATATTCTTTGAGATCTGGTTTAATTATGCAAGCTACCCCTTGTTTTCCCCATTCTCTTGGGTTTACCCGTGAATAGAAAAGTATATACCCGTCTTTCATTTTCTGGCAACCTTGACCTTTCTTTTTTGTTTCTGTGACTGCTAGCAAATCCAATTTGATTTTTTAAATTCATCAATTAATTCGTTTTCTTTTCCATGTAGACTTTTAATGTTCCATATCTCATGTACCTTTTTCCTCGCTTTGTCGTTAACCATTTAGGCAGTTCGGCTATCTCTTTGTTATTTCTTTTAATAAGTGAAATTTTAAGGTGTGCAGGGGATTAGCCTTCAGCACCCGAGTCTGGTGGTGGGGCTGCCACCTTCGAGGCCCCCAGACCGGCCTATGCGGGAAGTGCTATCCTGTTGGTCCGCGGGAGGTATTTTATTTCCCTCCTACCCTTCATAGCAACCTATGACGAGCATTCCCCGATCCGCCACCAGGGGACGCGCCCGATAGGGGTTACAAGTGTCCCCACACGGGAGAAGACCGGTTTCATCGACGTTAAATATTTGTTGATCACAATGGTCCCCTTCTTACACAATTTTCTTCAAAGTCTCTGTATATCTCCTTATCTGCAATTGCAGCTTCGCCTGTGATTAGAACATTATGTAGGCTATTTCTCTTTTTGAAAAGCTCAAATCACCTACCACTAACGTGGAATTCTTCTTTTCCATCATTGATAACCCTTTCTTTCCAGGTTACAGAGACAATGCTTTTGATTTAATAAGGGCAGTGTTTAGCGGGATCCGTTTTTGGTTACAATCTTCGATCCATGTAAAAAAAAAGTCTCTCTAATTCAATCATTATAATACTTTGATTTTCAGTGCATGTATGACTTGAACAGAACGAACCTTTCTCTTTGTATTCAGCAGTTGATTCACCCATTTTAGTGTTCTGGTCCTATCTTTGCTCTGGACTTGCCTTGTTCATTTTTCTTCATTATTTCAAGTTTTTCTTCCAATCAGATTACTTTCGAATCATTTTCACACTTCTGTTTTTTGCGCACTAATTCTTTTACTCATGATTAAAAGCAGGAAAATAATTTAAATAAAAAAGTATGGAAAACAATTGCACGAGATATAATCAGCAAACTGTTGTGTAAAGCAGACGACATAAATTTTGGCGGTAAATTTGGAACATAGCGTACATGAAAATAGTGTAGTATGCCATAAAAAAATAACTGTAAAATATTTCAAATCGGTAACTAAATTATTTCATCATGGTGAGTGATTTTTTTAAAATAGTTAGCCATAAAAAACATATAGCTAGAAAATTTTTAAAATCGGTAACATTTATTTTTAAGATGTATATATATAGGCGCACTAATTGAATTTGGTTATCGAAAAAAAAAATGACACTAATGAGGGGCGCATTAATCGAGTGATTGCTGTATTTGGAAATGAGTTCTCGAGATTATATTTTAGAGGTAACTGCAAAAGTTAAAAAGGTTCAAAGTGCAGCACGGCGCGGACCCCTCCCCCCCTCCCCTAGCTACGCCTCTGTACGGAAGTGGAGGATTTTTTTTCACCTGGAAACTCGAAATTTTCGTTCCTCAGAACAGGCAAATCGGCCTGTGAATACATACGGATTTACAGTCATAAAATACATACTTAATCCCTCATCTACAACTGCAAGGACTAGAAGTTGATAGTGCATGGGAGGCGGTTAAGAAGTGTTTGCATGAAGAAATGACTGACTGTATACCTAGAGTCCGAATAATAAATCAAGTAGGGGTTAAATGGATGAATAACACCATTAAGCTTGAGCTGCAAATATAAAGCGCAGGCCAGAAGGGTAACGAGTGTGGTAAGAAGAGCAAAAAAGGATTATGAAAGAACATTGGCCATGCAGGCTAAAGAGAATCCCAAACAGTTTTTTTCGATATGTTGCAAGTAAAAGAAAAAATGTATATGGCAGAATGATTTTAAAGAATGCCGATGGTAGGGAGGTAACCGAATCAGTTGATATAGTTGAATTACTGAGCGAGCACTTTGCAAGAATATATCATTCAGGTGGTGACATTGCAGAAATGAATGAACCAATAGATTATACGGGAATTGTGGTGAATGAAGTGGAGGTGAGTAGTCTATTGCAAAACCTCAATGTCAATACCTCTGTGGGATTGGATGGTATACCAGCTCGTGTCGTACGTGATGCAGCTAAAGAATTGTCAGTACCCTTGACCATTTTGTTTGAGTCTCAGGTCTGGGTTAGTCCCGAGGGGATAGAAAGAGGGGGGAAATAGTTCCACTGCAGAAAGAGAGGTTCCAAGCTGCTGTTTTAAATTACAGACCGATTTTTTATATCAGGAATCATTGTCAAGTTCTTGGAGAAATTAGTCAAGAGAAAAATACAGGATTGGATAGATGAAAATGGGATACTGTATGGGGGGACAACATGGTTTTGTGCAGGGTAGATCATGCCTCAGTAACTTGCTCACGTTTCATAACACAGTGATGGCTGAACTGGATAAGGGTAATGGGTTTACAGTGATTCTACTGGACCATGCCAAGGCCTTTGACAGGATACCACATGGAACTCTAATCAGTAAACTGGAGCAAATGGATAGGAGGGTGGTTGATGGAGAGATACCAGAGAGTGGTTTATTCATGAGTTGAGTCCAAAAGACGGCTTATGATTAGTGGTGTGCTGCAGAGTTCTGTTCTTGGACCACTACTTTTCAATTTGTTCATTAACGATATAGGAAAGGATTTGAGCGGAAGTGTTCACTTGTTTGCTGATGATGCAAAGTTGGGTAGAACAATTGTGAATGCACAGCATGTCAAAATTTTGCAAGATGATTTGGATACTTTGGAGGACTGGGCTAAGGAAAATGGATGTCAATTTAATGGGTGGCAAAGTGTCAGGTTATGCATTTTGGGGTGAAAAGATTAGCAGCAGTATATCACATTGGTGGAACCATACTCCAGGATATTGACGAGGCCAGGGATTTGGGAGTGTTGGTGGATAGGGAGTTGAAGTTTAGGGAGCACATCGCAAAGGTGGCTAAATCAGCTCATCAAATCACTTGGCTTCTGAAAAATACTTTAACAAGCAGAGACAAACAAGTTATTGTTCCTCTGTATCGAGCCTTGATAAGATCCCATCTAGACTACTTGCCCAGCTATGGGCATCAGGTCTTCTTGATGGGGAGGAGGTGGAGAGGGTCCAGAGACGAGTGACCAAAATGATAGCAGGTCTGTGGAATGAACCTTATGAGAACAGGTTGAAGATTTGTGGGTAGCAAAAATTGGTTCATAGGCAGAAAAGGGGTGATATGATTGAGACATTCAAATTACTGAAGGGTTTGTATAAGATTAATCCAGAAGATATTTTTGAGAATAGGCCTGGTGGTGGGAGGAATAGGGCCATACATAGAAACTGGGCAAGAATGTGGTTAGCAGGGGTGTTAGAGCTAGGTTTTTTACTTGGAGAGTGGTGAATGAGTGGAATAAGCTGCCAGAGTTTGTTGTGGGTGCTATGACTGTGAACGAATTCAAGGTGAGGTATGATAGATACTGTGTGAATGTCGAATAGTTGTTCTTGACATGATGGTAGGGCCTCCCTCGAGAGAGCCCCGAAATAATAATAATAATAATTAGGAGGGCTCAACCAGTCCTAAGGGATGGGGGGGGGGGAGAACCCCATACGAATAAATAAATTAAACAATTGTTAAACCTTAATCAGTATATGAATCTTGTGAATTGTTTTAATGCGATATTCAGTTGGATGAATGAACATAAAGTAAGGCTTGGCAGGTACATCGTCACTTAGTGAACGCTCCCATTCCCATTCCATGCCTGCCTTGTTCACATAGAGGTTTGAAACTACAACTATCACCATCACCACCATTACTACTACTACTACTAATAATAATAATAAATCAGTTATGTAGAAAAACAGCATATAACAACTTTTATATAATATTTTTTTTTCACAGGTTCTATCATCAATACTTGTAGTACTGTGTTTGTGCTTTTTAATTTTGGTCTGGAATTCTTCTGCATCTAATTTTCCTGAGGGTTACCATGCATTCGAAGAATCTCTCAAGGCTTATCAAAAACCTCCCAGAGTTCGTAAGCCACCTTATCTGAAGACAGAAGTTCCCTGTGCGGGAGAATTTGATAAAGAAAAATTTTCTCCTAAAGATTCTCTCTGTGGAGATTTAAACAAAGGATTCATTCCAAGAAATCCTATGGGCCAAATGATTTTAGGCGAACCATATCCATTGTAAGTTAATTTTAAATATTTTTAATATCCTGTGCCTTTCTATTGTTAAAGTTGTTTTTGTTTGTTTGTTTAATATTACGATTAGAAAACTATTTTCTCACAATGCTTTCATTTTTCTACACATTTTTGTGTAGGTGATAAAAATGATTATAAGTGCTATTTCAATAAATCTGAGTCTCGAACAATTTTTTTTAATAATACAGAACATTACTTTCTCTTTGATAGTGAACTAATTCGGAACAAGACGTTGCAGTATTTGTCCAGAGTTCTGCCATTTTTGAAACAGGATAATAACATTCCTAAAGTGGCAAGGTTTGTTGGGGCGCCTCTTTCCTATCGAGAACCAGGTGGTTATGATCTTCATCAACTATTAGGGAATTATAGAAAAAAACGTTCAACTAGCGACAACAGTAGTCAAGTTTCTGATACATCCTTGGAAAAAATGCCAATGAATGGAACTGAAAATGAAGGAATTAATAAGACGCACAGAGGTTTTCTTGATTACATTAATTCAGCATATCAAACATGTGACTCTGGAAATGGAATGTAAGTGGTACTAGTATATATTACTTACAGATATTATTGCTGTTATTATTATTATTATAAGTCCAGAAAATTAAGTTATTCTATCTTAAATTCCAGAACACTGGATGCTATCTCTTTTAAGAATGAAAATAATTTGGGGAATTTTCTGTAACTCAAGCTTTTGGTTCTTAATTCTTAAGTTTTGTATAATTAATGAATCGATATCCTTCCAGGTATATGTTGCAAATATTTAATAATTAGTCAAAATTTTATAACTGTAGTATATGGGATTGTCATTAAAACAAAGTTTATTATTATTTATTTATTTATTTTTCACCTTCAAGGAGTCCAAGGACTCATTGTAGGAGGGAACACTACGCAACTCGCTGTCTCATATGATTCTAATATGCGAGATGGCAGGCACACGAATGTTTTTGTGGAACAATAGTTATATATTATACAGACCAATAATACACAAGTGTCATGTGTGCGTGGGAGAGTAAGAAGAAAGAAGGATTCCATTAATATCTTGAATGGGTGAAGGTTGTAGTCTTTGGGGGAAGACAATGCGAGGAAGGCTGCTTCAAAGAAGAGAGGCAAACCGAATAAAAGAGGAAGAAAAGTTGGTTTGGTAAGTTTGGAGCTGGATGGTAAATGAATGTTGATTCTGTTATTAGTCTTGGAAGTAGGAGAAATGATGGTGGCCCACTCTGCAAAACTGTCCATGAAAGTATACCTGTAGAAGAAACTGAATGTCTGTGAGAGACTGACTGGGGGACGTGTGTGTGTGTGAGAGAGAGATGGGGAAAACAGTCATCAATTAATCAGACGGCTCTCTTCTTTATAGTAGCGAGGAATCTTAGAAAGGTTTCGCAAGCTACCAAAAATGTATGAGCATTATTCCAAGGTTAGGTGAATTTCGAATTTATACAGTGTACAAGTGTTTTCGACAGAAAAGTATACCAAGGTTCTAGAATGCTAAGAAGCTATGGCTAATCTGTTTGTGACAGGAAAGGTTGGAGGGGTGAATTCAAGAAGAGATAAATGATCGTGTTTGGAGATCTTTCAAAAGTAAGGAGAAGTGATGAGATCTTTTTTGTGAGACTATGCGGGCAAAAGATTGTGAAAGACCCACAAAGGTTTGATAATACATTAAAAAAAAATCAGCTAATGCCTTTTTAAATACATTTGGAAACTATAATTGAATGAAGACTTATATAAGAATATCGGTAATGTTTTGGATCTAAATACCCAGCATTGAATTTAAAATGCATTCATTTGAACTAGACTGCATACTTAAGGTTTGAAAGATAAAGAAAAAAAAAATCAGCTAACGCCTTTATATTCCCATATGTACATGGAGTGGGCGAGGCCGTTTAGCCCTATTTAACTTTTGGAGACTGAGTGGGCAGTTCAATCTCCACTGGTACCCAATCAGAGATAGCTGGCCCAAGGCTATCACTAATTAAGTGGCACACAGTGAAGAGAGACGGCTCTACAGGTGCTGCCATCTCGTGGTCCCTGACCCTAACACTCATATTTTTTTAATGTTTGAAATAATGTGGGTTCTACGGTCGATTTTCTTGAGTTTACAGGAGAAAAAACCCACTTGCCCATGCAGGAAATCGACTAAATCGGGAATCGGTTGAAAAAAAGGCTTAGAAAAATTTCTTCTAGTCACCGACTAGACTCGAAATCAAGTCTTCCTTCGTGCAGCCAAGCGCCATGGTGAGCAAACGCCACATCCACTGAACTACACAGGCTCTGAGAAATGGAAGAATATTGAAATTAGACAGGAACTACAGATGTTATGGAAGAAATTGGCAAGGATGAAGAAAACTAGCTGATGCATGAAGAATATAAAGCACCAGCAAGGAGAAACAAATTAAAATATGAAAATAAGCCAAAAGAGAAAGCCGAGCCAAAATCATAAAGACTTTTTTGATTACATGGTGAGCAGATGAAATGTGATCATGGAAAAACGGCCATATTTGCTAGATGTGGAGCAGGTTGAAACTGCTGAGTAACAGGAAGATAGTACCAAAATATGACTTTTCGCACTATCTTCCTGTTATAAAATATGGATCTAAGTACTGAGTATGACTCATGTCGAAGATTTGGGTGAAGTCAGTCAGAAAGAGAGGATTTGTTAAGAAGGTCCTGTTTCTGTATGGGTAAATAAGGCAATTCTGCAAAGTTGATCGAATACTGCATAAAAATTACTATATAAATTTAGAAAAATAGAAATAAATATCAGATTGATAAAGAGATAAAAATTTATGCATGGATAAAGAGACCAGCATTCTTCGCTAACAGATATCAGAATTGAATATTTAATGAAGAAAATAAAGAACAAAGGGCCTCGTGATTCAACATTTCAGGTCACTTCTGTTTAATTATACGAAGGATGACGACAAATAAACTATTAACAGTATCAGTCAGTGTGACTGCTGTGTAGAATATTTTCCATTTCCAGTTTGGAAATGTTCTTTGAGGTTATTTAACAATTACATGAATGTTATTCCCCCCGCCTCACAAACCTGGAATGAATAAATTGAGGTATGGCAGACATTGTGTCATTTTGAGTTTAATTCCCAAAATGAGACAGATGAGTCTGCAGGTTTAGAATATTACAGCTACATTGCATTAAAACATATTTGCAGCAAAACTTATCTACTTTAAATAATGTTATTTATTTTTTGCAGGCTGTGCACTTTATATAACGCCATGGCAAACAGCAAAATCCCACTGACAGTTATAACTGCTCTAGCTCAAGGAATAGCCACGCTTGGTACTTCAACTACAACACCAGCGCCTACAACCCCTAGTAGTGGTTCCGATTTGAATTCTGGAGCAGTTGTTGACACTGTGATGAAACTATTAACCTTATTTACTGAACACAAGGGAGAAGACAATGCAGTGAAAATATCTCCCAGCGATTCTTCGACCAGTAATCCCACCTTTATTTCCAACTTGATGGCTAGTTTAACTGGATCGAGTAATACTGCAAATACATTAGCACTCGTGTTGAAATTATTAGGTAATGAAAATTCGCCTCTCTCGATGTTAACAAACATCTTTCCAACCCGTCGTCGTAGACCTGTTGCAGATGAAATAGCAGTGGATACGCCTGGAAGACCAAGTCTTGAAAGTAACAGAATAGAAGATTTACCTCCAACTCCTTGCCCGTCCATTGAAGAGTATGTTACACCAACATTTGCTAGAAATTATCAAGGTGTGTGGAAATATGTAGTTCAAATACCTCATGAAGGATACTTTACCCAAACTGTGCAACAAACTAAATGTGTGTAAGTAATGAGTTTATTTGATTACATTGAAATATCATAATTGTTAATTTTTTAATGTTTTATACAATTAGTATCAAATGAATTTTTATACAATTAGATGTCATAGGAATCAGTGTTTCTCAACTCTTTTCTATGACATAACTTACTAAATTATAAGAAATTTTTCTTTTCCCCATCAAAGATTTCATACTTGTAATTCACAATTACACAGATATTGAGTTTATGAATAACAATCATGTAAAAATCGGGAACACAGATTTTCAAGTACTCATAGCTAGGTAAATTGTAACTTAAAATGGAAAAATAACGCCAAGAAAATTAATATTAATAATCATTATAAAATATCCAGACCACTGAAATTATCAAGAACGTTTTATTTTTATTTCTCCACCCCCTCTTTTCCTTTTGATTTTTTTTTTTTTTTTTTGTTATCTTGCATGATTTTTATTTTCTTAAAAATAGAATCCGATATATAAAGGAGTGTAGATTTTTCCCTTCCATTTTCCATTCTATGGATCAAGATGTATCTAGAAAATAGTGATGAAAAATCTTTTCAATGGACTCTGAAAAATCTTGCAGGAATTTATTTAGGATTTCTACAGCTTTAAAAGACAGACAATTTTATGTAAATTCTTTGTTTTCATTCAGCCAACTATGAACTTTGGGGCAGGACTTTTGAACTAGTAGCGCATGCACACACATGAATGTGCTAAATAGTTAATACTCGCTATATCGCTTGTACAGTAATTCTGGCATGAGTTTCAAAATCAGGAATCAAGCATGTTGTGGCGGGCTTTCAATAGAATTTCCAATTTCATTATTATTCCGCCTTATACCTCTTAGACAAGCAGCAGTGTGGGTTATTTTTACACTGATTAAACATCCAGGATATTATTTTAAAATTATTATTATTTATGTTCTGATAGTTTGTATGTAATTTGTAGGAAAAAAAAGTAGGCATCCATTCTGCCCCTTGTCAAGGCTATTATCTACATTTATTCAACCTTGTTTCCACTTACGAGGGTGATCTGAAAGGTTCTCGGCATAACAATGAAAAAACCGAATTTATAATTTCAAAATTATTTTTATTTTTCAACATAATCTCCCTTAAGATTAATGCATTTATTCCAGCAATGCAATGCTTCAGTGCCATTATCCCGTCCCTATACTAGTTCTCAGTAAGATCTGTAAAATACCCCTCTACAGCTGCAATCACCTCTTAATTAGAAGAAAAATGCTAACCAGTGAGGAAGTTTTAGTTTTGTGAATAGATAGAAGTCAAAGGAAGCCAAATCTAGGGAATATGGTGGATGTACCAACAATTCATAGTGGAGATCCCTTAATTTTACCATTGCCAAAACATCTTTGTGGGCAGGTGCATTGTCCTGATGGAAGATGATTTTTATCTTCTGCAAACTGGGCCTTTTCTCACGAATTTTTTCATGTAGTCTGGTTAAAAGATCGGAATAATATTCCCCGGTTATTGTTTTACCCTCTTCAAGATAATTAATAAACAAAATTTAGCATCCCAAAACACCGATGCTATGACCTTTCTTGCTGATGGAACCGACTTTGTCTTCTTTGGTGCTGAATAACGGGCTTTTGTCCACTGCTTTGACTGCTGTTTGGATTCTGGTGTGTAATGGTGAATTCAAGTCTCATCCATAGTAATAAAACGCACAAAATCAGTTTTATTCTTGTTAAAATGCTCCAAGCACTGTTCAGAGATTTTCATGCCAGTGTGATTTTGATCTGCTGTGAGCAAGTGCAGCACCCATCTTGCGCAAAGCTTTTTCATTTGCAATTCTTCAAGCAAAATATATTCTACACCTTCTTTTGAAATGCCTATAGTCTCAGCAATTTCACGCACTTTGACTCGCCAGTCATCCAATACCATATTGTGCACTTGATCAATGATTTCTGGTGTTGTAATACGTTTTGGACGTCCTTCATGTGGATCAGCTTCAAGGATGTTACGGCCACATTTAAACTCGGCAGCCCATTTCTTAATTGTCGAAAATGAAGGAGAAGAGTGCCCATAAACTTTTATGAACGTCGAATGAATTTCTTTTGACATTAGCCCTTCTTTTACAGAGAATTTTATAACCTCAAGATACTCAATTTTATTCATTTTAAGGGATATAGACAACACTTTTGCTCTAGCTGTATAAAACAATACAGAATGATAGAATGACTTGCAATTGCACATGGATGCTTATGACAGATGTACCAACTTGGAAAAAAAAAATCTTGCCGATAGTGTTGCCATCTATGGTCGAGGCCAAGAACTTTTCAGGCCACCCTCGTATTTTGTACAGAGATTCTGCTACGACATATCTTAACACCATACACATCTACTACAACAATAAGGTCCCCGTTTACTATTAAGTACGATGCTTTGGATGTGAGCTAGCCATTTAATTCACATAGAAATTTTAATGTGTTTGAGTTGGGTGGGGAAGTTGCTGATTAGCGTTATTTCTTATTTCTATACAAACATTTTCAAAAAAAAAAAAAAAATAAGAATAATAAAATAAAATAAAATAAATACATAAAATTAAAATCACTAATGCAAGTAGGCAAGGCAGGTTTTAGCCTTATCTAGTCCATAAGGCAGTATTCTATTTTCACCTACAGTGATAGCTGGAGCCATAAAGGACAGTATCGACATCCATAGGTGAATGGTTTCCAACTATGGATATAGCAATTATCTTAAAACTATCGCTAGCTGAGATAAGTTTAAGCATTTCATTTCTAAAATTAGGTTCATAAGAGCCATGTTACTGATCATAATTGGCCATTAATCCCAGTACATAAGAGGAGGATGGGAACTGTGATCATAGACATACTGGCCACTGAATTAGAAACTTTTCTTTTACGTATAGGCATGCACAGCCAATACTGATCCTGTTTAATTACTGCGCATAGTAGGATAGCTGGAAATTTCCTACTAAAATTTTCGGATCTCAGGAAATATTTACATATATTGTGTGAAGACTAGCATCCACGTTTTGTGTAAGCCTACATAAATATCGTAATTCATAGAAATTATGATCCATAATCTATTATACAGTGAAACCTGTGGAGTATTCATAACTAAAAATCCACATTTATACCACAGTAATTAATTACTGTGGTATAAATGTATTTAATAATATTTAATAATATATTAATTAAATATATTATTAAATATTTTAATAATATTTAATAATATGTATTCGTCTTAAGTATCATAAGACATCATCAGTACAGTTTTTATAAACAATACTAGGAATTACATTCAAAGGAACAGTTAGTGTGCATGCTTATATTGGAATCTCTCTATGGGTACAGTAGCGTGTTTGAGGACACACATGCACGCACACACAAACAAACAAAAAAAAAACCATCAAGACCACATCCGTCTTATCAAACCCCACAAATCTGGCCTTGACAACATGGAGATGAAAACCCTAACCATAGGATCCAATGGAAAATCATCAAGCTGCTACATAGATCCTTATATAAACAAGAGCGTTTATATAAAGAAAGTGCTGAAGCCTTACGTCACAGACCCAATCTGAACCATAATGACAGTCTCACTATCCCAAATATCTGGGAAATTATTATCCTCAGTTGTATAAAATAAATTTATCAGATATATTTTAATTTAATTTTAATTACAGCCAATTTTTTTTTCTTTGGGTCCTCAAACATGCTGCTGTATGCATGCAGGGATTCCAATGTAAGCATGCACACTAACTGTTCCTTTGAATGTAATTCCTAGTATTGTTTGTAAAAACTGTATTGATGATGTCTTAAGATACTTAAGATGAAATATCTAAATATTATTAACATTTAATTACTGTGGTATGCATGTGAATTTTTAGTTATGATCCATAATATTATGTAAGTGTTGGGAAATGCAGAGGTATAATGAATAATATTATTTACTTTTATCATAGCATTACTGCACCAGTGTGATTTGACCCTTAAATGGATAAGTGGTGTCATATTTATCCCACCACTTTTCCATTTTTCTATATCACATGGCAACTTCTTCAGTACTATTTTATGACAGTCTAACGCAGCATTGCCACATTTGGTACTATATCAGAGTTGGTACAATTTTGACTACTAAAGTATGAAATAGATAATACATGGCAGTATTACCACATCTGAGGTTCAAATGCTACTGAAAAAATATAATTCTAATCTATGTGTTCAAAGTTTCATTTGTAATTCGATACACATAATGTGCATGCATAGCATATACAGAGCTACCAACTTACCTGGCATAATTTTTATTGTATTTGGTACTTTTTAGTTAATAAGTCTGGTACTTTTTTAAAAAAAAAAAAAGTTGTTGCAATACTGGTCTAACGGTTTTTTCGTCAGTGTGCATTGGGCACTTATGTATAGGTGGGTTTTATTTAAATGTGTTTCGTTTTTTAGATATAGGCCTAATTGGATAAAATATTACCTGGCATACCATTACAAGTTACATGATCATTTTTTATACATGTAAATCTATTCAACAGGTGTGTTTTTGTGTCCCTAAATTTACAAATATGAATACTGAGGAAAATGTTGAAATTCTATTCTTTTGATTAATATGCAGGGTCTGGTGTCTAGAGTATACTTTCCCTATCCCATTCATGAAAGGTTTACAACCTTTCATAGTTGGGATCAGTATTATATATACATGAAGATATTCTTGACTGACTCTCATGTATAAGTATTTTAAACTTCTTTGTGTGCTAAATATAACTTATTAAATATGTTTACCATATCTTATTCTAGGAGAAGTCGCTGTGATCTAATGGATGGAGTATGCCATGAATCCCCAAGATGGGTCAGTTTACTTGTAGCTGAAGTCTTCTATCCTGATACTTACTTTCCGACTTCTACTGTTCCACAGACTACAACTGATGTACCACCTATTGACGACTTTTATAATTTTCAGCAGTATTTACGGAGACGAGTTGGAGAGCCAAACATTCAAACAAATCATGCGGATTACATTCATACCACTTCTGCAGAAAAAAAACAGCAGTGTGACGGATTTGATCACATAGGATGCTATATTGTCCGCTTGTACTATGATTGGTTCCTGGTAAATGGTTCCTGTAAATGTTGGAAACCATCTTCCAGGCATTTGTTTACACAAAAGTGAAATATTGCACTTATAACTTATTCATGAATTTTCTGTTGATCAGAGAGTGATGTACAGTGTTGGATAATTTTCATTGTTTATATATTATTGAAACCAAACTACTGAATAGCAATTCACGAAAGAGGTAAGCGTGAGAAGCGACTATTGCTGGAATAACAGATACGACATGCACCCAGAAAAGAAAACTAAATGAAATAGCAAAGAAACAATAAAGAGACATTTGAGGGAAAAAAAATTGATTTCTGTTAGATGAACTACTGAAATGTAGTTATCCGAGGAAAGTGATGACCATACAGTCCTGGCTAACATTCATTTGAGGCTTAAGGAAGTAAATGCACATGACGTAGGATTAAACAGTGTTTCTTTTAGCATCAAGGTCTTTGTATTGATGCGATTAAAAGATTTGAGATGAAATATGGATTTAATATATTTTATTTATGGAATTAATTTTAGAATTAAATGTATTGGCTAGCAATGAAAGATTCGGGACAGATTTTAAGACTGTGTTACATAATAGAGTGAAATCATTATTTAAAATTTAAACTAATATTAATCTTTAATTTTGCATTCCCAGTAAAAATCTCACAGAAATACAATATATATGAAGGAGAAAAAACTTCATTTGGCGATAAAGCCTATGAAAAATTAGATTAAACGTTCTTTATTATGTCTATTCCTATAAAGCAAATTTAAGTTTGTTAGTACAGAGAAAATTCTTTAGCAAGAGAACTTTTCTTTGTCATACTAAATCACAATTAACTCGTCTGCATTTTGTCTTTTATTAATGAATTAATTTGAAACTCCCTTTTTTTGTACCTTTTTGCCTAAATAGTGGAGTGCAATCAAAACATTTATTTGTAACACAAATCTGCAGAAAAAGGGATATAGAAACCATCATATAAAACTGGCATGTCCATTATCGTCACCCTCTCTTACTAGGTGAAACAATCAAAGCAAACGAAATTTCAAATAAAAAGCATTTGAGAATTATAAAATCACAGCGGACACTAGACATCATTCAACCCCTTGGTAAGTGAAACATCGAATTATTGTTAGCTTATTTCTGAGTTATGATCAAAGTGATTAAGATGATGTGGCCAGTATATTATGTAAGTTAACTGCATGCATTCATGTAATACCTCTAGCATTTTCCCCTTTCTCTATCAGTTTCTCTTCTTAGTAGAATAGATATCTGCTATCTCAATATAAGCCTGTATTTTTTCACCAAATATATATATTGATCAGATAATTTAAAACTGTATTTGCTGCATCAGCTTGAATTGTTGTATTACAACCACTGTTTACAGCCTTCTTTTGCTCAACTGGAATTTTTTAGCCTTCAACCCATATTTGAATCCAAGATCCCAGCTACTGCAGGTCACATCGAACTCAGCTGGTAATTCCAAAATATGAGTTTCAGCAAAGCTTGACTGTAAATACGCCCGCCAAAGAGCCTATTACAGTCCTGTAAAACTTCACCAAAATAACTCTTTTCTTGTAACAGACTCTTAAGAGTCTGCTACAAGAAAAGTGATGATAAACTGCAGAAAAAATACTAGAGGCAATGGCAAAAGTATCATTGACTTTTCATGTAATGAACGTTTATCAGGAAGTCACAATGAAACGAAAAATATATTGGACGCCCATGTCAGAGGGATATCTCTTCACATATGAACTGCTATAAATGGTCTGGAAAATATGAATATAAAAAACAGCGAAAAAAAGCTTCATCCCAAAATAAATCTATAAATAAATAAATAAATAAAAACAGATGCTAATTAGACAGACTAAGTTGCTATTGAAACAACTAAGAGTTTGGAAGTTTTCTATTGTATATGAGGAAATATAACTTTTGGCATGAGCTACCTTGATATTATCACACCGTTACATAACTTTTTTTCTCCCAAATAGGTTGTACATTGTTTTTTATTAGTGCAAAAATTAGATTCTGGACCTAATTTGGGAAGCCATTACCCACTCAGAAAATCAATGAATTTCCACGCACTATAACTTCTTTATCCATGACTTGTTTCCATTTAATGATGAATACATTTTCCACATCGAATAATAGAGAAAAAAGCAATTTAGTTGTTCGCATATGAAGAAATAATTGTCTAACATGAATTTTTCAATAATTCTTGTTAGACACTCCAAATAAAGTAAGAAATGCAATTAATATGAACTAAAAGGCTATATATGAAGTCTTGGGAAAGAATCCGTGCTTCTTATTAGTACAATACCAAGAGAGCACATGTTGTATTTTGCACTACTATCGAAATTCTTGGTAGTTTCATTAGCAAACTTAGTTTACCTCATTGTATGCCAGTCGTGTCCAATGTTTTTGAACATCGGACCAGATCGCAACCAAAAAGTGATGAGGACCTCTTGTCATACAAAATATCCAAACTGGTATTTTATCTTTTTTTTTTTTTCATGCATTTTACAATCAAGAAGCTTTCCTTGACTATTTTATTTATTTATTTTTTAACATTCATGGTTTCCAAACCATACATATACTTACATAATTTTATCAGTTATAAATATATTTTTATGAAATGTATGTAAATATTATAAACAGATGATATTTTAGAATAGAAACAATTCCTTATTTTAAATTATTTGTAAATGTTACTTTTTTTGCTTGTTTTTAGCTAAAAGTCATTGTAAAACACTGGGCTATATATGTGTGATTCAGTGTTGTTAACTTTTAAAATTTCATGCTACATTACATCTGAATATGTTTTTAAGTATTCCATTTCTTTTGTAACTATCTTATATTATTTAATTAAAAAAAAAAGCTTAAACATACTTAATTACCAATAATGTTTTCTTTTCTTCTGAACTTACGATGAATAATGCAATGCACCTCAAATCATTTATTATTATTTCACACCTCCAAGGTCCAGTGACTCATCGAGGGAGGATGTTGTATACTAGTGGACACAACTCACCATCTCCACTTATTAAACGAGGCTTATTAATCCACTAACTACACACAACGCTATCTTCCGTTCATCACAATAGTATTTGTGTATAAATTGCGTGTGTTCTCTTGGCCAATTTGCTTGTCTGCTGAAAGAAAGAAGCTGAGTTCCAAGAAAGGAAAACCCCTGCTACCTTCGCATGAGATAGGCCAACTCACCTTCAGTTGAAAAAGCCCATATAAAAATTTCTCTCATCACGACGAAAATCTAACTCAGGTCCTTTCCAATTGAAGGGCGTAATGTAGTTCTTCCAGTTGTTTTAAGGAGGTACTTGTAAGGATTTTAGAAATTGTTCTCACCTTATTTAAATCTGAGGCAGAAGTGACTATAAAATAACTTTGTTGAGAAGTCCACATTAAATTTCCTCAAGCAATAGCATACCCATATCGAAAACAAAATTTTCAGTGAAGATATAATGAATGCAGGTAGCCTCCAATCATTATTTATTATTATTTTGATTTCATATGATGCACAGGACATTGCAAAACCTGTAACAAAACAGTGCTGTGAGCAGGTAGGCTGTTAAGAAAAAAGAAGGAACTTATTGATATCAAATTGTTGAGCAGTTGTAGGTTGCAGTCTTTAGAGAAAACAGCATGATGAAAATTGTTCCATAGAACATTGGTAGAAGGAATGAAATGGGAGGAAGAGAAATCAGTTTGGTAAGTTTAGAGCTAACCTGTGTATGTGGTTACCGATGCGACCAGTTTGATTAAACAGCATCCATGAAACTCCCTATATAAGTGATTGAAGTGTGTGTGTGTGTGTGTGTGTGTGAGAGAGAGAGCTTTTTATTCTGGAGAGCATCAAGCATTTTAGGCAACTTTTGTTGCCTCGTTCCCAATGTAAAAGTAGTATTCTAAGGTTGAGTACATTAAGAATTTGTAATACATTATAAAGAAAGAAAAGTTGCATCGGTGGGCTTCAAGATTACCAACAATAGTTTGTGTTTTTATAGACCTTGTAATTATCTAGAGCAGGGGTTCCCAACCTTTTTGTTTCCTAGTGCACATTCTAAAATACCGGTAGAGTGACGGGCACCATCTATTTTTTCAAGCAAAGTTTTTGAATTCTTTTGTTAAATGAATACATACAAAGTTTACATTATAATCAAATGTTTTATTACTTAAAAGTTTACATTATATAAAAATTTAAATATATGTAAGTTAGTGTGATCTTTGGCATTGCATTTCATTGGCCAGTGCTTCATAATTAGGAAAATATGATGATATTCCAGTTCATAAACAATCATCACGATGCTCATCAGTGAGTCGTGATTTATATTTTGATTTTATTGCTGACATAATCTCATGTTTGTTATAAAATCCCTCAAATAAACAATCGGCACCAGTCAAAAATGCTTCTTTTAACAACTCGCCATCTTGGAACGATTTTTTCTTCTTTGCGAGCATGTGAGAAATTTTTAAAGAAGCAATGGTGGCATTTTTAGATGTTACCGCATGTCTAGTGAAAACCGACTGTTGGGCAGACAGGTTCGATTTTAGTTGATTTATTTTTTTCGTTCTTATTTCAGATTTAAGTGGATAATTCGTATTAAAAGTGGCATGCATTGTCTGTAAGTGCCGTTCAACATTAATTTTTTTTCGGAATTGCAATGCTACTGTTGCACAACAAACAAACATAATTATCTTTAAAATTAATGAAACAATATGTTTCCTCCCAGTCAGTGGTAAAATTATAGGTTCATTATCTTTTACTTGATTCACTCATTTTAAGATTAAAAATCAAAATATTTCAAAAATTTAAGTACAAGACACCATTAAAATTATGTGCATATAACTAGCAACAGATAATGAACAACTTCGAATACGCATCTACTTTACATTGTATGTGTTTAATACTTGTCATGCGTCATATAGCATGCCATGAATTGTTGCGTGATGTGCATGTGATTATTTCAAACTACAGTATATGGCACACGGTTGAACAGTGGCGGGCACACACAAATTGGTCGATGGGTGCCATGGTGCCCGCGGGCATAGGGTTGGGAATGCCTGATCTAGAGTATCGTTTCTCAAACTGTGGTACAATTTTTACACAAAATATTTAAATAAATGTTCAGAAAAATGTATTTATTATTGTAATGAGTATGTAAAAAATTATAATAAACAAAGTACATATAACATAATGAAAAACAAAAGCAATATATTGTTGCAAGTTTAAAAGTAATATATTTTATATGAAAATGTATTTTATTAAGATAATTATGTGATATTCCGATAAAAAAATAATGGTGGTACATATATTTCTTGATTCTTATGTGGTACAAAATTTAAAAAGTTTGAGAACCCCTGATCTAGAGCAAGCACATGAGACAAACAAGATATATGTCAGAAAGCAGCTGGAGAGAGTCTGTGTGATCATCAGTTAACTACTGGAAGAGAATAACGTTAGGTAGTTTAGTTGTCTTTGAATAATTATGATATTGATGTGAGAGAATTAGAAACATGGGAGAATAGAGGCGGCATCCAATGACCTTGGTAACGAGAGTCCAGACCCACCCATGGTCCATTTCAAGTTATATATAGTTTAGAATGGACAGGATATTGTTTCCGATGAAGAGAAATCAGTGGTAGGGAAGATGTAACTAATAAACCGACCACTTATTATCCACCGAAAAATTAAAAATTAGCCACTTATTATCCAAAAGCCACAAGAAATTTTCCATAGGAAAACAAACAGCTAGATCCTAGTTGCTTAATGGAGGTGGAAATATATTCTTTTCCTTTCACAGTTTAATCTTTATCTTAGAGTCATTACAATTTACATAGATATTAGCAAAAGCATAATATACTTAAAAAATAATTGACAAAGGCATAGCTAATATAAAGACAGTAGAGACAAATATTCCTTGGTTAGGTAAATCGAGCTCAGGTTTCCTAGGGTTGTGATGAAAGCATAACGGCACATGAGCCAACGTGTTGCCGATAATAATTTCTTCAGGATATAGAGAACTGGTAGAAAGTGGGAAATGGCAGAGGAGTGATGCAGTTATGGAGGAAATGGATTTTCTACTGAAGAACAGGTTTCACTGCTGAATAATGAAAAATTCACAAATGTGGAGAGCGAGAGATGTTGAAAATTTATTTTTCACTTGGTTAGACTATAATAAATTTAGTTTAATCCTTTATCCAAGTGTGAGCAAACAAAGTTTGCACCTGAAAGTATCTTCAGGACTGGGGTAAGGTAGTACAACACTGGGCAACTCGTTGCAAAGGTGGAGCAAGTTAACATCACTCCTATCTCAGTATCTCCCGTAATGCAAAACACATCTCCTTGCGGATACGTATAATGTTATGCGTTAAGGGAAGAGCCACTACCCAGACTAGTTTCAACCTTTATTGAGGTCTCTTCAGTGGGAGCCAGGCCCAAGTGGAGATACCAGGCAGAAGCATTAGCAAGGTCATCTCTACCTATAGGAGTTGCCAAATGGTGTGCCACCTTTTTATTAAATTACTCTGGATTTAGAGAGAGATGTTGAAAGTTTATTTTTCACTTGATTAGACTATAATAAATTTAGTTTAATCCTTTAAACTAAATTTATTATATTGCTCCTAGTGTGAGCAAACAAAGTTTGCACCTGAAAGTATCTTCAGGACTGGGGTAAGGTAGTACAACACCAGGCAACTCGTTGCAAAGGTGGAGCAAGCTAACATCCAGTCCTGAAGATACTTTCAGGTGCAAACTTTGTTTACTCACACTTGGATAAAGGATTAAACTAAATTTATTATTAAACAGAGAGAGAGAGAGAGAGTTAGTCAATCTCTGGCATCAGTCAATCTTCAGGATATAGAGAACTGGTAGAAAGTGGGAAATGGCAGAGGAGTGATGCAGTTATGGGGGAAATGGATTTTCCCCCATAATTGCATCTACTACTACGATTTTCTACTGAAGAACAGGTTTCATTGCTGAATAATGAAAAATTCGCAAATTTGGAGAACGAGAGAGAGAGAGTTAGTCAATCTCTAGCATGGGCAAGCGAGTTTTTTTTTCAGGGAAACTCGGATTTTTGAAAATCGACCATAAAACCCACACTATTTCACACAGGAACATATTCTCTTAGGGTTAGGTACCAAGAGAGCAGCACTTGTTTGCCAGTCACTTCATCGGTTGACACTTATGATTAGTGGTAGTATTTGGCCAGCTATCACTGATTGGCTAGCGGTGGAGATTGAACTGCCCACTCAGTCTCCAAAAGCTAGATAGGGTTAAAATGCCTCGCCTGCTTTCTAGAAAGGAATAAAATGTGTTAGCAGATTTTTTAAATGTTATTTATTTATATTTCATGGGCACCTCCATGGAGTTCTAAGGCTCATTGTGGCAGATCCAAACTATTAACACATTGTCTATCGTTTATCTCCTTGAAACTATTAACAGACAAAGCACTCAACTGACTCAGGCAACCTATTCCATTCATTCACCACTCTCCAAGCAAAAAAATCTAGTTCTCACATCCCTGCTAGCCACATCTTATCCAACTTCCAGGGATGCTTTCTTGTTCTGCCCCTTCTAGCCAAGTATTGATACATTTCCCCTGCATCAATCCTACAAAATCCTTTAAGTTACTTAAAGATTTATATTATATCCCCCCCCCCCCCCCACTGTTTTACCCTCAACAGGAAGCATTCCACAGACCAATCACCATCTTGGTCTCTCGCCTCTGGATACTGTCCACCACTTCTTCATTCCAGATGTGGCAGATGTGGTCGTATTGAGGCATTATAACCCAGGTGACCAGATGTGGTCGTATCAAGGCTTAATAATGAGTAATGATAACTTCTTCACTTCTGCTTGTTAGTATGTTCTTCCATAATCAAGTAATCCTGTAAGCTACCTCAGTTAGTTTAGCAATATACCCTCTAAACTTCAACTTTTTGTCTTCTACTACTACAATCCCTGGAGTACAGTTCCCTCAATGTGGTACACAGCTTGTAATCTTTGTATCACAAAATGCATAAATTTAGACTTTTCCCCAAATTAAATTAACATCCACTATGTTTTGTCCATACTGTCAACCTTTTTAAATCATCTTGCAAGTGCTTTACATAACCTTGATTAACTAATATGCTACACAATTTTGCATCATCAGGAAACTGAACATCTCCTTTCAAATTATTTCCCATATCATTTATGTACAAATTAAGCAGCAGTGCTTGTCAATAGTTCTATTATAAGAAACTGGTGATATCAACCTTTCATCCATATCACCAGTTTCTTATCGATTTCCATTTGTTGCAGTTTGCTAAACAGTGTTCCATGTGGTATCCTGTCAAACGATTTTGCAAAATCCAGCTGTATCATATGTAGTCATTACCTTCATTCAACACAGCTATCACTCTATTATAAGAAGTTAGTAGAGTAATAAGGCATAATCGGCCCTTCACATAGAGTATGATATTCTTATCCACTCATTCCTGAATTCTCTTTTTGGCCAGTACTTTTACCACTACTCCTGAGATATTGAATGGTCTATAATTTGTTACCATAGACTTTGTCAAAGCTTAGAGATAAATTAAACAACTGAGTCAAAGGAATCACTAGTTTCCCTGCACATTCTCTTAAAATGTGAGCCGATATTCCATCCAATCTGAGGGCTGTATTTGCATTCACTCTGCAATATACTAAATACCTCCAATTCTTCAAACTCCATTCTCACATCAGTCTCTGTCACTTCTGCCATAACAATGTTTTCAATTGCATGATGCAAAATGATCACTCAGTAGCTCAACAATTTCATCTGACTCCATTACCTCTCTGCTACCTACACTCTTAAAGTTATCTTTCCATAGTCATTCCTCCTGTTCCTTGTCACATAACAAAAAAACTCTTTGGGATTTCCTTTCACTTGCTTGGCTAATTTCTTCTCATAATCTGAATTAGCATTCCCTACCATGCTAGTCCCCTTTTTGCTTGTTCCTTTTACTGATCATGAAGTAGCTGGTCACCTTTTTTTTAAGTGTATTAATAATACTACTCATCCATCTAACTCCTACCCGATTTACTCTCCTAACAATGGTTATATAGTGTGATATTGTATCCTCCAGATATCCCTTGACTATCCTCTATGCACTGTGAACACAATTCTCTTGCAGATATTTATGCCATGGTACTGCTTCAGATGGCCTTCTAAGTGTATCATCACCTGCCTTGTAGTTCCATATATATCTCCTTCTTAACTGGAATTTCAATATGTTTTGCTATCTTGCAAGTCAAGACCACATGATCACTTTCCCCAATTGGGGGGGGGGGGGCAGTGTAGCTACTTTAGTTATAGACAAGTCTTCTGATCCTATAACAGGTCCATACCTTGCACCCAGAGTCCCCTCACCAACATTCTGCTTCAAGTAATTATCTCTAAATGTATAAATTCAATTTTCTTCCTGCCATGTGATTTTTCCCTCCTTCCAATCTATGTCTCCGAAGTTGATGTCCCCCATAATAATTACTCGACTGGTTCTCATTGTACTAATCTGCTGATGCATATCTCCCACATTATTCCTGACACCCCCCCCCCCGGCCTATAGCAGCAACCAATTTTATATTTTGTCCTATTATCCTCAATCTCACACCAGATTGACTCAAAAGAACTGCCATCTGCCCGAGTGATTCCTACTCTTGTTGGCTGTAATTCATTTGCTATCATTAGCAGTACTCCATCCCTTGTCTCCTTTACTCAATCCTTCCTGACATACTAAATCCATCACATTCTATCCCTGAACTCCACCATGGGATCCTTAGGGGTCTCATGCCAGTACCATGCCTGGATAAAAGAGGGTCGGTCAGAAAAAAAATTATTTTTTTAATCCTATTTAACTGTATAACAGATTTAACAGTGAGGAAGAGGAACATTTGATGTAAGGGTGAAGCAAACTAGTACTCAGACATATAAGAACATGTGTGAGGAAAGGATATATGTAGAACTACAAGTCTGGTGATTATGAAAAAATAGGAGAAAACTGAAAACTACATGGAAAGAGGAACTGAATGGAAAGGACACAAGATGCTGCTTGGGCACTAATCAAGGACTATTTAACAGCAGCAATGGCTAAGTGTATTACAAAAGCAAAAAGGCTGAATAAGATAGAAGTAAAATCAATGAATAAAGATAAGGCATGCAGTCTGGAAAAAGAAGGATTTTTGAAGGCAGCACAAGGCATAATAATCAGTCATAAAGAGTATGAAGAGCAGGCCAGGCAGGAAGGTGACCTGATTGGCAAGGACATCAAGTGCAGTATGCAGAAACTGGCCAATAAAGCCAAGATAAATTCTAGAGAGTTATTTTAATATATAACAGTAGAAATATGTCAAGTAGAAGGAATGGTTAATGAGTAAATAGTGAGTGAGCAGTAGGTATATAAAGAATTAAGTAAACTTGATGTTAATAAGGCAGCAGGACTTCACAACATATCCCAATGTGTCTTAAAGGAATGTTTGTAGAGTTAATAGTGCCCCTGGCATACCTATTTAACAAGATTACTACAACAGAACAAGTTCTAAATGAGTGGAAAGAGGGTAAACTGTACCACTTCATAAAGGATGTGGTAAGACTGGGGCTACAAATCCGTGTCAGGGATACAAAGATAGACTGAGGGAATGCAATTTGCAGAGCCCTGTGAATAAAAAGATAGGGGGAATATGATTGTGACATATAAATCATCAGATTAATGTGGAAGATTTTTTTTGTAGAGTAAAGGGAAACAGAGGTAGCTGTCTCCCTTTACACTGGAAGCTGTATAAAGAGGGTGTGAGCAAGGGAACCTCTGTGTGAGCAGGTTCTTTGAATGAAGAATGGTTAGGCAGTGAAGTGCACTGCCTGAGACTGTAATGAGTGTGGAAACTGTGAATGACTTTAAGACATGGTTTGAAGTTTATATGTGCAAGTGTTGAGCTTCCAGAATGAGTCATTTGAATGCTTGGACGTCTGATGTTAATAATAATAATAATGACAAGCATTCTGACTTTGCTTAACTGTGTGCAGTTAAGCAAAGTCTTAATTGCACACTATATGCTTTTTTTGTTTGGAATTTGCATGATTCATTATCACTGAATGATTGATAGTTATGGTGCCATCCAAAACATCTGATTCATCAGATGTTTTGGATCAATAAATGTGTTATTTCTTTTATGTTATATGTCTATGCAGATATTAAGTGTCACAAGTGCCTGTGAAATTACATACAATCAGACTTGTGTATTCTTTGGTTGGTCTCATGCTATGTGTTAGCCATTTCTATGAGTAATATATGAATGTTATTTTCTCACACAAAGTTGGATATATCTGATGACAGTGATTCAGATAATGAAATGTTGAATGTATAATTAAGTTCATTTAAAGATTTTCTATTATTCTATAAGTGTTGTTAATTGTCTGCAGTTGCTATAATATGTCAGTTTCATGTCTGATGAAGAAACAACATATAATTCTGGTCACATGCCTAGATTTGTTCTATCCTTCACAGAATTACCAAGAACTGATCAGAAATGGGAAAAATTGTTACATCTAGTTACTATTAAGTATTAGTTACAATATTTTGGTGAGTAGATAAAACTCTTACTGACAATGTTAACATGTTCGCTGCCACACTACTTCGGCATAGTCTATTCCCATATGCCAAGCAATTTCACTTCTTCAAGGTCAGTACGGTAATCTCTACGAGTATACTCGTAGTTGGCAGCGAACGTATTAATTACAATTTAATGAAATACTGGATAATGAAATATAGGGGTGCTTAAGGGTCAAAGCTGTATAACTGAGAGGAGACCTCCACATAGCCTTTAAAGGAATGCGGAGAACTGACCAGAGCTTCTGATTTAATGTCCAATCCTCACCTTCTCATGGTGCACACTGTTGGGTATCTACTTTGATACTGAATGAACGAGGATGGGCTGGCAATTTGGGATTTAGCCAACCAAATTGTATTCTTATTGGTTAAACCAAAATAAAAAATGATGGTACAACATGACAAAATTTCATGCTGGGTGGGGCGTCGCCCGGTTAAACAAGGCCCCATTGTTTTTGCCAGAGAACCAGGGCGAACAGCGAAAAGTAAGCTACTGGAACAACTCTGAAAACACACCCCAACTCAACATCACCAGAGTTAAAGATCGGTACTATCAACATAAGAAGCCAGAATGGCAAAGAAATGGAGCTAACTGAGGAATTAGATAAGTACCAGATCGACATAATAGGGGTGACTGAAACAAAAAAGACAAAACTGGTGAGATCTTTCTGAGCAATAAATACAAAATGTTATATTCAGGCAATGACAATCAAGGAAAAGAAGGGGGTAGCCATAGTATTCAACACAAAATACGAGGTTAATCTTCTTGAATGGCAGGCATTCTCTAGTAGAGTAATGTGGGCAAATATGAAAATGGGGAACTGAACAATGAGACTTATTTGTGCCTATGGTCTCACAGAAGGTTCTTCTAAGGTAGAAGTGGAAGAATTTTTTAATGCTTTAGAAAAAGCAACTCACACAATGGAAAAGGAAAAGTTGGTCCTTGTTGGGGATCTAAATAGCAGAGTAGGAAATGATTGTGAGACATACAAAAATATTATGGAAAAATTTGGAGAAAAGAGCAAAGCTAATAATAATGGCAAAATTTTGTTCGATTTCTGCGGAGAACATGGACTGGTTATTACTAACACCACGTTTCAACATAAAAATGTGTGCACAAATTCACATGGAGAGAAGAGGCAAGGAATAAGAAAAGTCTCACTGACTATGTTATTCTTGATAGTGATGTTTTCTCTCTGGTGCAGGACACCAGAGTGTACAGAGGATTTGAAATTGGAATTGATCACTATTTAGTCTTGAGCAGGATAAAATTGAATTTCATATTGAAAAGAATAACATGTAAGAAAGTTTTAAAGCGAATAAAAGTTGAGCAGCTCTCAGATGTGAACTGTAGACTAAAATACACAAAGATTATTGAAGAAAAAACGAAAGAGTTTGAGAACAGGAATCAAACCTCGGAGAATCAGTGGCAAGCCTTGAAGAAAGCACTGATTGACTCAGCTAGAGAGACATGTGGTGAAGTTGTCTGCAAGGATAGAAAAATCAGAACTCCCTGGTGGACACAGGAAGTTAAAGAGGCAGTGAAGGAAAAGAAGAAAGCATATCAAAAGTTCGTGGCAAATAAGTCAGCTTGTGCTCTTAGAGAATACAGAGACAAATGCAAGAATGCTAAACATTACTGTACTTAAATATTACTTGATTACTGTACTGTGTAAAAGTAGCTAAACAAAAGACATGGGAGGACTTTGGCAAGAATATAGAAAATAAATATCAAGAAGGTGGCAAAATATTCTGGAGGTTGTTGAAGAAGCTTAGGAATGGAGGAAAGAGTGCAGTAAAAGGAGTTAGAGATGATAAAGGTGACATGAAAACGGGAGAAAAAGATATCCTTGAAGTATGGAGTTATTATTTTGAAAAACTGCTAAATGAAACAAGAAGTGATGACAGCATAGTGGTAACAAACACTGACCATGCATGCAGTCAGGAATACATATCCATACTTGAAGTAGAAAAAGCCATCAAAGGCTTAAAATGTGGAAAGGCAGCAGGAATAGATGATATTCGACCAGAAATGCTGAAGTATGGTGGTATAAAAGTCTTACAGTGGCTGCACTGCATAGTTCAGAAAGCCTGCACAGAAGGATGAATTCCCGATGATTGGAGTAGAGCTCTCATAGTACCCATATATAAAAAGGGAAATAAAACAATGTGAGAATTATAGATGTATTTCCCTATTGAGTGTTCCTCGCAAGATCTATGCAAGTATACTTGAGAAAAGATTGAGAAGAATTGTGGAAGAAAGGCTGGGTGAAGAACAAGCTGGATTCAGGCCAAATAGAGGCTGTCAGGATCAGATCTTCACTTTACGACAAATAGTCGAGAAAGCATGGGAATATAACAAAGATCTGTATTTAAGTTTTGTCGATTTGGAAAAGGCATATGACAAGGTGCCAAGAGAGAAGTTATTCAATACGCTGCAGTTATATGGTGTCAATGGGGCATTATATTAAGCAATATTTAGTCTTTATTTGAGTTGTAAGTCAGCAGTTAGAACTGAAGGAAGTATAGGAAGATGGTTTAATGCTAAATCTGGTGTGAGACAAGGATGTACATTATCCCCTCTGTTATTCATTATCTATGTGGATCACATTATGAAGGAAAGTAGTATTAAACACGATATCAGAATTGGAGATGTTAATGTCAGCTCTTTGCTTTATGCAGACGATATTATATTTCTAAATAAATCTGCTACAAGTTTGCAAGATTCCCTAACTAAATTGAATAACTGTTGTAATAGATATGGTATGAAGGTCAGCATTAAAAAGACAAAGACAATGAAAATAGGTAGAATTGTTGAAAATGTGAACTGTGTTGTGAATGGGGAACAAGTAAAACATTTCAGCTACTTAGGCACGATTTTTAGTGAAGATGGTAAATTCAATATAGAAATAGACAACAGAATCAACAAAGCTGGTATGGTGGGAAGTCAATTGAATAAATTCATATGGAATAAGAGAGAAATTAGTCGGAACACTAAATTAGCTGTATACAAGACAGTGTTCAAACCAGTTTTAACTTATGGATCTGAGAGCTGGGTCAGAAGTAAAACACTTGACCAAAGACTAGAGCCCGCAGATATGAGAGTCCTGAGAAAGATTATAGGTGTGAACAGATGGCATCAATGGCAATATCATATTAAAAATGAGGATATTAGGAAACAACTTGACATTGTCAGCATCCAGGAATGCGTTAGCAGATCTAATCTCAGGTGGAATGGTCACTTAAATAGAATGGGAGAGAAAAGATTAGCAAAAGAAATGTTCTCTGGCAGGTTGGCAGGAAAACGACCCAGAGGAAGACCAAGATATAGGTGGATTGATATGGTACAAAGTGCCTTAGATGATAGAAATATAAGATCTGATAATGTTGGAGTCTTGACAAGTAACAGACTGATTTGGAGGAAAATTGTAGATAGGAAGTTAGTAATGATGTAATTTTTTCATGTAGTACTATCATATCCTGTACACCCCTTGAGGGTACATGTCAGGAATTTGATGATGATGAAATACTGGAATTAAAAATACACTAGTCCCATATGCTAAGTACAAAACGTTTGCCCTTTATTCAAAAACTTATAGAACCTAAAAGTAAATTTTGACTAATATTTTGAATGAAGGGATTTAAAGAATTTAAATTGTATAAATCCACATGATATGAAGGAGCACAGATACTTTTCATTTTTGTATGTTTCATCATACATCATTATATAGTATAAAAATCACCAACATTATAATTTCACAATATTTCTAATATAAAAATTGTACCTTTGTATGAAAACACGGAGTATGAATTTTGTTAAATTAGATTTTTTCTAAAGCAATATTAGTTGATCTCTTCCTGAAAGGATGAATTGAATCCACCTGGCACTCATTCACCACATTTTGTATCCTTTTCTGATATTGCTGTTCAGCGTCTTTGAAAGCTTCCCATTCTTTTTTTGTCTCCATTGATTCTTCAACCTGCATCTTCTGTTTATACTGAATTTGATTCTTGTGTGTTCATGTTAAAAGAGAGAAAGAACAATCACAGAAGGTATTAAAAATTAATACAAACAATTTTCATTATAGTAAATACTACATTATGCTTGCAATCTAGTTAGCTATGAGAAATTATTAAAAAAAAAAGTGCTAGCCAAAGTTCTATAGAATTAGTCCCATTCTAAAGGAAAATTATTACTGCAAGAACCTACCATTAATAATGACGTATTCCTTTTTTTTTTTTTTTTTTTGTAATTATGTGTTTACTATAGTGAGAGTTTGGCTGTAATGTGCATAAAACAATTTGATATCATTTGGACAGATATATCATATAAAAATTTATGACAAGGTGGTGGATGCCATTCATCATCACTCACAGAGTGAAACAATATCACTTTGTTTACTGGAAAACTGAAGTGGAAGTTGCCATGTTTGGTCAAACTATCCATCATTACTAAATAAGCAAAAACATTTTAAGTTGTTAAAAATCTTTAAAATTTTAAGAAACTTTCAAAAGTGATCAACAGCTTTACAGATCTGAATACCTTTGGTATGAACTACTGTAGTATTCTAGATTTCTGTCTAGTTACCAATGAAAACTAGAATAAGAAACAGCTGTAAGGTTATTAAAGCCTTTTATCAAAAGTTCTAACAAAATATGAATATATGGCTCCTGAATAGAGCAATATCAGACTTATAAATATAAATAGCAATCATGCTTAAACTTTATATAAGTTCTTGATTGCTATCTTTTAAGGTTTCAAAGGCAATTTTTTTTTTTTTTTTGGCTACTTGATATAAAATAATTCATATTTATAAAATTTAATTATGAAGTTGGAGAACATTATTTTATTCCTTAAACAGGTATTTCTCTTCTGAGCATTCTAGGAAAGATTATAAAGCATACTTGAAAAGAAGGCTAAAAAACATATCACTGAAGGAGAAAACTAGTGAAAACAAATTGGGTTTAAGCCAAATCGAGAAATTTCCATAAGTAGAGATATACAAATAGTTAAGAAATCATAGGAAATATAATAATACTATTTCTGCACAGTTAGATCTGTCTCCTGGTGAAAAGTCTACTGGCTTTCCACTAATCAAGTTAAGTCCATCTGGGTATTATGAGCTCCACTAAAGTTTTGAATGGTAACTGAATATCCACCACTTTCATCCACCAGTGTCATTTTTACATAAAATGTGAGTATATAGTGGATGTCCACTTATTCTGGTACCGTTTATTATTATTATTAACATCTGACCTCAATGGAGTCAGAGACTCATCATGAGAGTTATACACTATTAAACACAATACTCATTCAACCATGCCTTAAACCAATTTAATGTGTCTACATTCACAACACACTCAGGAAATGCATTCCACTCACCAACCACTCTCCATGCAAAGAACCTTCTCCTCATTCCTCTGCTCACATCCTCCTTATACAGTTTCCAGCTATGGCCTCTTGTTCTACCCCCCCTTCCCATGTTATGAAAAATCTCTACCATCTCAACCTGATAACAACCCCTGACTAGCTTATATGTCTCATCATATCCTCCCTCTTCCTCCTATTCACAAGGCTTTGCAATTTATATTCTCCCAATCTGTCCTTGTACTCCACATTCCGAAGACCACTGACAACCTTTGTGAATCTTCTCTGGACCATTTCCAACACATCCTTGTCACCATGAAAACCTGGGAACCAAATCTGTGTACAATAATCCACATGAAGCCTGATCATAGCCTCATACATAACCTCTCTATTTCTGCATGTCAGGGTCCTCCGCATCACTGCCATTATCTGATATGATGCGTTCACAAATTGTGAAAGCATCATATCAGATCATTTCAGGTCCTTGTCCACCCTCACTCCTAGATCTCTCATCTCCTTTACTTCCTTTAAAGTTTTCTCATCACGTGTATACTTTACATCCCATCGTTGCTTACCAAATCTCAAAACCTTACACTTTGCAACACTGAACTGACAGTTTCACTTACCTGCCCATTCATGCAATCTATTCAAGTCCTCCTGTAAGGCCATAACATCCACTTGACTCTGCACTGCTCCCCCCCAATTTTGCATCATCTGTAAACAGTTGCATATCACTAGTTAAACCCATCCCAATATCATTAATATACAAATTGAACAACAATAGTCTCAAAATTGACCCCTGCAGTACACTACTAGTGACCTTCCTCTTTCGGGATACTGCACCTCCCCCATATACAACTTTCTGATACCTATCTGACAGCCCCAGTCACTGATCCAATTCGGAAGTCTGTTATCCAATCCCGTCTGTTTCAATTTATTTAACAGCTTGTCATGTGGCAGTCCGTCAAAAGCTTTTGCAAAATCAAAGTACACCACTGTATATGCATCTCCCATCTTCCCTGTCCAAGGTATTTGTCACCTTGTTAGAGTACATAAGTTAGTAAAACATGACCTCAGATATACAGATTGGCCTATAATTTGAAGCTACAGTCTATCACCACCTTTATGCAGTAGAACAATTTTATCTTCCCTCCACTCCCTTGGAACCTGTGCTGTTGTAAGACTCTTATTAAACAGGCATGCCAATGCTACTGGCAATTCCCTGGAACATTCCCTTAAGATGTGTGGTGATATGTCATCAAATCCTATTGCCTTATTGACATCAAGGTTATTTATTTCCTCAACCTCCTGCTCACTCACAATTAATCCATCTTCTCCATGCCCTCTACACTTAAGTTCCTCATGATTCCACCCTGATCAGGATGAAACACCCTTATAAATTGACCACTGAATACCTCAACAATATCTTTTGTAGCAGTTACCATTCTACCATTTCTTTTTTTTTTTTTTTTTTTTTCCCATTTGGAATGCATTAAAAAATCTTGGTCAAATCTACATGCTGTGATTTTCTGAGACACAAGAATTATTATTATTTCTTTTCTCCTGCCCCATTTCAAATGAACGAAATCTAATACTGCTTATTAGCAACAAGTATGTAATTGGATATTAATATTAAATTAGATATTAAATAGAATATCTATTCATGTAGTTTTTCAAGCCCACCAAATCTTGACCAACTTTTTTTAAGTATTTAGATTTGCTTTTGTTTCCAATTAGTGAGAGCATGAACATGTCTTCATTTTTTAATCTCATCATACAAGAGACAGCAAGGTTGCATTTACTACATGTGCATGCTCTGCCTATCACTTTTGGGATTTCAGAACATTTGAATTATTTTTATTAATAAAAAAAACATTATTAATTCAATATAATTTTTTGAAATGGAAAATTATTTACTTGGTTATCATGCATGCATACACACAAAAAAAAAAAGGAAAAGAGATATTAGTGAATGTGGTTCCAATAAAAGCAAAACCAGTACATCTAAAATGTTTAGAGATTTGAAAAAGTTGAAAGAGTTCAATATGTGGCTGTTTTGCAAGCTGATTTAACATTTTTTTCATGTAAGCTTGGGTTATAATTTTCAAGGATATATATTTTTTTCCTTTTCACTTCTATCGTAAACTAAATCATCATCCCAATTTGATCCAATTTGTGTAAGAAGAAATTTGTGTAAAATGATGTCAGAATGGCTACCTGGAATAATGTAACCTAACAGATTAGGGAGAGTGTAGGATCACCCAAGGGGCATGAACGATGGGGTTCATGGGTGAAAACTACATCAAATAGAGGGCGCCCGGAAAGGGTGAATAAAAGACGAAGCGCGCCATTTTACAGGGCTTTTTCCTTTTTGGTTCCTGGGTTCGAGTTTTAGGAGGTTTGTCGGTTGGAGTTGTGAGAGAGTGGTGGATCGACTACAGTGATGACGGACGGTGGGTTCTTTTCTTAAGAATGCTTGAAGATTTCCAAGTGGAGCTGATCGCGATATGACGGCCTATGCGGAATCGAGCCTTAGCAGAACGTCCCATTGGAGAAAGTTTCCTGTGGAGCGGTAGACAGCATGCCACAGTCGGAAATGATTAAAAGAAAAGCGTAGTGCATCGCCAGGCACAAAGACAGCCAATGAATATACAGTAAGGTAATCCAGATCTACATGAGATGGTGATATAAAATCTGAAAGGGTCCGGTAATGTAAAGATTTTCATTCTATGTTAAAAAATCGCTTAGAAGAACCCGAACAACTTATGGATCTGAGAGCTGGGTCAGAAGTAAAACACTTGACCAAAGACTAGAGACCGCAGATATGATAGTCCTGAGAAAATATATTAGCAAAACAAGAGCACTGCATAAGAAATCTATTCTAATATTATATTTTACATCTATTCTACTGCCACCATTATACAATGCCACTGTCCTACCTCCTTCAACTTCTTGGGCATCTTTCCTATAGCCTGACTTTCATGGAAGAGTCAGATTAATGGAGTTGTCAGTTCCTTAGCACATTCTATTAAACTATGTAAAATTCACTTGTTCATTTACCTACTAAACTGCTTAAACATTTTCTACTCTTCACCCTCTTTGTTCCCTGGACTATAGCAGCATCCAATATCCTGTTCTGTCCATCTCCACATCACACCATACACCCAATAAAGTGATCATGAAACAACTCTGCTGTCATCCAATCAGTTGTCCCTCATTTTCATCTAATATTATCATTCTTCCACAATCATTTCTTCTCATACTGGCCATAATGAAAGAAATCCTTAGGAATCTCTTTGGAGTAATCTCTTCTCACATTCCAGTTTTGTCTTCCTTACTATACTAGTCACTCCATACAACTGTACTCCATCTCTAACTTATACATTTTTCCATAACCTTTTTTCATCTGCAGTTCCTATTTGATTTCATTAGTCAACCATCCACTTACATTAAAATGTGCTATCTTGAGAGCACTAGCAAATAAATACAGTGGTGATATCTCTTCCTTCTAATCCTTCCATCCATGGAACTACCCCAAGCAGATTTTTTGAAGATTATTATAGTCAACTGTCTTATAATATACATAAATTCCTTTTTCTTTGATTCTTCTGCATGTCTATTCACCCTTCAAGTCAAGCCTACATGATCACTTCTTGCCAATCAGAGCAAGGATAACATCCCAATTATAGTCAGATCCTCTGATGCTAGAACCAAATCCAAAATTCTTGAACCTTGCATTTACTCTACTACATGTTGCTTAAGACATTCCATTAATAATATGCTGTTTACTTTTCCCAAAGCAGTATAAAATGCTGTAGTTAAAATCTTCCATAATGATCACTTGTTCATTTGCCTACTAAACTGCTTAAGCAAATCCTACCCTTCACCCTCTTTGTTCACTGGCCTATAGCAACATTCAAATATCTGCTCTATCCATCTCACACCATACACTCTCAAAACCATTATTACCATTTCCCTCCAAATTCTGCACTCTGAAAGGACACAATTTATCATTTATCATAAATAACTTTTCATCACCCCCATTATTTATCCTTCTTATCCTGATGAAATGTACTATACTGTTCTACTTATATTCCTGCCAGGACATCCTCCAGCAGTTCAAGAATCCAGCAGTCTGAACTGGCTGAAGCTATTAATGACCCTGGTTCATTCCCTCTGTTCCTGATACTCCTGGCATTTGTGCAGAGAAGCATCAGTGCATAATCACTAGTCCTATACTTATTATTATTCCTCCCAGACTTCACGTGACTCTGCAATATACTATACATTTTCCCATCTCTCATGACTATCCCACAAGAGGCCAACCCTACAACCATTTCCTCCCCTACCTTGCAACTCTAGTTTTCCTGCCTTAACCCTCTCACTTTCCCAGAGAACTGCAATCTCCAAAATGCCTGGATTCTTCCTTGTTTCTGTTCCCCCCCCCCCCTTTTTTTTCTCACAATTAGTTGAGCATCTCCAACTATGCAGCCAATTTCTTCTCCATTTGAGGATACAGCAGTAAAACATTTTTCTACAGGCTGACTACCTGATAGTGCAGGTAGTCAATGCATATGTTGGAGGCTTCCTGATCAGCTGGGAATAATCCTGCTGCCACTTACCTGCCAGGTCATGTCTGGGGGGAGAAACCAGGCCAATGGTATGCCCCTCCTTATGTTTCCTGAATCAACCACTGTAACATGAAAATCAATCACATAAATGTTTCATATAAATCATATAAAAGTCAATCATATTGTCGGCCTGGTTGGCTAAGTGGTCAGCTTATCTGCTCTCTGGCCAAAAGGCTGCAGGTTCTAATCCTGCCGTGGGCATGGATGTTTGTGATTGTCTGTGAAAGTGCCAGTGGACGGTAGATGCTGTTGGTGTAGACGATGATGATGCTAGTTGCGGTTCGTTGTAGTTGGCAGATTGAGTGGTGGAGACAGAGAATTATAGAGTAGGTGCCCTCCCTCGATCAGTCATTGGACTCCCTGGAGGTGTTATATAATAATAATAATAATAATAATAATAATAATAATAAATACGAGCATTATAACTATAGATACAAAAAAAAATTTCTCATAAAAAATAACAAAAAAATCTAAAAATATGAAAAATACAACAAAAAAAAAAACAAAATTAATAATAAAAATATGTCCCCCTCCAATAGATTACCACGTTATAAGTTGATAGTCAAACTAGAAGGTTTTTTTTTTTTTTTTTTAAAATAACGAAACCTGTGGTGAGATCATAATTTGTGCGTAATGTGTTACAGAAGTAAAAAAAAAAAGTTCTGAAGCCCTGCTACACAGACCAAATTTAATTTAAACTGCAGTGATGTTCTCACTATTCCTAAAGTATGGGAAATTGTCATACAAAATTGTGTAAAATAATTATTATTATGCACGTTTAATGAGATTCTATTGTAATCATGCACCCTAACTGTATGTTATTCCTGTTATTGTTTAAACTACTGTACTGATGATGTCCTATGATGCTTAGGATGAAATATTTACAATTAAATAATTTTCACTGTGGTTAATATGTGTGTTTCTTTTAATTATAAACTAGAAGATATCAGCAGCATCCCGGAAGAGTCACTAGTGGTATGCCTCAGGGATCTGTTTTAGGGCCATTAATGTTTAATTTGTATGTTAATGATATTGTGGAAGATTTGAATAGGGGTATTCAGTTATTTATAGATGATGCAATGTTGGGAAGGGCTATGAGGAGTAGAGCAGATATTATGGCCTTACAAGAAGACTTGAATAGACTGAGTGAATGGGCATGGGAGTGGGATACAAGGACAATGTTACAAGATGTAAGGGTTTTAAAATTTGGAAAACAAAGATAGGATGTAAAATTTACTCTTGTTGGGGATATATTGTTGGAGGTGGAGGAAATAAGAGATTTTGAGGTGATGGTTGATAAGGATCTAAAATTTAGAGGATACATTGCCATAATTGTAAGGACAACACAATGAATTCTGGCAATAATGCAGACACTGGCTCGTAGAAGTAAGGAAATTCTTAGTTTTATTGTATAAGGCCTTGATTAGACCATATATAGACTACTGTGTACAGATTTAGTCACTTGGCGTTCAAAAGGATGAAGAGATATTGGTAAGGGTCAAGAGGTGATTGACTAAGGTAGTTTGTGGTCTCAGGAATGTTGAGTATGATGAAAGGTTGACAAGATTGCAATTTGCTATTATTATTATTATTATTATTATTATTATTATTATTAGACACCTCCAGGGAGCCCAAAGACTCATCGAGGGAGGGCAACTGCTCTACAACTCTGTCTCCGCCACTCAATCCACCAACTGACCGCAACTACACCAATGCCATCTACCTCTGACCACCACAAATAGTATTTCCAAAGACAATCACAAACATCCATGCCCACGGCAGGATTCGAACCCCTCAGCCTTTTGGCTGGAGAGCTGATACACTAACCACTCAGCCAGCCATCATGGCCAAGTGGCAAGATGTTGTTATAGCCAAGTTGTAAGATGTTGTTATAGGATTGGTGTCGATGAGGTTTTTCATAAAATGGGGGTGGGGAAATAAGAAGTCATCCCTGGAAGCTGTATCAGGGAAGGTATGAGCAAGAGAGTAATAAGCAGGTTTTTTGCATGGAGAGTTGTGAATGATTGGAATGCAGTGCATGAGAATATGGTATTTGCAGAGATTGTGAATGTATTTAAGGCACAGTATGATGAGCTGTGTGTATGACAAAGGGACCTTCCACAATGAGTCTTTGACTCCATAGGGTCTTGGTATAATAATAATAATAATCTTTAATCTTTTCATTAGGAAAGCATTTTCATCATGCACTTATTAAGCATCTGTAATCATAGAACTGCCCTACAGTGTTGTCTCCTTACTCTCCCTTTTTTTCATTCACTAATATATCTTCCTAATCTTCTCTCCCACTTCTCCTTTCTTGCTCTTCCCTCTCATCTCCTTTCTTACTCTTCTATATTCTTGCTTGCCACATCTCCTGTTGCCCTAGTTCATAGTTTTTTCTGTGAAAGACTGAGTAAATGTGCTTTTTCTTTCATTCTTGATATTCTTCTTATCTTTTAACACTTCATTCATGTTCTCTTTCTTCTGGCACACCCTTTCATCATTTGTCTTAATAATGCAAATTAATAATGCAAAATAAAATAAAAATGGGAAAATGTGAGTGTTGCAGAGCCCAAAGAGAGAGAAATGTAGGAGTGAGCTCTGCAACACTCACATTTTCCCATTTTTATTTTATTTTATTTTAGGAAACATTCACATCATTATCTTATTTTTGACATGAGCACTTCTGACACTCACTTTTCTAACATTCCCAACATACTCTCTCATCATTCTTGCTTATCACCCACACCTCTCACTTTCATTAGTAAATATCTCACACACATCATGTCCCACAATGTCCTTCTTATTAAATTCATCAAACAATGACATCTTGGCTGTCATTGTTTGTAATCAAATTAGCCAAGCAAATAAGAAAAGGGTGATCATTATGGGCGATTTTATTTATGGCAATATAGACTGGGAGGATGAGATAACAACTGGAAGTAAAAAAAAAAAAATGAGTTTCTTGAATTTTTGAGGGACAACTACCTCAGACAGTATGTAACAGAGCACACACACATACAAGGATTGAGGGTCTTGGATTTGATCATCTTATCAGAGAATGTAATTATAAATGAGGTGTCCCACCAATTGGTGAGAGTGACCATGGTGATTACCTGGGTGGTTGCCAGCAGTGTGAGGAGCAGTGGCGACCTGTACATAAGCACTGCGACACTGCAGCACCCCCAAGGAAAAAATGAAAAATTTTAATTTTGTTTGTGCTTATAAATAATAACAATGCTTACAACATTATATAAATGCAATATAACACGTTAAAGGTTACAGCTTATGTTTTGACATTGATTGAATAATTAATAATTGGAATCGTCGATTAACACTTTAGATTACGAAACAGATGCACTGCGATCTAACGCCAATATTCGTTTGCGCTTGTCATTGCACATTACGTCATTCCCACACTGCCCAAACAGCAGTTTATTTTTAGTATCTATATGCACGTTATTTCTGTGAGATATGAAACGTTTATTATTAGTGCGTGTGCGTAATGAACTATTTTTTGTCAATCTTATTTTATTTTGTTAAAATAGCATATAATTATTTATTTATTATAGATACAAGGCTGAATTATGACAAGTGTCACTGTTGAAAATATCATCATCATCATCACCAAATTCCTGATGTACCCTCCAGGGATGCACAGGATATGATAGTACTACGTGAAAAATTTGCATCATTACTAACTTCCTATCTACAATTTTCCTCCAAATCAGTTTGTTACTTGTCAAGACTCCAACATTATCAGATCTTATATTTCTATCGTCTAAGGCACTTTATACCATATCAATCCACCTATATCTTGGTCTTCCTCTGGGTCATTTTCCTGCCAACCTGCCAGAGAACACTTTTTTTGCTCATCTTTCCTCGCCTATTCTGTTTAAGTGACCATACCACCTGAGATTAGCTCTGCTAACGCATTCCTGGATGCAGACAATGTCAAGTTGTTTCCTAATATCCTCGTTTTTAATATGATATTGCCATTGATGCCATCTGTTCACGCCGCTAATCTTTCTCAGGACTCTCATAAGCTGCGGTCTCTAGTCTTTGGTCTAGTGTTTTACTTACAACCCAGCTCTCAGATCCATAAGTTAAAACTGGTTTGAACACCTTCTTGTATACAGCTAATTTAGTGTTAAGACTAATTTCTCTCTTATTCCATATGAATTAATTCAACTGACTTCCTACCATACCAGCTTTGTTGATTCTGTTTTCTATTTCCATATTTAATTTACCATCTTCACTAAAAATCGTACCTAAGTAACTGAAATGTTTCACTTGTTCCAGGTTTACCCATTCAAAACACTGTTGACATTTTCAACGATTCTACCTATTTTCATTGTCTTTGTCTTTTTATTGCTGACCTTCATACCATATCTTTTTCAACAGTTATTCAATTTAGTCAGGGAATCTTGCAAACTTGTAGCGGATTTATTTAGAAGTATAACGTCGTCCGCATAAAGCAAAGAGCTGACATTAACATCTCCAATTCTGATATCATGTTTAATACCACTTTCCTTCATAATGTGATCCATATAGATAATGAATAACAGAGGAGATAATGTACATCCTTGTCTCACACCAGATTTAGCATTAAACCATCTTCCTGTACTTCCTTCAATTCTAACTGCTGACTTACAACTCAAATAAAGACTAAGTATTGCTTGATATAATGTCCCATTGACACCATATAACTCTAGTGTATTGAATAGCTTCTCTCTTGGCACCTTGTCATATGCCTTTTCCAGATTGAAAAAACTTAAATACAGATCTCTGTTATATTCCCATGCTTTCTCAACTAATTGTCGTAAAGTGAAGATCTGACTTGACAGCCTCAATTTGAATGGTATCCAGCTTGTTCTTCATCAAGCTTTTCTTCCACAATTCTTCTCAACTATTTCTCAAGTATACTGGCAAAAATCTTACCAGGAATACTCAGTAGAGAAATTAGCTAGTTTTACACAGAGTTTAGCTTTCTTATATTTGTTTCTGTATTCTCTAAGCGCACAAGATGAGTTATTTGCCAGGAACTTTTGATATGCTTTCTTCTTTTCCTTCACTGCCTCTTTAACTTCCTGTGTCTACCATGGAGTTCTGATTTTTTTATCCTTGCAGACAACCTCACCACATGCCTCTCTGGCTGAATCAATCAGGGTTTTCTTCAAGGTTTGCCACTGAATCTCCAAGGTTTGGTTCTTGTTCTCAAATTCTTTCTTTTTATTTTCAATAATCTTTGTGTATTTTAGTCTACAGTTCACATCTGAGAGCTGCTCAACTTTTATTCACTTTAAAACTTTCTTACATGTTATTCTTTTCAATATGAAATTCAATTTTATCATGCTCAAGACTAAATAGTGATCTCTTCCAATTTCAAATCCTCTGTACACTCTGGTGTCCTGCACCAGGGAGAAGACATCACTATCAACAATAACATAGTCAATGAGACTTTTCTTATTCCTTGCCTCTTCTCTCCATGTGAATTTGTGCACATTTTTATGTTGGAACATTGTGTTAGTAATAACAGTCCATTTCCTGAGCAGAAATCCAACAGATATTTGCCATTATTATTAGCTTTGCACTTTTCTCCAAATTTTCCCATAATATTTTTGTATGTCTGACAATCACTTCCTACTCTGCTATTTAGATCCCCAACAAGGACTGACTTTTCCTTTTTCATTGTGTCAGTAGCTTTCTCTATAGCCTCAAAAAATTCCTCCACTTCTATCTTAGTAGAGCATTCTGTGGGACCATATGCACAAATAAGTCTCATTGTCTAGTTCACCATTCTGATATTTGCCCACATCACTCTACTTGAGACTGCCTGCCATTCAAGAAGATTAGCCTCGTATTTAGTGCTGAATACTATGGCTACCTCCTTCTTTTCCTTGATTGTCATTGCCTGAATATAACATTTTGTATTTATTGCTCAGAAAGATCTCACCAGTTTTTGTCTTTTTTGTTTCAGTCACTCCTATTATGTCGATCTGATACTTATCTAATTCCTCAGCTAACTCCATTTCTTTGCCATTGAAGCTTCTTATGTTGATAGTACCGATCTTTAATTCTGGTGATGTTGAGTTGGGGTATTCTTTCAGATTTGTTCCAGCAGCTGACTTTTTGCTGTTTTCCCTGGTTCCCTGAAAACAACGGGGGCCTTGTTTAACCGGGCGACGCTCCAGCCGGTATGAAATTTTGTCATGTTGTACCATCATTTTTTATTTTGGTTTAACCAATAAGAATACAATTTGGTCGGCTAAATCCCAAATTGCCAGCCCATCCTCGTTCGTTCAGTGTCCAGGTAGATACCCAACAGGTTGCACCACGAGAAGGTGAGGATTGGACATTAGGACAGAAGACCTCTTCAGTTCTCTGCATTCCTTTAAAGGCTATGTGGAGGTCTCCTCTCAGTTATACAGCTTTGACCCTTAAGCACCCCATAATGAAATGTAGGGTCTTTAAATTTGGGATTCATCCAAGACAACTTGCATTATTCTAGTGGTGGAGCTATACAAGAGGAAGTGGAGGAGGTAAGGAATTTTTGGAGTGATGATATAGAAATAGAACTCCAGGTCAAAGAGTGTTGGATTTGCTCATAGCATCAGAAGAGGGTCTCTGATAAGAATATGGTTATTTTACAAGTGCCAGTGATAATGCTGTGCTTTCTTGGGAAGTATCTAATTGTATTGATGCTCCAATTAGAACAGGTTATATGCTGAACTACAATGCTAGAAATTATGATCAACTTAGGAGAATACTATCTTTGGTCCCATGGTATCAGTTACTGAATGGGAAAAATGTCAGTAATGCATGGGAATCTTTAAAAAAGTACTTAAATCAGATGGTATCTGAATGCATCCCTAGTGTTCAAAGAATAAATAGATTGGGAGTGAAATGGATGTGCAAACCTTAATAAGCAAGAGATCCACAAGAAGAAGAAGATGATATGGAAAGAATATTATTATGCTGCAAGCAAAAAAAAGAATGAAATCTGAAAGAATAACTTTATTGAACGCAGATGGTACTTGAGTGTCAGAAGCTAATGAGATTGTTCAATTAGAGTGCTCACTTTGCTAAGATATATCAACCAGGTGTATGCAACATGCTGCAGTGCTACTGCTACATTGGATGAACAGTTAGAGGTTAAAGAGCTGTTGTATTACCTGGATAAGAATTTGACTATAGGGAGAGATGGAATATCAGCTCATTTGCTAAAGGAATGTTCAGCTGAATTGGCTAAGCTTTTCACATGTTTGTATAACTTGAGTCTCAGCTCAGGAATGGAAGGAATATATGATAGTTATGTTGTACAAGGGTGGTGCAAAAAAAATTGATGTGTCAAATTACTGACCTATTAGTATCGCTGATGTGGTAGTGAAGATTTTAGAGAAGGTGATAAGAACTCGCATACAGAAATGGGTAGACAAACAAGAAGCAGCATGGGTTTACTAAGGGAAGTTCATGTTTTAGCAATTTGACCATACGAGTATTTTATAACAATGTTACGGCCAAGTTGGATAAAGGGAATGGATACACTATGATAACGTTGGATTTTCTACAGCATTTGATGGGATACCACATGAAAGGCTGCTGCATAAACTGGAGAATATGGGAATATAAACTCTTGACTTGGATCAGGGGATGATTGATAGACAGATATCAAAAAGTGTTATACAGTCAGTGTGAATCTGCCAGATTTAAGGTAACCAGTGGTGTACCTCAGAGTTCAGTCCTTGGGCCATTATTGTTCAATCTATAACTCAATGACATCAGAGAGGGTCTGACATCAGATGTGCAATTGTTTGCTGATGATGCAAAGATAGACAGGGCAATCAGGGATGCTACTGATATTCAGCACTTACAAAATGGTTTGATTAGGCTGGAAATTTGGACAAACGAAAATGGCTGTCAGCTTAATGTTAGTAAGTGTAAAGTTATGCACTTTGCCGTGATTAGATTTCCAGCGGCATATTATATTTGGTGGGGGGGGGGGGTATGCTACAAGAAACTGAGGAGACAAGGGATCTTGGCATATTGGTGGAATACGGCAAAAGTTGCAAATACAACTCAGAGGATAATTGCAATGTTGAAGCGAACCTTGACATCTAATGATAATGAAGTCATTTTGCCTCTTTATAAAGCTTTGATAAGACCACATCTGGATTATTGTGTATACAGATTTGGTCTCCTGGATTCCAAGGGAATAAAGAAGCTGTGGAAAGGATGCAAAGAAGAGTTACAAAGATTATATCTGGATTATGGGATTTAGATTATGAGGACAGATTGCGAGTATGTGGATTACAGACTCTGGTTAACAGGAGAAAGAGGGATGATATGATAGAGGTCTATAAACTTTTGAATGGGTATTATAAGATAGCATCTGATGAAATTTTTTGTTATATGGAAGGTGGGAAGAAAACACAGGGGCATCTATGGAAGTTAAGTTTGTTCACAGTCAAGAAAGGGGTAAGAGTTAGGTTTTTCTCTCACAGAGCAATGAGAGAGTGGGATAGTTTGCCTTACTGTACTCAGATCTGGGGGGGGGGGGGTAGTGAGTGCATCTAGTGTGAATCAATTTAAGGGAGGGTATGACAGCTAGTTTGAGTGATTTATAGCCTCATTGGAGGTCTCAAATAATAATAATAATAATAATATTTTTTTTTTTTTTTTTAAAAAACATTTTATTATGTCTCAGTATAAATTACATCATCATCATCATCAAATTCCTCCCATGTACCCTCAAGGGGGTGTACAGGATATGACAGTACTACATGAAAAAATTACATCATTACTAACTTTCTATCTACAATTTTCCTCCAAATCAGTCTGTTACTTGTCAAGACTCCAACATTATCAGATCTTATATTTCTATCGTCTAAGGCACTTTGTAGCGTATCAATCCACCTATATCTTGGTCTTCCTCTGGGTCGTTTTCCTGCCAACCTGGCAGAGAACACTTGTTTTGCTAATCTTTCCTCTCCCATTCTATTTAAGTGACCATACCATCTGAGATTAGCTCTGCTAACGCATTCCTGGATGTTGACAATGTCAAGTTCTTTCCTAATATCCTCATTTTTAATATGATACTGCCATTGATGCCATCTGTTCACGCCTCTAATCTTTCTCAGGACTCTCATATCTGCGGTCTCTAGTCTTTGGTCAAGTGTTTTACTTCTAACCCAGCTCTCAGATCCATAAGTTAAAATTGGTTTGAACACAGTCTTGTATACAGCTAATTTAGTGTTCCGACTAATTTCTTTCTTATTCCATATGAATTTATTCAATTGACTTCCCACGATACCAGCTTTGCTGATTCTGTTGTCTATTTTTTTGTCTATTTCTATATTTAGTTTACCATCTTCAGTAAAAATTGTGCCTAAGGTAGCTGAAATGTTTTACTTGTTCCACAGGTTCTCCATTCACAACACAGTTGACATTTTCAATGATTCTGCCTATTTTCATTGTCTTTGTCTTTTTATTGCTGACCTTCATATCATATCTATTACAACAGCTATTCAATTTAGTCAGAGAATCTTGCAGACTTGTAGCGGATTTATTTAGAAGTATAACATCATCCGCATAAAGCAAAGAGCTGACATTAACATCTCCAATTTTGATATCAGGTTTAATACCACATTCCTTCATAATGTGATCCATATAGATAATGAATAACAGAGGGGATAATGTACATCCTTGTCTCACACCAGATTTAACATTAAACCATCTTCCTGTACTTCCTTCAATTCTAACTGCTGACTCACAACTCAAATAAAGACTAAGTATTGCTTGATATAATGCCCCATTGACATCATATAACTGCAGTGTATTGAATAGCTTCTCTCTTGGCACCTTGTCATATGCCTTTTCCAAATCGACAAAACTTAAATACAGATCTTTGTTATATTCCCATGCTTTCTTGACTATTTGTCGTAAAGTGAAGATCTGATCCTGACAGCCTCTATTTGGCCTGAATCCAGCTTGTTCTTCACCAAGCTTTTCTTCCACAATTCTTCTCAATCGTTTCTCAAGTATACCTGCATAGATCTTGCCAGGAACACTCAGTAGGGAAATACCTCTGTAATTCTCACATTCAGTTTTATTTCCCTTTTTATATATGGGTACTATGAGAGCTCTACTCCAATCATCGGGAATTCGTCCCTCTGTCCAGGCTTTCTGAACTATGCAGTGCAGCCACTGTAAGACTCTTATACCACCATACTTCAGCATTTCTGGTCGAATATCATCTACTCCTGCTGCCTTTCCACATTTCAAGCCTTTGATGGCTTTTTCTACTTCAAGTATGGATATGTATTCCTGACTGCATGTCTGGTCAGTGTTTTTTTATCACTGTGCTGTCATCACTGCTTGTTTCATTTAGCAGTTTTTCAAAGTAATTACTCCACACTTCAAGGATATCTTTTTCTCCTGTTTTCATTTCGCCTTTATCATCTCTAATTCCTTTTACAGCACTCTTTCCTCCATTCCTAAGCTTCTTCAACAACCTCCAGAATATTTTGCCACCTTCTTGATATTTATTTTCTATATTCTTGCCAAAGTCCTCCCATGACTTTTGTTTAGCTAGTTTTACACACTGTTTAGCTTTCTTACATTTGTCTCTGTATTCTGTAAGAGTAAAAGCTGACTTATTTGCCAGAAACTTTTGATATGCTTTCTTCTTTTCCTTCACTGCCTCTTTAACTTCCTGTGTCCACCAGGGAGTTCTGATTTTTTTATCCTTGCACACAATCTCACCACATGCCTCTCTGGCAGAATCAATCAATGTTTCCTTCAGAGTTTGCCACTGAATCTCCAAGGTTTGATTCCTGTTCTCAAACTCTTTCATTTTCTTTTCAATAATATTTCTGTATTTTAGTCTACAGTTCACATCTGAGAGCTGCTCAACTTTTATTCGCTTTAAAACTTTCTTACATGCTATTCTTTTCAATATGAAATTCAATTTTATCCTGCTCAAGACTAAATAGTGATCACTTCCAATTTCAAATCCTCTGTACACTCTGGTGTCCTGCACCAGGGAGAAAACATCACTATCAACAAGAACATAGTCAATGAGACTTTTCTTATTCCTAGTCTCTTCTCTCCATGTGAATTTGTGCACATTTTTATGTTGGAACATGGTGTTAGTAATAACCAATCCATGTCCTGAGCAGAAATCCAACAGATATTTGCCATTATTATTAGCTTTGCTCTTTTCTCCAAATTTTCCCAAAATATTTTTGTGTCTCACAATCATTTCCTACTCTACTATTTAGTATAAATTACATACAATAATAATATTTACAATATTTACAATAAGGATTATACAGAATTTTTGAATTTAGAATATACATAATTATAATAATAATAATAATAATAATAATAATTTATTTATTATTATTATTTTTTTTATGTCTCAGATGAATTGCATACATAGTTGCTGTAGTAATTATATATATATAATATTTATAATGCATTACAAGTGTGTATAACAGATACTTGCAAGTTAGTAATTTTCTTCCTCGAAACTTATCTGAGCTTATCTGAGGAAGATAATAGATGACAGAGGGTGGTGGTTTCATGGTTGTGTTCCTATACTGGTCACAAGCCAGGTGTTGATTTTAGTGTTTGTTGGTACGTGCTTGGAAGACTTCGACTGCTATTACGGTTTAACTTTTTTTTTTCTTTTTTTTTTGTGCAAATAGGGTTGGATTTAGACATGGTGTGTTTGTTTCTTTGTGTTCTTGTAGTGATAGCTTTTGAGAGGGGGGGGGTTGTCATAGGTGTGTGTGTGCATGTGCATGTGTGGTGGGGGAGAGAGAAACAGGAATTGCTCTAATTTTCATTCTTGCTATAATATTTATATAGTGCCTGTTTCAGCTCTCTGTATGTTCCTAGGTTTCTGTTGTCAAACGGCAGTTTGTTTATCATGTCAGGTACGTGGAAGTTTCGGGTGGCTTTGCCGTAGTGATTGTTGTACTTATATGTTATGTAGTTTGTTGACTGTGGCCTTGTTAGTTGATATGTTGTTCTGGGTACTCTATATGTTGGGCTGTAGTAGTGTTTTAACATGACTGTGTAGTGGCATAAGTGTTTCACCTTAAATATTTTGTGTTTTGTCCGTGCTTCCTGCATAAGAGTGGGTTGTTCCCAGAATATCAGTTTTATCATTTTATCTTGCAACCATTGTATAATAATAATAATAATAATATGAAGCTTAATGAACATATCAACAAAGGTGGTGAACACAACCCAGAAGATTTCTGAAATACTGAGAAGGATATTGACCAGCAGATATAAAAAAGTGCTGATTCCATTTTATAAAACCCTAATCAGACCACACCTAGATTACTGTACTCAGATCTGGTCGCCAAGATGTGAAGGAGATAAATTAACTTTGGAGAAGGTGAAGTTAGATAATAAAAATGATATCAGGTCTATACAATATTAGTTATGAGTAAAGACTGAGAAACTGCAAAGGTTGATGGACAGAAGACAAAGAGGTGGTAAGACTGAGACATTTAAAACTGTTGAGAGATAGTAACAGGATTGATAATGGGAAGATCTTTTGTATGATAGAACAAGGAAAAAAATGCAGGGGGACCATCCCTAGAAGTTGTGAATGGAAGTGGTAAGTAAAAAAGTGAGAAGTAGCTTTTTTTGCATAGAGGGTGGCTGGATCATGGAATGCAATCTCTGATAGGATGGCAAGAGTGCAAACAGTGAATGAGTTTAAGGAAATGATATGATAGACTTTGTGTTACTGAGATGGGCCTCCCATGACGAATCCTTGTGACTCCATGGAGGTCCAAAATAATAATAATGAATTTGTTTATGATTTGTTGACAATAGGCCTAATTTGTTAACCAATAAATGCTTCCAAACAAAGAAAAATTTAAAATAAGAATATTACATAAATTTATATCTAATTAGACTATAAAAATATGAATTACCACAACATCCTTCTGATGAATAACATTACGTTCCCTCAATTTCTTCTTAGCTTCTTCTAATGCTTTAATATCTTCTTCAGCTTGCTGTAAGACTTTTTTCCCATAATCTTGAATCATCTTTTGTTTGATACGATTTTCTTCCACTGAAAAGGTTTAGGATACCACTGTTTTAGATTTAACTTACAGAGATCTAAATAAACTTAATATCACATTTATATAGGAAGTAACTGAATTCTTGACGTTCATTTTATCTCTAATTCTGAAGTTAGCTAAGCTCTTAACACATTCAGTACAACTGATGCTTTAAAGCATCAAACCGTTATTTGCATATGTGCCCCTGCTGCTTCAAAATGTTGTAAGACTCATGTGTCTCTATGCTGCATAACTCAGTCTAGACTGGGCAGTCAAATCGTGTGGATGTTTAGACACTGTGCCAAGGTCATTCTGAATGGCCTAGGGCAGTAATTCTCAACCAATGGGGGGCGTGACCCCTATGGGGGGGATGCAAAGAAATCAAAAGAAAAACTAAAAAACTACTTTATTGAAACAAAAGCATTTAATGAAACTATTTATCGACACAAAAACAATATCATCATCATCAAATTTCGGATATATACCCTAAAGGGGTGTACAGGATATGATAGTACTACAAGAAAAATTTACATCATTACTAACTTCCTATCTACTATTTTCCTCGAAATCAGTCTGTTACTTGTCAAGACTCCAACATTATCAGATCTTATATTTCTATCTTCTAAGGCACTTTTTACTGTATCAATCTACCTGTATCTTGGTCTTTCTTCCTGCCAACTGGGCAGAGAATACTTGTTTTACTAATCTTTCCTTTCCCATTCCGTTTAAGAGCCCATACCAACTGAGATTAGCTCTGCTAACACATTCCTGGATGCTGACAATGTCAAGTTCTTTGTAATATCATCGTTTTTAATATGATATTGCCATTGATGCCATCTGTTCATGCCCCTAATCTTTCTCAGGACTCTCATATCTGCTGTCTCTAGCCTTTGGTCAATTGTTTTACTTCTGACCCAGCTCTCAGATCAGTAAGTTAAAATTGGTTTGAACACTGTATTGTATACAGCTAATTCAGTGTTTTGATTAATTTCTCTCTTATTCCATGTAAACTTATTCAGTTGACTTCCTACCATACCAGCTTTGTTGATTCTGTTGTCTATTTCTATATTTAATCCATCTTCACTAAAAATCATGCCTAAGTAGCTGAAATGTTTTACTTGTTCTCTAAGTTCTCCATTCACAATACAGTTGATATTTTCGCTTCTGCCTATTTTCATTGTCTTTGCTTATTACTGCAGACCTTCATACCATATATATTACAAAGTCATTCAATTTAGTCATGGAATCTTGCAGACTTGTAACGGATTTATTTAGAAGTATAAGCTCATCGGCAGTAAGCAAAGTGCTGAGATTACTCCAATTTTGATATCAGGTTTAATACCACTTTCCTTCATAATGGAATCCATATAGATAATGAATAACAGAGAGGACAATGTACATTCTTGTCTGACACCATATTTAACATTAAACCATCTTCCTGTACTTCCTTCAATTCTAACTGCTGACTTACAACTCAAATAAAAATTAAGTATTGCTTGATATAATGCCCCATTGACACCATATAACTGTAGCGTTTTGAATAGCTTCTCTCTTGGCACCTTCTCATATACCTTTTCCAGATATACAAAACTTAAATACAGATCTCTGTTATATTCACATGATTTCTCAACTATTTGTCGTAAAGTGAAAATCTGATCCTGACAGCCTCTATCTGGCCTGAGTCCAGCTTGTTCTTCACCAAGCTTCTCTTCCACAATCGTTCTCAACTGTTTCCTAAGTACACTTGCATATATATTACCAGGAACACTCAGTAGGGAAATACCTCTGTAATTCTCACATTCAGTTTTATTTCCCTTTTTATATGGGTACTACGAGAGCTCTACTCCAAACATCTGGAATTCGTTCCTCTGTCCAGGCCTTCTGAACTATGCAGTGCAGCCACTGTAAGACTTCTATACCTCCATACTTGAGAATTTCTGGTCGAATATCATCTACTCCTACTTCCTTTTCACATTTCAGGCCTTTGACGGTTTTTTCTACTTCAAGTATGGATATGTATTCCTGACTGCATGCCTGTGAGTGGTTTTTACCACTGTGCTATCATTGCTTGTTTCATTTAGGAATTTTTCGAAGTAATTACTCCATACTTCAAGGATATCTATTTCTCCAATTTTCATGTCACCTTTATCATCTCTAATCCTTTTACAGCACTCGGTCCTCCATTTCTGTGCCTCTTCAACAACCTCCAGAATATCTGGAATATTTAGCTTTATTATATTTGTCTCTGTATTCGCCTAAGAGCACAAGCTGACTTATTTGCCAGGAACTTTTGATATGCTTTCTTCTTTTCCTTCACTGCCTCTTTAACTTCCCATGTTCACCATGGAGTTCTGATTTCATTATCTTTGCACACACCTCAACACATGCCTCTCTGGCTGAATCAGTCAATGTTTTCTTCAGCACTTGCCAATGAATCTCCAAGGTTTGGTTCTTGTTCTCAAACCCTTTTAATTTTTTTTTCAAAAATTTTTCAAATATCCTTCCATCTTTATTCTTGTCAGGATGTCATCATCATCCAACCAGGTCTCACTTATTCCAATAATTTTTGGGTGAACAAGCTCAATCAATGCAAAATAGACTTGATGCCAAGATGACAACAAACATCTGTTTTGCTATTATTGTTTTGCCATGCCATTCTGTGTAAATAACCATACATCTTAGATTAGCTCTGTTCACACATTCCTGAATGCTAACAATGCCAAGTTCCTTCCTAATATTTTCATTTTAAATATGATTCTGCTATTAATGCTGTCTGTTCACTCCCTTAATTTTTCTCAGAACTCTCATATTTGTGGTCTCTAGTCTTTGATTAATTTTTTTTTTATTTTTATTTTTCTAACCCAACACTAAAATCCATAATTTAAAATTGTTTTGAACACTATAATCACTATAATGTATACTTCTAATTCAGTAGAGAGGCTTATACGCTGGTTAAACATGATAACTAATAATTAAGGAATTGACAGCATACACTAGAAATATAAATTAAATAAACTTTAATATATACTTTCCGATATTTCAGCAAACATCACGTTGCCATCTTCTTGGGAACTTAATACAAAGACAAGTGCACACAAGTACTACATAACAGCAAATGAGAACCAAAGCTAGGAAACTAATGTTTTCCTAAAGTCCTGATGGTGCCCCCTGGCAGGTTATATTGGTAGTTCTTGGCCTTTGGGCTGAAGTTCTTCTGATAAATGTTTCCCAAATTTGGGGCAGTCTCATGCATCCAAATTTGTTGAGGTTTGGCATGTTCCTAAGGGCTGAGGCTGATTCCGTGAATAGTCTCATATTTGAACTTGCTGCGGTGTATTACTGTGGCTTTCTTCCATCTTATTCTATTCATGGAATCAGCCTCAGCCCTTAGGAACATGCCAAACCTCAACAAATTTGGATGCATGAGACTTCCCCAAATTTGGGAAACATTTATCAGAAGAACTTCAGCCCAAAGCCCAAGAACTACCAATATAGCCCACCAGGGGGCACCATCAGGACTTGAGGAAAACGTTAGCTTCCTAGCTTCGGTTCTCATTTGCTGTTATGTAGTACTTGTGTGCACTTGTCTTTGTATTAAGTTCCCAAGAAGATGGCAACGTGACATTTGCCGAAATATCGGAAAGTATATATTAAAGTTTATTTAATTTATATTTCTAGTGTACGCTGTCAATTCCTTAATTATTAGTTATCATTCTAGTTCAGTGTTTTGGTTTTCCAGATTTAATTGGCCATCTTCACTAAAAATTGTGCCTGAATAACTGATATTTAGTTTTTATAGGTTCTGCATTAAGAATGTAGTTGAAGTTTTCTATGTTCCTGTCTACTTTCATAGTTTTGGTCTTTTTATTGTTTTCATACCAAATTTGTTACAACTATTATTCAATTTATTTAAAGAATTCTGGAGACTTCCTTGCATTTATTAAGGGATAACACCATCTGCATAAAGAAAAGAGCTATATATATACAGGGTGTTCGGGATAAATTTGACATATTTATAATTAATTATATTTTTCCGTAAGTTACATGTATTAACACACACTTCTCTTCATTTAAAAGTTTGGACCCTTCTTCATTCATATACAAGATGTCAGAAAGGATGGATAGCTGGAACCCACCTGAATCATGGAAGAGAATAACTTGTATCATGATGATTCGTGCCCGCCATCAAAATAAGGATATTACGACTGCTGCCCAATGCTCCCTGAATACAGTAAAAACAATCAGGCATGAACTAGAGACTTGCAATGGTGACTACGAGGATGTAGCAAGAAGAAAGATCCCTAGCAGACGATCTGATTGCGTTCGTACAGCAGAATTCCTCGCAAATCTGCAGGAACAGGTGTTGAAGAACCCTGGCATTGGAATTCAGGCTTTGTTCGTGGAGTTGCTAACTGTAGTCAAGCCCTGGATAACAAGGGTAGCCAATGGTAGGCCGTATGTATGGCAGCAGGATTCGGCCCCTTGCCACACCTCTGGGAAAAGTCAAAAATGGTTGTCTGAAAATTTCTACAACTTCACCAGTCCAAATGTTTGGCCTCCAAACTCCCCAGACCTTAACCCCATGGATTATTTTGTATGGGGCGCAGTTGAAAAAGACACCAATCGCACTTCCAGTAATACAAAAGCCCAGTTAATGGATAAAATTAAAACAGTTTTTGCGGCCCTTCCCAGGGAGACTGTAGCATCAGCTTGTTCGAGGTTCCGAAGCAGAATTGAAGCTGTGATCGATGCTAATGGTGGTTATTTTGAGTAAATCTTGTTGATAGTATTGTAATTAACTCTGCCTGTAATGTTTTTTTGTCAATTCATTAAATTTAATAGATACAAAGAAGATTTTCTTTTTCCTTACGAAACTGTCAAATTTATCCCGAACACCCTGTATATATATATATATTGCTCTGTATAATGTTCTATTTACACCATATAGTTATAGCATTTTGAAAAGCTTTTCTCTTGGCACCTTGTCGTGTGCTTTCTACAGATCTACAAAACTTAAGTGCAGATCCTTGTTTATGTTCTCACAATTTCTCAACTAGTTGTCAAAAAGTGAAAATCTGATCATGACAACCTAATTGGTCTGAAACCAACTTGTTCTTCACTTCCACAATTTTTCTTGGCCTCTCTTTAAATATGGTTGTGTACTGGAACACTTAGCATGGAAATTTCTCTGTAATTCTCACATTCAGTTATATTCTCTTTTTTACTGCAATCATTGAGAATTTTACTTTGTAACCACAGTAAAACTTTTATACCTCCATATCTGAGCATTTCTGGTGGAATATCATCTACTCCAGTGGCCTTTCCACATTTCAGTATTTTTGATGACCTTTTCTGCCTCAAATACTGATATGTACTTGTACTATTTTTTTACTACTGTTCTTTAACTTCTTGTTTCATTTTACAATCTTTCCATTCAATTACTTCACAAATCCAGAATATATTTATCTTCAGTTTTTATAATACATTTATCATCTTGATTCCTTTCATAGTACTCATTCTTCCATTTTGAAGCTTCTTTGCTTTGGCCATTTTCACATATTTGTCTTTCCTATTCCTACCAGTCTCCCCATGACTTTTGTTTAGCTTTTTTCAAATGGCCTGGTTGGCCAAGTGGTTAGCGTATCCACTCTCCAGCCAAAAGGCTGTGGAGTTGAATCCCACTAGGCATGGATGTTTGTGATTGTCTGTAGAAATACTAGTGGTGATAGATGGTGTTGGTGTAGTTGCAGTTAGTTGTAGTTGGTGGAATGAGTGCTGGAGACAGAGAATTGTAGAGTAGATGCCCTGCTCGATGAGTCTTTGGTCTCCCTGGAAGTGTCATGTAATAATCATAATCATATTCTCTCTCTCTCTTTCTCTCACCCCCCCCCCTTCTCCTCTCTGGTATATGATGACTTGCTTGCTAGGAAATAATTTTCAAATTTTCTTTTTATCCACAACTGCCTCGTTAAACTTCTTGTGTCCACCTTGGAATTCTGATTTTTACTCCTCACAAACCACTCCATTACGGTCCTCACCTAGCTGAATCAATCCAAGTTTTCTTCATTCAGAGTTTGCCACTGAGACAACATGTTTTTTTGTTTTTGTTTTCCAACTCTCAAATATCATTTTTGCTTGAATAACATTTGTATATTTGATTCTGCAGTTCACCTCTAAAAGCTACACAACTTTAATTATTTTTAAAACTTTATTAGATATTTTTCTTTTCAATGCTTAAAACTAAGTGAGGAATATTTCAAATTTCAAATCCAGTGTGTATGTACTCCAGCATAAACCAGTATGAAGATATCATTAACTACAATAACCTAGTCAATAAGATTTTTATGCACATATCCATATTGAAACATGGTGTTAGTGATCACTAGTCCATGTCCTGAGGAGAAATCCAGCAGACACCTACCATTATATTAGTATTGCCCTTTTCTTCAAATTTCCCAAAAACATTTCCTACTTTGCTATTCAGACCTCCAATAATGACCAGCTTTTCCATTTTCTTTATTATTAACACTAAACCTCCATGGAATCAAAAGCCTCATCACAGGAGGCAAACACTGTTTCACATGAAGCCCATCAAACTCTGCTATAAACTTATTCAAACCTATCCCAATATCATTCATATACAATTAAATAACAACGATCCCAAAACTGACCCCTGTGGTACAACATATGTGGCTTTCCTCTTTTGAGATAGTGCAATCTATCAAAAGCCTTTGCAAAATATAAGTATACCATTGTATATGCATCTCCTTTGTCCAATACACTCATCACCTTGTTATAGTACATAAGTTTGTAAAACACGACCTCCACTTGAACAAACCCCCATGCCGACAAGCACAAAGAATATCACTGTTATCAACCCACTTTCGTATCCTATCTCTCACAACCTCCCCAATATCTTAACTACAACTCCAGATATATGCATCAACCTATAATTTGTTGTCTTAGCCTTATCAACTTTCAAGGATTAGCATCAGCAGCCTATGTTTAGCAAAAGCACAAGTTCCAAAGTGGAACAATTTTGACTTCCTTTCATTACTTTGGAACGTGCTGTTACAAGACCTCTTGCTACACAGATAGGCCAAGGCTGATGCTAATTCCTTGAAACATTCTCTTAAGATATGTGATATGTCATAAAGTCTAAATGCCTTATTGATATCTAGCTTACTTAACTCCTCATATATATCTTGCTTGCTTGCTCACCATTAAGTCTTCTGTCATCTCATTCTCTACACTTGAGCTTCTGATTTTACACTGAGGAAGAAACACCATGATGAACTGCTCACTGAATACCTCAACTATGTCTTCTACTGATGTTACTAATCTTCCCCCTTTCATCCATTAACATCATCTTACTATAATCATTTGTTTCCCTATTTGGGACATCGACAAATCTCATGAGGGTTTTTCTTCGCCTGATTTGCTAATTTCTGCTCATACTGCATTTTTGTTGACCTTATTAACTGAGTCACTCTCCTAGCCTGCTCTTTATACTCTTTGTGCAACTGATTATTATCATTATTCATCATGTGCTATAACCAAAGTATCTTCTTCTTCTTCCAAATTTCATGCTTAATCCCCTCATTCATCTATTTTACATCTATCTTATTTAGCTTTTTGACCTTCGGAATACATTCACATATTGATGCTATGTATTCTTTGTCGGTTCCCAAGCAGCATTTATTTACTTACTGCAGAACTCTTCATTCCATGCAATAGCTCCAAGCTGTCTGCCTCCTAGGCTTTTTCATAATCACTTACCTTGTAATTCCACATATATCTTTTCTGGTTAAAGCGATCACTTCATGATCACTGTCACCAACTGGAGAAAAGTGCAAAAACCCCACTCACAATAACATCCTCTGATGAAATGATCAGATCGAAAACTCTCGACTCTTGTGTGCCCTCCTTTGCATACATCTTATAACACCTTATGGTAACTTGTTTTGGTAAAATACTTACAAGCTCTGCATTACTAAATCTTGGTATTTCTAGCCTGGCTCCCACTGATGAGACCTCAATAAAGGTCGAAACTGGTCTGGGTAGTGGCCCCATGCCTTTAATACAAAACATCATACATCCCCTTCTTGGAGATGTGTTTTGGCATTAAGGGTAAATATTAAGATTAGTGATCAGAGCTTGCACCACTTTTACCACGAGTTGCCTTGGTCTTGCACTACCTGTGGGATCAGCTAGTCTTGCATAAATTGCAGGCGCAAACTTGACATTGTCTGTTTGCTTACTTGGAAAAAATGGAGTAAAACCAGGTTTAAAATTGCTTGGTATCTTTAACATAACTATACCCAAGTTAAAAATACTTTCTACATCTATATCTCCTCCTGAGATTTTTATTTAATAAGGTTATAACACCTTATGGTAACTTGTGTTGGTAAAATACTTACAAGCTCTGCATTACTAAATCTTGGTATTTCTAGCCTGGCTCCCACTGATGAGACCTCAATAAAGGTCGAAACCAGTCTGGGCAGTGGCCCCCTTGCCTTTAATACAAAACATCATACATCCCCTTCTTGGAGATGTGTTTTGGCATTAAGGGTAAATATTAAGATTAGTGATCAGAGCCTGCTCCACTTTTACCACGAGTTGCCTTGGTCTTGCACTACCTGTGGGATCAGCTAGTCTTGCATAAATTGCAGGCGCAAACTTGACATTGTCTGTTTGCTTACTTGGAAAAAATGGAGTAAAACCAGGTTTAAAATTGCTTGGTATCTTTAACACACACACACACACACACACACACACACACACACACACACACACACACACACACACACACACATTATTAATACAAAACCCGAGTTTCCAAATTTATTTTTCCCGCGTCAAAACACCCCCCCCCCCACCTCGTTTAAACAACCAGGATCACGGAATTGGAAGATATCCCAGTATCAAAACAAGGTATGTACAAAATTTTTCCACCTCTTTTATTCTGCTATAATTGTCTTCTATACTCACCCATAATGCCCTAAAATATATATATATGCTTTTTTGAATAATTATAGCCAATGTATTTAAAATAACAGACACTCCTAAACAAAAACAGGCTATAATAGCCATAATTATAATAATAAGAACAAGAACCAACTTATATTGCTTTGCACTACATTTACATAATATATCTGTAGTGTTTTCAGCATTTATCTTGCAGCTCATCATGTGCTTTGTCCACATGTACAAAAATTAAAGACACTGGTTTTTTCCTACTTCAAACATTTTTTTACATCATATATACATTTCTCTTGAATTTTCTACCACTTTTGCAGAAATGAAATGGAAACTAAAAATTATGTGGAAATAAATTTAGTACATGTAAAATTTTCACTTAGATACTAATCTAAGGCATCTTCAGCACACTGACAATGAAACATAATTAAAATGTAAATAACAGAAATATTTTAAAAAGTGCCACCACAGTGCAAGTGCAAAGGGTGAACAAATTCCTAATTTAAATTGAAAATAAAATAAAATAAATAATATATATATATACACACACACATACAAATATAATAATATTATAATTAGGAATTTACAAACGAATGATAAAACAATATTTCCCATAAAGGGTATAACCGAAGACCAACCATCAGATCTGTTCCATTCAGGCAATAGAACCTTTAGACACTACGGCAAAAATTTTATATCTACTAAATTTATTTCCACACAAAGTTTTATTTTCTGTCTTTAATTTCTACAAACATGATAGCTTACAAACCTATTTTGAAACAATTTTCTACCACTGTTCTGTCATGGCTTATCTCATTTAACAATATTTCAAATTAAATTACTCCAGTCTTCCAGCATAACTGAACAGTGAACAATGATCATAATTAGATTTATGAAATCAACTACTGTTTTGAGATAAATAACTTTAATAACATTAAAATGATATGTTTCAACCTTTAGATTCACATGTATATCATATGATACATGTTATCATATGAATACATGATGATACGTGAAGCTGTCAGAATGCAGAAAGGAAAGATGAAAGAACTGATAGTTTTGGTTGGAACCAATAACCCGAGAGGTGTTGTATGAGGAAAAATGTGAAACAGTCATTGGAAGAAGTGAAAAATAAGGGTGAGAGGGTGGTGCTTGTAAGTAAATATTCAACAATATTGAATGGGATAGTCAATTCAAGATGTAATGTTGGTTTGGAGCCTAAGGGAATGCTACAGTTTCTACACACTAATGCCAGGAAGTAGCAGGAATAAGAGGGAGAAGTTTTTAACATTCATTAGTGCAATCTTGTCAAAGTTATAGGCATTAATGAGACTTGACCAACAGCAAATGACATAGTTACAGGAACAGAAGGTGATAGATTTAGTATTTTCAGGGAAGATGGGACAGGACAAGGGGTGGGATACTGCTATGATATAAGATGAACTGCAGAAAACAAGAGTAGGAGTCGTATATTGTCCATATACATATCTTATTTTGAAAATGAGGTATGACACCTTTTAACTACTTGTATATGAATAATATATGACTTCTCAACCTTGATATCTTCCACTCTCTGGCTTCCATCGAAGAGACCTCAATAAAGATTGAAGCCAGTCTGGGTAGTGACCCTTACCATAATGCATAGCATTATACATATTTGAAAGGGTGTGTGCTTTGCATTACAGGATACTAAGGCAATCGATTTGAAGTCATTAGCTTCTATATATAAGTAGCCCAGTCGTGACGATACTTCATGCACTTTATCCAAGTATTTGCTTACACATGGCTAAAGGATTAAACCAAGATTATAATTTCTTGGCATCTTTAATTTATAGTATAACCAAGTGAAAAAAAAAAAAAAAACTGCCAGCCTGGTTGGCTGAGTGGCTAGCACATCTGCTCTCCAGCCAAGAGTCTGCAAGTTCAAATCCTGCCTAGAGCATGGCTGTTTGCGATTGTCTTTCACCTTCATATGTTCATTTATACAAGTATGTTTCCACTCTCCTAAGATGGATTGGGTCACCATGGGAGAAGTAGACCCATCTCTCTGATCAGTGGACTCTGTACTAAGTGGGACGTAATGCTAGGAAAAAGAAAGAAAAACCAAGTGAAAAAACTTTCAACATAATATAATCACAAAACAAATAATAGAGAAGGAATAAAGGGTCAAAGCTGTATAACTGAGAGGAGACCTCTACATAGCCTTTAAAGGAATGCAGAGAACCGACCAGGGCTTCTGACCTAGTGTCCAATCCTCACCTTCTCGTGGTGCACCCTGTTGGGTATCTACTTGGATACTCAACAAATGACGATGGGCTGGCAGTTTGGGATTTAGCCGACCAAATTGTATTCTTATTGGTTAAACCAAAATAAAAAAAAAAAGATGGTACAACATGACAAAATTTCATGCCGGCTGGGGCGTCGCCCAGTAAACCAAGGCCCCCGTTGTTTTTGCCAGGTAACCAGGGCGAACAGCGAAAAGTCAGCTACTAGAACAAATCTAAAACCAAATCCCAACCCAACATCACCAGAGTTAAAGATCGGTACTATCAACGTAAGAAGCCTGAATGGCAAAGAAATGGAGCTAGCTGAGGAATTAGATAAGTACCAGATCGATATAATAGGGGTGACTGAAACAAAAAAGGCAAAAACTGGTGAGATCTTTCTGAGCAATCAATACAAAATGTTATATTCAGGCAATGACAATCAAAGAAAAGAAGGAGTAGATATAGTATTCAACACAAAATACGAGTCTAATCTTCTTGAATGGCAGTCAGTCTCAAGTAGAGTAATGTGGGCAAATATGAGAATGGGGAACTGGACAATGATACTTATTTGTGCATATGGTCCCACAGAAGATTCTACTAAGGTAGAAGTGGAGGAATTTTTTGATGCTTTAGAAAAAGCTACTGACACAATGAAAAATGAAAAGTTGATCCTTGTTGGGGATCTAAATAGCAGAGTAGGAAATGATTGTGAGACATACAAAAATATTTTGGGAAAATTTGGAGAAAAGAGCAAAGCTAATAATAATGGCAAATATCTGTTGGATTTCTGCTCAGAACATGGACTGGTTATTACTAACACCATGTTCCAACATAAAAATGTGCACAAATTCACATGGAGAGAAGAGGCTAGGAATAAGAAAAGTCTCATTGACTATGTTATTGTTGATAGTGATATTTTCTCCCTGGTGCAGGACACCAGAGTGTACAGAGGATTTGAAATTGGAAGTGGTCACTATTTAGTCTTGAGCAGAATAAAATTGAATTTCATATTGAAAAGAATAACATGTAAGAAAGTTTTAAAGCGAATAAAAGTTGAGCAGCTCGCAGATGTGAACTGTAGACTAAAATACACAAAGATTATTGAAGAAAAAATGAAAGAGTTTGAGAACAGGAACCAAACCTTGGAGATTCAGTGGCAAGCCTAGAAGAAAACCCTGATTGATTCAGCCAGAGAGGCATGTGGTGAGGTTGTTTGCAAGGATAGAAAAATCAGAACTCCCTGGTGGACACAGGAAGTTAAAGAGGCAGTGAAGGAAAAGAAGAAAGCATATCAAAAGTTCCTGCAAATAAGTCAGCTTGTGCTCTTAGAGAATATAGAGACAAATGCAAGAGTGCTAAACACTGTGTAAAACTAGCTAAACAAAAGTCTTGGGAGGACTTTGGCAAGAATATAGAAAATAAATATCAAGAAGGTGGCAAAATATTCTGGAGGTTGTTGAAGAAGTTTAGGAATGGAGGAAAGAGTGCTGTAAAAGGAGTTAGAGATGATAAAGGTGACATGAAAACTGGAATAAAAGATATCCTTGAAGTATGGAGTAATTACGTTGAAAAACTGTTAAATGAAGCAAGCAGCGATGACAGCACAATGGTAAAAAACACTGACCAGGCATACAGGCAGGAATACAATTTTCTACCACTGTTCTGTCATGGCTTATCTCATTTAACAATATTTCAAATGTGGAAAGGAAAAATACTTGAAATGTGGAAAGGCAGCTGGAGTAGATGATATTCGACCAGAAATGCTGAAGTATGGTGGTATAAGAGTCTTACAGTGGCTACTCTGCATAGTTCAGAAAGCCTGGACAGAGGGAAGAATTCCCGATGATTGGAGTAGAGCTCACATAGTACCCACATATAAAAAGGGAAATAAAACTGAATGTGAGAATTACAGAGGTATTTCCCTACTGAGTGTTCCTGGCAAGATCTATGCAGGTATACTTGAGAAACGATTGAGAAGAATTGTGGAAGAAAAGCTTGGTGAAGAACAAGCTGGATTCAGGCCAAATAGAGGCTGTCAGGATCAGATCTTCACTTTACGACAAATAGTGGAGAAAGCATGGGAATATAACAAAGATCTGTATTTAAGTTTTGTCGATTTGGAAAAGGCATATGATAAGGTGCCAAGAGAGAAGCTATTCAATACGCTGCAGTTATATGGTGTCAATGGGGCATTATATCAAGCAATACTTAGTCTTTATTTGAGTTGTAAGTCAGCAGTTAGAATTGAAGGAAGTACAGGAAGATGGCTTAATGTTAAATCTGGTGTGAGACAAGGATGTACATTATCCCCTCTGTTATTCATTATCTATATGGATCACATTATGAAGGAAAGTGGTATTAAACATGATATCAAAATTGGAGATGTTAATGTCAGCTCTTTGCTTTATGCAGATGATGTTATACTTCTCAATAAATCTGCTACAAGTCTGCAAGATTCTCTGACTAAATTGAATAGCTGTTGTGATAGATATGGTATGAAGGTCAGCAATAAAAAGACAAAGACAATGAAAATAGGTAGAATCATTGAAAATGTCAACTGCGTTGTGAATGGAGAACCTGTGGAACAAGTAAAACATTTCAGCTACTTAGGCATGATTTTTACTGAAGATGGTAAATTAAATATAGAAATAGACAACAGAATCAGCAAAGCTGGTATGGTGGGAAGTCAATTGAATAAATTCATATGGAATAAGAGAGAAATTAGTCAGAACACTAAATTAGCTGTATACAAGACAGTGTTCAAACCAGTTTTAACTTATGGATCTGAGAGCTGGGTCAGAAGTAAAACACTTGACCAAAGACTAGAGACCGCAGATATGAGAGTCCTGAGAAAGATTAGAGGCATGAACAGATGGCATCAATGGCAATATCATATTAAAAATGAGGATATTAGGAAAGAACTTGACATTGTCAGCATCCAGGAATGCGTTAGCAGAGCTAATCTCAGGTGGTATGGTCACTTAAATAGAATGGGAGAGGAAAGATTAGCAAAACAAGTGTTCTCTGCCAGGTTGGCAGGAAAACGACCCAGAGGAAGACCAAGATATAGGTGGATTGATACGGTACAAAGTGCCTTAGACGATAGAAATATAAGATCTGATAATGTTGGAGTCTTGACAAGTAACAGACTGATTTGGAGGAAAATTGTAGATAGGAAGTTAGTAATGATATAATTTTTTCATGTAGTACTATCATATCCTGTACACCCCTTGTGGGTACATGGCAGGAATTTGATGATGATGATGGAATATAATAATATTATAAGAAACTTTAAATTTTGAAACCACTATTGGCATAATAAATGTTTGTAGGCCATGTGTGTGTGTGTGTGTGTGTGTGTGTGTGTGTGTGTGTGTGAGAGAGAGAGATAGAGAGAGATTATCTGACCATTAACCCATCCAGATACTACAGGTTTTCAAACTTTTGTGAGTGGGACTGCAATTAATAAAAGAGGAAAAAGTTATTTAAAGAGAAAATTAATAATGTCATAAAAATAAATAATTAAAAAACAAAACATCAAAATGAAAAGAAAGAAACAGGCAGCCTACATTTGTGCCTAACTTGTTCATAACATGCTTTTAAAGTTTCTTCTTTTAGCTTCTGTCTTGCTTGCTTCTCTTTTTCCCGTGCTGCCTCAATCTTTTCCCATCTTTTTTCTGATTCTTTAAAGTACATTTCATCCATCTGTCTCTGTCTTTCACCCTCTATATCAATCTGCTCTGCAAGATAATTCAGGAAGTGCTGTTGTTCATTCCAAAGGGTTTTCTGTAAAAGAATGATCAGAAAATCTCCATTTAAAAAAAAAGTCCATCTAAATGAAAGTTTGGTAAATATAAGATTAATTCAGCAGTGTTATTGTGTAACAGTGTGTGTGTACAAAATTTGTAAGAGTGCAAACCTTGCACACACTAATTACATCATATGAATATTATAATTTAGTGGAAATATCATTTTACACACTTTACCAACCCCTTGTGAAGTATATAAAGCCTTCACTTTTGTATGATAGACAAAGTGAACAAAGTGATTGCTATTTCAAACTACACTGCATGGAATTTATAGATGGTACAAGATTCATCATCTAGCATGAGACCAGCACCTCTGTGTTTAAAAAAAAAAAGTTCCATGTTTGGTCTAGAGTTTTTGGATTATGTAACTCTTACCTCATTGTACCAATGCACACAGTAATTTAACTTTTGTAGGTGGGATTGAAAACAAAAACAAACAAACAAACAAAAAAATCTAATCCTGGTTTATCCAAGTATTAGATCATGTTAGTTCAGAGAAATCTAGGCAAGGTCTTCAAATTATCTAATTCTTAGCCCATCAGAGTTGTAAACTTATAGTGTATTAAGGCCATCCATGGCATTGATTTTGCCTATTCTGATATAACATGTTAAGAGTTTCCAACTTAGAATATCTGCTTTTTTGATTCTGCTTCTTTGGAAAATATCTATCAAATGAATCTATCAGATTTATTTGCTGCCTCTACTGCTCTCATAATACTTCATATCATTGTGATTTTTTTAAAATTTCAACTTTCCCATTAGTGAATTCATCTACAATGGAGAATTTAATGTTCGCTTTTCTAACTGCACAAATCAAGTGCAGAGATGCTGAGACATTCGTTATCACCAATGATCTTACAAAATTGTTTACATGCCAGAATACCAAATAACCCTAACCATTCTCCAAACACTCCTCATCTTCTCCTCACTGATAACTCTTCTAAGTATATTGCAGTTGTTTTTCCTCTACAATTCAGATCAAAATTTGGTGTTGATTTTTTTCAGATAGGAAAATCTTGTATACTAAAAAGTCCCCTGGTCCTGATGGCATTTCTCTGAAGATGTGTTCTCTACAGATGCTTTGGTTCTAGGTCACCTTTTCAGACTCTCCTATTCCATTAGTGTCTATCATGCAGTCTGTAAATGTTTTCCTGGAATAAGGAAATTCCTCTATAATTCTCATATTCTGTTTCACCCCTCCTTTTAGAAGTTAGTACAATGACAGTTCTATTCCAATCTTCTGAGATTCAATAATAATAATAATAATATGAAGAAGTTATAATAGAAAGACTGTGTCATTACTGACATGATATTAAGAGGAGTTAAATGAGAAGAAGGGCTGTGATAGCAAATGAGTCAATGCATATAGTGTAAGATGAATGGAGTGCAGTTTGTGAAAGTATTATAGAGTTAATTTGACATAAGAAAGGACTTATGTATGAAAAGTTAAGACTTTCTCCAAAATTCTTAAAATTTAAAGAATTTTGGAGAAAATGTTGTTTAGTGGAAGAAGGGAAGTGCAGAAGCAGAAAAACATGATCCATTAAAAGGATGCAGGAAAGTATGTATGCAAGAACTCTTCAGATGTATTTATAAGAATGGGAATAATCAAAGAATGTTCAATTATAGTTTTTCAGGTTTCAAACCTAAATGGAGCAGTCATTAAAAGATGTGCATATCTGTGAGTCCAAGAGAGTTTGCAATTCATATATACTAATGCCAGAAGCTTTAGGAATAAGGGGAAGGTGTTTTTAACATTATACAGACCATGGCCACAAATGTATATTAGAGAGACCTGGATGAACAGTCACAGGGATAAATGCGAGGAATATTGTATTTTTAGGAAGGACAGACAACAAAATGGAGATAGTAGTATTGCTGGTGATAGAAAAGATTTCAAAACACAAGAGCAGAAAAAGTTACGTGGGAAAGCAAAAAAACCTCCTTCAACTTTTTGAATCCACCATGATGTTTTGATTTTTCTATACTTGCAGACAACTTCCCCTCATGCTTTCTTGGCTGAATCAATCATTTTTTCCCCCCTTCAGATTTTTCCACTAGATCATTATTAGTGAGTTATTTCTAATTTACAAACTCCTTCACCAATAACATGTTAAAAGTTTATTTTTCACCTGGTTAGACCATAATAAATTTAGTTTAATCCTTTATCCAAGTGACATCCAGAGATAAAGAGGTTATTATTCCCCTTTATAAAGCATTGATACTTCCACATTTGGATTACTGTGCTCAGGTCTGGTCACCTGGATTCCTTGGAGATGAGGAGGCTGTGGAGAGGGTTCAGAGAAGAGTGACCAAGTTGGTGAGTGATATAAAAAATGCTCCCTACATTGATAGATTGAGAGCTTGTGGATTGCAGAGATTGGTTGATAGGCGAAGAAGAGGGGATATGATAGAAACATTCAAATTACTAAAAGGTTTTTATAGGATTGATGCAGGGGAAATGTTTCAGCTGTGTGATAGTGATGGAAGAACAAGAGGTCATCTCTGGAAATTAAAGAAGAGTGTGGTTAACAAAGGTGTCAGAACAAAGTTTTTTGCCTGGAGGGTGGTGAATGAGTGGAATTCATTGCCTGACTTAGTTGTGAGCTCTTCATCTGTAAATGAATTCAAGAAGAGATATGACAGATATTGTTTTGCTAGTTTGGGTCTCCCGCGATGAGTCTACTGACTCCATGGAGATACCCGTAATAATAATAATAATAATAAAGTGTGAGCAAACAAAGTTTGCACCTGAAACTATCTTCAGGACTGAATATGGTGTTGTACTACCTTACTGGGGTAAGGTAGTACAACACCGGGAAACCCGTAGCAAAGGTGGAACAAGCTACCATCACTCCTATTCCAGTATCTCCCATAATGCCAAACACATCTCCTTGCAGATATGTATAATGTTATGCATTAAGGGATTGGCATTAAAAGATGTGCAGACTAGTTTCGACTTTTATTGAGGTCTCTTCAGTGGGAGCCAGGCCCAGTGGTGGAGATACCGGGCAGAAGCAATAGCGAGGTCATCTTTACCTATAGGAGTTGCCAAAAGGTGTGCCACCTTTTTTATTAAATTACTCTGGATTTAGAGAAAGATGTTGAAAGTTTATTTTTCACTTGGTTAGACTATAATAAATTTAGTTTAATTCTTTATCCAAGTGTGAGCAAACAAAGTTTGCACCTGAAAATATCTTCAGGACTGAATATGATGTTGTACTACCTTACTAGGGTAAGGTAGTAAAACACCGGACAACTCGTAGCAAAGGTGGAACAAGCTACCATCGCTCCTATTCCAGTATCTCCCATAATGCAAAACACATCTCCTTGTGGATATGTATAATATTATGCATTAAGGGATTGGCCACTACCCAGACTAGTTTCAACCTTTATTGATGTCTCTTCAGTGGGAGCCAGGCCCAGTGTTACTGGACAGAACCAATAGTGAGGGCATCTTTACCTATAGGAGTTACCAAAAGGTGTGCCACCTATAGGTAAAGATGACCTTGCTATTGCTTCTGCCCAGTATCTCCACCACTGGGCCTGGATCCCACTGAAGAGGCCTCAATAAAGGTCGAACCTAGTCTGGGCCAATCCCTTAATGCATAACATTATACATATCCACAAGGAGATGTGTTTTGCATTATGGGAGATACTGGAATAGGAGTGATGGTAGCTTGTTCCACCTTTGCTAAGAGTTGCTCGGTGTTGTACTACCTTACCCCAGTAAGGTAGTACAACACCATATTCAGTCCTGAAGATATTTTCAGGTGCGAACTTTGTTTGCTCACACTTGGATAAAGGATTAAACTAAATTTATTATAGTCTAACCAATAAACTTTAAACCAATAAAGTGAAAAATAAACTTTCAACATCTTTCTCTAAATCCAGAGTAATTTAATAAAAAAAGGTGGCACACCTTTTGGCAACTCCTATAAAGATGACCTCGCTATTGCTTCTGCCTGGTATCTCCACCACTGGGCCAGACTCCCACTGAAGAGACCTCAATAAAGGTTGAAACTAGTCTGGGTAGTGGCCAATCCCTTAATGCATAACATTATACATATCCGCAAGGAGATGTGCTTTGCAGTATGGAAGATACTGGAATAGAAGTGATGGTAGCTTGTTCCACCTTTGCTACGAGTTGCCTGGTGTTGTACTACCTTACTGGGGTAAGGTAGTACAACACCATATTCAGTCCTGAAGATATTTTCAGGTGCAAACTTTGTTTGCTCACACTTGGATAAAGGATTAAACTAAATTTATTATTATCACCAATAACATGAAAATATTGTGGGGAATTTATAAGGAGAAAGGAGATCAGCAAGCTCATGAGCAATACAAAGCTAGGCTAGAAAGGTAACCAGCATAGTAAGGAAGACTAAATCAGATTATAAGATTTTGACTTTATCAGATTATGACCTTAGCCATAATCTGATAAAACATGTCAAAGAAAATTCCAAAGAATTCTTTTGCTATGTAGCAAGTACAAGGAAGAATGACTTTAGTAAGTACTGATGGTAGTGAAGTGACTAAAGCAGATGTAATAGTAGTAGAGTTACTGAGTAACGACTTCTCAAAAAAATCTGTCACCCAAGTGAGGACATTTTTGTCTTATGTTGCAATAAATGATATGAGAATTGAGGTTAATGAATTTAATGAATCAGAGGTACTTAAAATATTACAGCATTTAAATGCAAATACTGCTGTGGATTTGGATGATACTGTATCAGATTGGATATTATGTGAATGTACAAAGGAATTGTCAATGCTTCTCACTAGGCTGTTTAACTTAAATTTGAGCTCTGGTGAGGTCCCAGTGAAAGGAGGGTAAAAGAGCTCCTTTGCATAAAGAGACTCTAAGACTGAAGTAGAAAATTACAGCCCAATCACCATCATGAGAGTAGTGGTAAAAGTATTGGAAAAGTTGGTTATAGACTGAATTCAGGAATGGACAGATAAGAATATGATACTCTATGGGAACAACATGGATTTGTTAAAGGTTGGTCTTGCCTTGGTAATTTCTTAACTTTTTTATAATAGAATGACAGCTGAGTTTGACAAGGGGACATGACAGCTATACAGCGATACTGCTGGATTTTGCTAAGGCATATGTCAGGATACTCCATAAAATACTGTTGCGCAAAATGGAACAAATGGGGATAGATATTAAACTAGTGATGGTGGATACAAGAGTGGCTAATGGGCAGATACCAAAAAGTAGTGTATAAAGGAGCAGAGTCCAAGAGGAAGCAGGTGACCAGTGGTCTGCTGCAAGGTTCTGTGCTTGGATCATTAATGCTTAATTTGAAGGGAGATATTCAGTTGTTTGCTGATGATGCAAAGTTGAGTAGTGATAGTTAATCAAGGTGATGTCAAGAACTTACAGGATAATTTAAATATGCTGGCAGTATGGACAAAAGATAATAGGTATTAGTTTAATGGAAAAATGTAAAGTTATGCATTTTAGGATTAAAATGTTAGAAGTTGTGTACCACACCGATGGAACTCTAATCCAGAAAATTGATGAGATTAGGGACTTAAGGGTATTAGTGGATAGAGAGTTGAGGTTCAAAAGTCATATTGCTAAGGTGTCATGGTAGCTTATAGGATTACTTGGTTATTGAAGAACATGCTAACATGCAAAGATAAAGAAGTTGTTATTCCTCTACATAAGGTGCTGATACATCAACATCTGGATTACAGTGCTCAGGTCTGGTCACCTGGTTCCATGGAGATGAGAAAGTGGTAGAGAAGATTCAGAGGCGAGTGACTAAGTTGGTGAATGGTCTATGAAATGGTCCTCTATATTGATAGACTGAGAGTTTATGGCTTGCAGAAGTTCACTGATAAGCAGAGAAGAGGGAATATGATAGAAACATTTAAGCTACTATAAAGGTTTTATAAGATTAATGCAGGGGGAAATATTTTAGCAGCTGGCTAGTGGTAGAAGAACAAGAGGTCATCCCTGGAAATTCTAGGATCCATTGCCAGAATCAGTTGTGAGTGCTTCATCTGTCAATGAATTCAAGGAAAGGTGTGATAGATACTGTGTGGACAGAGTGGATCTTTCACAATGAATCTTCAGACTCCATGGAGGTGCCCATATAATAATAATAATAATAATAAAAATAATGTTTGTATCTTTGAGTCTATGGTTCACATCTAAAAGCTCCTCAACTTTGATTATTTTTAAAACTATTTCATACTCATTTTATTTCCAACATAATGCTCATTTTATCCTATTAAAATGAAATGGTGTGATCAGTTCCTATTTTAAGTTCCATTTATATGCTTATATGTTGAAACATTAGCGATAATCACATAATCAATGACTTTAGTTACTTCTTGTGTATTTTTTCTATGTGAATTTATGCACATCTTTATATTGCAACACAGTATTAGTGATGGACAGTCTATATCCTGAACAAAAACCTAGCATATACACTGATAATTATTATCAGTCTTGTATTTTTCCTCCAAATTTTCTCTGAACCAATTCCTGAAAGAATTCCTCTGTTTCTTCATTACTGATACGTCCAGTGGTACTCTGGACGTAGATCATATTGTATATTCTAATTTTTATGGATCGCACTACTTTATTTCCTGCCCACTCAAGAAGTACTGCATTTTTCTTGGAGGTAATAAAGAGCCTTTAAACTTTATGGATGTTCATAAATATTCATAATAACAAAAGAGTCACTGTAGCTCAATTAATAATGACTCTTTGTTTGGAAAGACTTGGGATTCAAATCCTGTTGAGGAGATAAAGATTCTTTATAAGACCTTTTCAACTGAAGGTGAGTTAGTCAGTCTTATATGGAGGTGGAAGGTTTTCATCTCATTAAAGAGATAAATTAGCTACAGAATGCACATACTGACAAACAGAGAACACTGTGCAAAGAGGATCAGCTGTTCTATCAGATCATTAATTTGTTTTTTTTTAAGCCAAATTACTTAGTTGGGATAAGTCACTGAACCCAAGATATAAGGGGAAGTTGCAGATAACAATAACAGCAGTATTTTTTAGAGTACCTGTGTCCAATAGTAACTCAATGGCAAAAGGTAGGACTGCTAAATTTGGCATACATCTTCCAGTTATTATTATTATTACCCAAGACTTCATGGAGTCAAAGACTCATCTGGGAGGTCCTTTTATCACACACATCTCATCATACCGTGTCTTAAACACACTCAAACTCCTTGCAGACACCACACTCTCAGGCAAGGCATTCCAATCATTCACAACTCTGCACGAAAAAAACCTGCCTCTCACTCCCCTACTCACACCCTCTTTATACAGTTTCCAGGGATGACCTCTGGTTCTCCCCTGATCTCCCACTATTCTCTGTAGAACTTCTCCACCACTGATCTTATAACAACCCCTTACCAATTTGTAGGTCTCTATCATATCTCCCCTCTTCCTTCTCTCCACCAGACTCTGCAAATTACATCTTCTCAATCTTTCCTCATACTCAACATTCCAGAGGTCAGAAACTACCTTAGTCAGTCGCCTTTGGACCCTTTCCAACATCTCCTCATCCTTCTGAAAACCCGGTGACCAAATCTGGGCACAATAGTCCATGTGTGGCCTAGTCAAAGCCTTATATAATGGAACAAGAATCTCCCTACTTCTACACGTCAGTGTTCTCCGCATCATTCCCAGAAGCCTTTGTGTTGTCTTCACAATTTTGGTGATGTGTCCCCTAAATTTTAGATCCTTATCGACTATCGCCCCCAGATCTCTTATTTCCTCTACCTCCAACAATATATTCTCACCAAGCATAAATTCTGCATCCCATCTTTGTTTTCCAAAGTTTAAAACCTTACATTTTGCAACATTGAACTCATATTCCCATTTGCTTGCCCAATCACTCAGTTTATTCAAGTCTTCTTGCAAGGCCACAACATCCTCACTACTCTTTATGGTTCATCCCAACTTTGCATCATCTGCAAACAACTAAATATCTCCATCCAAATGGAGACCCATGAGGCACTCCACTAGTGACTTTCCTTTTCCTGGATATTGCACCCCCATACACAACTTGTTGATACCTATCAGATAACCAGTCTCCAATCCAATGCACTAATCTAATATCCGACCCCATGTGCTCTAGTTTGACTGTCAACTTATCATGAGGTACTCTATCAAAAGCTTTTGCAAAATCCAAGTATATTACTGTGTATCCTTCTCCTCTGTCCAAGAAAGCAGTCACTTTATTGTAATAAGTAAGTAGATTACTAAAACATGACCTCCCTTTAGCAAATCCATGCTGTCCATCAAAGATTATACCATTGTTGTCAACCCAACTCTGGATCCTAGTTCTCACAAGCTTCTCCAACAACTTAACCAGAACACCTGACACAGAGATAGGCCTAGTTTGATGCTTGAGTTCGATCACCTCCTTTATGAAGTGGCACAATCTTGCCCTCCTTCCACTCTTTAGGAACTTGACCAAGTGCAAGACTTGTATTAAAAAAATATGTCAAGGCAGGTGTCCTCTCTGGCACATTCCTTCAGAATACGCGGTGACATATTATCAAGTCCCACAGCCTTATTTACATTTACTCAACTCCCCAAAGACCTCTTGCTCACTTACAGTCAGTCTCTCCTCCCCATCATCAACTGCTCTCAATCTCTCCATGAAGTCACATTCACAAGATTGAAAGATCATTATGAACTGCTCATTAAGTATCTCCACCACACATTCTGCAACAGCTGTCTTTATACCATTTCCTCCAATCAATGTCATCTTTCCATAATCATTCTTTCTTTTGCTGGCTACATATCGAAAGAACTCCCTAGGATTCTTTTTGGCTTCATTAGCTAACTGCTGTTCATACTTCTCTTTAGCTACTCTCACCAACCAAGTCACCCTCCTTGCCTGGTCTTTGTAGACCTCATGAAATTGGTTGCTTCCACTTCTCTTATGCTGCCTCCACAATGCCCTTTTTCTCTGTATCGCATGCTTAATCTCTTTATTCATCCATCTCACACCTACCTTATTTAACCTTCTCACCCTTGGAATACATTTAGATATTGCATCTACTAGATAGTTTTTGAAAATCCTCCAAACTGTATTGATCTCTTTTCCAGCTAACTCCTCATTCCTTGCTACACCTGCAAGCTGTCTCCTGAGCTCTTCATAATCACCCCCCCCCCTTGTAGTTCCACATATCAAACCATAAAGCAACACAGCGGTTTGTTGGTCACCTTACACATGGAAAGTTCAGCCAAACTTTTATAAGTTCTACCTAAATGAGATGAGCTAAGATCACCAAATTTGACATAGCTTTCTCTTATAATTTAAAGTGATGTGAGGACACTGTGTTTGGGTCTTCCTTTGCTCATAGGCCAGACAAAGTCATTATTTTTTTAGCTAAAAGAGTAATCTTTGATGATTAATTTCAATAATAATAATAATTCATAAGTGTTAATGATATGTTTAATTTCTAGCTTTCATTTTGTGGTACTATCCATAGCACTACTTAGAAATGAACTATATTTTGTTTGGTTTAGATGTTTAGTTTCTAGGTTTCATTTAGATATATTACCCATAGCACTGCTTATAATCAAACTATATTCTAAGTAGACAATTCTCAGCCAGCTACTGTAAACATTATGAGACCTGCAATACCATGGGTCTCTGCTACTAATTAGAGTTTGCTATAGGTTGTTATAGTGATCTTTGAACCTTCTAATGTTGACAATATTATCCATAAATAACATTGCAGCTATGGATTTTGGTCAGTTTCACATCAATTTAAAAGTCTGAAAAAGATAAAAGAGGAGCAACTGAAGTAAATAAATCAAAAAAAATTTTTTCGTGAATAGCTATGTTCATGTAAACTTTGAAGTGACTGAAACTAGATAAGAATAGGAGTGGATTTTATATTTGCATTAAAAAAAATTAAATGTATTCTAAAATAGATGAATCAAACAGCAGGCAAACTAAAAAACTATTTTTAGGCTTAGGGAAGGAGTATCTATTTTGCATTATAAAGTATGTTGAATAATTCTATATTGAATTAAGTGTTTTAATGAATATACTTTCCATAAGAATTTGTGACAAACAAAAGTATTTCCTAAATGGGGAAGACAACAAAAACAACAAAGGACAAAAGAAAGTCTAATGGTAGTGCGCTGTTAGGTTCAGTCTTTGGACTATTGCTCCTTATCTCATTTATTTATGATAATTCATGTGAACTGACATCAGATATTCAGGTATCTGCTATCCTCATGCTGGCCTGGTTGGCCGAGTGGTTAGCATATCCGCTCTTCAGTCAAAAGGCTGCAGGTTCGAATTCTGCCGTTGGCGCATGGATGTTTGTGATTGTCTTTGAAAATACTAATGAATGGTGGTGGTAGTAGGGGGGGGGTAGATGGCATTGGTGTAGTTGCGGTTCATTGTAGTAGGAGGACTGAGAGAGTTGTAGAGTAGGTACCCTCCCTCGATGAGTCTTTGGACTCCCTGGAGGTGTCAAATAATAATAATAATTATTATATTCTTGGTTTAATCCTTTATCCAAGTTGTTGTTGTTGCCATCGTCATGTGGGATTCTCCCAATTTTTCTCATCTGTCCCCTAGGACCCACTGAGCCCTCCAATGAAATTTTAAGTATGTATTTTTGATTGTAGATTGGTGTGTGTTCAAGGGCCAGTTTGCCTGTTCTGAGGGATGAAAAACCCAAGTTTCTGCATTGAAAAAAAAAAAACCTTTATTTCCGCACGAGACCGGCTAATTCACCTTTAGCCAAAAGAGACCAGATAAAGGTTCCTTATGTCACTGATGGGAATCAAACACCCAGGTCTTTCCAACTAAAGGGCTTCATCTATACCAACTGTATGGAGGCTCCTTTATGAAAGTGTAAGCAAATAAAAATTTTACCACAAAGTAACATCACGACTAGGGTTACTTGTATATAGAGGATAATGACTTCACATTAATTGCCTTAGTATCACATTATACATGTCGATAAGGATATGTGCATTGCATTATGGGATACTAAGGCAATTAATGTGAAGTCATTATCCTCTATATACAAGCAACCCTAGTCATGATGTTACCTTGCGGTAAAATTTTTATTTTACCGCATTTCATATAAAATTCATAGCATGATACGAAGGGCCACTACAAAGACTGGTTTAGACCTTTATTGAGGTTTCATCAGTGGGAGCCGGACACAGAAGTGATACCAAAGTTGAAGTAATTCTTCTGGGTCTGGCTCCAACTAATGGAAGGTAGTGGCTCCTCCCATAATGTATAGCATTACACTATACATGTCCATAAGGATATGTGCATTGCATTATGGGATACTAAGCCAATTAATTTGAAGTCATTAGCCTCTATATACAGGTAGCCCTAGTCATGATATTATTTCGCGTACAAATTTTCATTTGCTTTCACTTGGATAAAGGATTAAACCTAGAACATAATTTCTTGGCATCTTTAATTTATAGCATAACCAAGTGAAAAAACTTTCAACAGCTATCTGCTAATGATGAAAAGTTGGAGAGAGTTACGAGGAATGATGCTAAGTCAAATCACTTCACAAAGATTTAAACAGACTTTTTAAATAGCTTAGATAGATGAGTGAAGTTACCATGTCAATAAATGAAAAGTTTCATAGATTGGAGTGTGGAAGTATAAAGAAGTGCAGAGTGTACCACACTGTTAAAACAGTGCTCCGGGAGATGAATGAGGTTACAAAACCATGGCAACGGGCAACAGAAAAACTGAAGCTCAAAAGGTACATGCTTTTTCAGCATGGTAAAGGAATTAGCAGTGCTTGAAAAGTGGTCAAGAAATGTCTGAAGGAAGTTAAAAGGATGAAAATTATGAAGCAAGAGCTGCATAAAAAGAAAATAGTGGATCAAATACAGAGAGAAAGCTGATGACCAGTCTTGGAACAGTATAAAAAGCTGATTAGGAAAGTGAATGACCATGGTTGAGGAAGGTAAAATCAATCTATGTTAGCTTCAGGTAAGGCAAAATCTGAGAATTTTTTCACTATGTGGCAAGCATTAGGGAAAAACATGAAAGAGTGATCTTAGTGAAAGGCAAAAAATTGCCAGATGCTTTAGAAACAGCTGAGTTGTTAAAGACAATTCCTTTAGTAACGTATAAATATAAATCCCAGCCAGACCCATTAACTATCTAGGTGCTGAGGCATTAAAGCTATTAAAAGCTTGATCTGTACAATTATTAGTGAGTGGAAGGAAGGCAAGATAATTCCACCCCACAAAGATGTAGCTAGGACAGAAAAAAAACAATTTAGATCAATCAGTTTCCTAATTAGGATAGAAAGGGCAAGAAGTGAGGGGGGGGGAGTGCTGCTGATGATAGCAGGGGAATTATGCCCATATAAGTTAGATGTGAAAGAGGAAATAGTGGCAATGGTTTTGAAGCAGTGTGGTGTGTGGTTAAGGTTGACAGGAAGAGATATTTAGTTTGATGTTGCTATACACCAGAGAATATGGAGCATGGTGATGGTGGAATGTATAAGAAACTCGGTTCAGTGAACAAGGAAAGAGTCATTATTATGGGTGATTTTAATTATGAGAGTATAGATTGCAATAAAGAAATAGCATTTGGAATAAGGAAAATGAATTTCTTGAGTTCTTGAGAGAGAGAGAGTTTCTCTCAAGATACTGCCTGAGGTAGTATGTAAAGGAGGATACACTAGAATCAAGAGATTTAGATCTAATCATTTCATCAGAGGATGTTACTGTGATTGGTGTTTTGCATTTCTCTCCAGTTGGTGTGAGTGATCATGAAGTGATCATCACCCGGGTTTTAGCTAGCCATAAGAAGACTTCTGTGAAGAAACAACATAGTACAATTACAAGGTAAGTGATTATGAAAAGCTTAGGAGAAAGCTTGAAGCTATAGCATGGAATGAGAAGATCTGTAGTAAGGAAATAAATGCTGCTTGGAAACTGACAAAGAAATACATAACAGCATCAATATGTGAATGTATTCCAAAGGTCAAAAGGCTGAATAAGGTAGGTGTAAAATGGATGAATGAGGAGATTAAGCATGAAATCTGGAAGAAGAAGAAGAAAAAAGAGCAGGCCAGGATAGTGACCCAGTCGATAAGGTCAACAAAAATGCAGTATGAGAAGAAATTAGCATATCAGGCCAAGAAAATTCCACGAGTTTTTTCAATATTTCCCAAATAGGAAGACAAATGATTATGGTAAGATGATGTTAATGGATGAAAGGGGGAGATTGGTAACATCTGCAGAAGATATAGTTGAGGTATTCAGTAAGCAGTTCATCATGGTGTTTCATCCTCAATGTGAAATCAGAAACTTAAGTGTAGAGAATGAAATGACAGAAGACTTAACGGCGAGTGAGCAAGACATATGTAAGGAATTAAGTAAGCTAGATATCAATAAGGCAATTAGACTTGATGACATATTACATGTTTTAAGAGAATGTCCCAAGGAATTAGCATCAGCCCTTGGCCTACCTGTTTAGTAAGAGGTCTTGCAACAACAAAGTCCCAAAGTAGTGAAAGGAAGTCAAAATTGTTCCACTTCACAATAGCAGTTATAAGGCTAAGACAATAAATTATAGGCTGATGTGTATATCTGGAGAGGTTGTAAGAGATAGGATACAAAAGTGGGTTGAAACAGTGGTATTCTTTCTGCTTGTCGGCATGGGTTCGTTCAAGGGGGGGGGGTCATGTTTTACAAACCTTACTTATGTACTATAACAAAGCGATTGATATATTGGACAAAGGAGATGCATATACAATGGTATATTTATATTTTGAAAAGGCTTTTGATAGATTGCCAAACCACAAGTTGGTCACTAAAGCTGAATGGTTATCAGATAAATATGAGCAAGTTATGTATTGGGGTGGGGGCACTATCTCAAAAGAGGAAAGCTACATGTAGTGTACCACAGAGGTCAGTATTGGGACCATCGTTATTTAATTTGTATATTAATGATATTGGGATAGGTTTAATTTATGATATTCAACTGTTTGCAGATGATACAAAATTGGAGAGAGTGATGAGGAATCAAGCAAATGGCCCTAAAGGAGGAATTGAATAGATTGTATGAGTGGGCAACAGTATGGAACTGTCAATTGAATATTTCAAAGTGTAAGGTTCTGAAATTTGGTAGCACAACAGGATGTAAAGTATACACTTGGCAGGAAAATTTTGGAGTAAACTAAGGAGATAAGAAATCTTGTTGTGGTGCTGAACAAGGATCTGAAGTTAAGAGGTTACAATGCATACGTTGTGATGATATTGTATCAGATTATGGCAGTGATGCAGAGGACATTAACTTGTTGAAATAAAGAGATTTTGGTTCCATTGTATAAGACCTTGATCAGGCTTCATATAGATTACTGGGCACAGATTTGGTCCCCTGATTTTCATGGTAATGAGGATATATTGGAGAGGGTCCAGAGTAGACTGACTAATGCCATAACTGGTCTTTGGGATGTGGGATATGAGGACAGATTGAGGGAATGCAGTTTGTAAGGGAGAGAGGGGATATTAACTAACCTCAGTTAAGGTTGATGAATAAATGTAATGTACGAGAACAGTAACGTCTAAGGAACAAAAGACCACTTGCAATTACAGGAATAAGGACGCTATTCTTCTACAGTACAAAGCGTTTAGTAAGATCATATATTAACTACTCTGATCACATATGACCACCTGAGTTCACAGGAGATGAGAAACACTGGAAAGATCCAGTGAAAGATAATCAAGATAATATCTGACCTATGGGAATTGTGCGTATGGGAATGTGGTCTCCAAAGTTTGAGCAATAAATAAACAGAAAAAATTAGATATGCTAGACATAAAATTGTGCCACCTTATTATAAAATTACTCTGGATTTAGAGAAAGATGTTGAAAGATTATTTTTCACTTGGTTAGCCTATAATAAATTTAGACTATAATAAATCCAAGTGCGAGCAAACAAAGATTGCACCTGAAAATATCTTCAGGACTGGGGTAAGGTAGTACAACACTGGGCAGCTCGCAGCAAAAGGGGATCAAGCTCTCATCACTCCTTGTCTCAGTATCTCCCATAATGCAAAGCACATCTCCTTACGGACATGCATACTGCCAATGAATAAAGTATAATGTATAATGCCAATATACTACCAATAAAGGTCGAAACCGGTATGGGTAGTGGTCCTTCTCTTAATGCATAGCAGTATACATGTCTGCAAGGAGATGTGCTTTGCATTATGGGAGATACTGAGACAAGGAAGTTTAATCCTTTATCCAAGTGTGAGCAAACAAAGTTTGCGCTTGAAAATATCTTCAGGACTGGGATAAGGTAGTACAACACCGGGAAACTCGCAGCAAAGGCAGATCAAGCTCTCACTCCTTGTCTCAGTATCTCCCATAATGCAAAGCACATCATATTGTGGACATGCATACTGCCAATAAATAAAGCATAATGCCAATATACTACCAATAAAGGTTGAAACCGGTATGGGTAGTGATCCCTCTCTTAATGCATAGCAGTATACATGTCTGCAAGGAGATGTGCTTTGCATTATGGGAGATACTGAGACAAGGAAGTTTAATCCTTTATCCAAGTGTGAGCATACAAAGTTTGTGCCTGAAAATATCTTCAGGACTGGGGTAAGGTAGTACAACACCGGGCAACTCGCAGCAAAGGCAGATCAAGCTCTCACTCCTTGTCTCAGTATCTCCCATAATGCAAAGCACATCTCTTTGAGGACACATATACTGCCAATAAATAAAGTATAATGTATAATACCAATATACTACCAATAAAGGTCGAAACCGGTATGGATAGTGGTCCTTCTCTTAATGCATAGCAGTATACATGCATACATGCATGTCTGCAAGGAGATGTGCTTTGCTTATGGGAGATACTGAGACAAGGAGTGATGAGAGCTTGATCCACCTTTGCTGCAAGTTGCCCGGTGTTGTACTACCTTACCCCAGTCCTGAAGATATTTTCAGGTGCAAACTTTATTTGCTCGCACTTGGATAAAGGATTAAACTAAATTTCTTATAGTCTAACAAAGTGAAAAATAATCTTTCAACATCTTTCTCTAAATCCAGAGTAATTTAATAATAAGGTGGCACACCTATTGGCAACTCCTATAGGTAAAGATGACCTCCATTGCTTCTGCCTTGGTATCTCCACTTCTTGGCCTGGCTCCCACTGACAAGACCTCAATAAAGGTCGAAACCGATATGGGTAGTTGCCCTTCTCTTAATGAATAGCAGTATACATGTCTGCAAGGAGATGTGCTTTGCATTATGGGAGATACTGAGACAAGGAGTGATGAGAACTCGATCCACCTTTGCTGCGAGTTGCCCATTGTTGTACTACCTTACCCCAGTTCTGAAGATATTTTCTGGTGCAAACTTTGTTTGCTTACACTTGAATAAAGGATTAAACTAAATTTATTATAGTCCAACCAAGTGAAAAATAAACTTTCAACATCTTTCTCTAAATCCAGAGTAATTTAATAAAAAAGGTGGCACACCTTTTGGCAACTTCTATAGGTAAAGATGACCTCCATTGCTTCTGTCTTGGTATCTCCACTTCTGGGACTGGCTCCAACTGACGAGACCTCAATAAAGGTCGAAACCAGTGCGTGTGAGACTTGGGTTCTGAGAGGCTCTGCTTGGGAACATTTTTGCCTGTCTCTGAGTGGGGCCTCCCGCTGAGATTATGGCTCTGCTTGGTGGTGGGGTGAGCCTGCCACTGGGTAGAGCCAATGCTGAGAAGTTATTCTCGGTGACAGGGTGAGCCTGTCATTGAGTGGAACAACGCGGAGTTGGGCAATCTCTCGAGATCGTCTTATTTTTAGAGCCTGTTTCATTTATTCATAAGATCGAAACCGGTATGGGTAGTGGCCCTTCTCTTAATGCATAGCAGTATACATGCCTGCAAGGAGATGTGCTTTGCATTAAGGGAGATACTGAGACAAGGAGTGATGAGAACTTGATCCACCTTTGCTGTGAGTTTCCCGGTGTTGTACTACCTTACTCCAGTCCTGAAGATATTTTCAGGTGCAAAATTTGTTTGCTCACACTTGGATAAAGATTAAACTAAATTTATTATGGTCTCTAGAGCAGAGTTTCAGGATTATGTAAAGAGTAAATAAAAATACAATATATATATATATATATATATATATATTGGAATTCCTATTTACTTGGTAGATAATGTTATGAAAAATAAATTAGTTTGAACGACTATAATAACGAGAATAAAAAAGAATAAAGTTTAATGATCAATGTAGTTCAGTGGATGTGGCGTTTGCACACCACGGCGCTTGGCCGCACAAAGGAAGACTTGGTTTCGAGTCTAGTCGGCGACTAGAGGAAATTTTTCTAAGCCTTTTTTCGACCGGTTGCCGAGTTAGTCGATCTCTGGCACGGGCAAGCAGGTTTTTCCTCCCGAAACTCGGTTTTTCGTCCTGTAAACTCAAGAAAATCGACCGTAGAACCCACATCATTTCAGACATTAAATATATTGTGTTAGGGTTAGGGACCACGAGATGGCGGCACATTTGAGCCGTCTCTCTTCACTGTGTACCGCTTAATTAGTGATAGCCTTGGGCCATCTATCTCTGATTGTACCAGTGGAGATTGAACTGCCCACTCAGTCTCCAAAAGTTAGATAGAGCTAAATGGCCTCGCCTACTCCCCGTATATGGGAATAAACAAGGCGTTAGCTGATGATTTTGAAGTTTAATGCTGAAATACTACTATTTTCGTTGAAAAAATCAACTTCTTCAGGTATCAAAGACAAAGAATTATATAAAAAATAACAGACATTATAAAATTACATCAACAGATCTAATATAAAAGACCGTAGTAAAGTTTAAACAGGAATGCGTGCTGGAGTTCCAATTGAAGTTGACTATGTGCGCGAGTTATCACGAGAGCGCCAATACTGGACAATGGCAACGTGTGTGTCAGAAAGATTGTAGCTAAGACTGTTGTTTATATGGGAAGAATCAAGGAATATTTCTTTAGATTTGATTATCTTTCTTTCGAGCTTATCATAACACACATATATATTAGAAGTTTGCGGAAATCTACAAGGTGTTGGCGGCCTTCATCCGAGTTAATAGAGAAGTGAACATGGCTTGAGAGAGAGCACTGGCTCTGGTCCTATTGTAGGCTATGTCTCTTCTGTGTTCCTCAATACATAAAAGGATAGATTTAGCTGTCTGACCATAATATGGTTCGCAACATTCACACATAAACTTGTAGACTCCTGGATACTGTAGAGGGTGATGTTTTACATTAGGTCTACTTAGTATGGAGCGAAGTTTTGGAAACGTAGTGAAACAAGTTCTAATGTTGAATTTCTTAAGAAATGCGGATATCAATTCTCCTGATGACGAGGATTTAAATTTGCTCATCAAACAATATCAGAAGAATCTCAGGACCATTGAATTATTCATCAACAGACTAGTCTTTCTTAAAAGATGTAAGTACCATTGAATCATTCCCCGTTTTCTTAATTTTAAGGAATCCATTAAAACAGCTAGAGCTCAAAGAATTTACCACAGCACTAAACTTGAGCTTTTATCTGAATGTATTGTTGACACCAAACGTATTCTAGTTTCTTATCTCTAAGAAGACTTCTCTAGAAATCCGTTTAAATAATTCTCTGGACACTTCATCTTGGAAAAATTTAAAGGACATTAGCGCTCTAAAGGCTTCAAAAGCCCAGAACACAAATAAAATTAATCTCATCAGAAAATTTGATGCTCTAAAATGTATGCAGGATCGTCCCTCATCCTATCATAATTCTACCTATTTAAAAAAGGTTGTCATAAATAATTCTTCCCTTTCATCGGCAGAAGAAACTGTACTTGCTAAAGGTCTCAATTTTGTTATCGCTCCTACTTCCATACTTAAAGAACTATTCCTAACTAAGATAGAAAAAGCAGCATCCTCACTACCAAACCAAGAAGCAAACCTTCTACGCATGGAAGCTATATTCACCATAAATCATGCAAGACCCCCAACTGACAGCATTTCTCATTCTGAAAGATCAGCTATTAAAAACTTAAAGAAAAATAATAATATTATAATTCTTCCTGCAGACAAAGGGAATGCTACTGTCATCTTAGACAAAACTGATTACCATAACAAAATTTTGGAACTACTAGAAACTGACACTTACTCTGAACTAAATAGTGACCCTACAAGAGAATTGCACAACAGGACCAACAATTTACTGAAAACTACCTCAGAGAATTTGATGTTACCAAGAAACATCCGTCTTTCCCTCAGATCGATTCACCTGCTAATCACACGATTATATGGACTCCCAAAGATCCATAAATTGAACTCTCCACTTAGACCAATTATTGAAGGTATAAACTCCCCTACTTACAACCTATCTAAATACCTCACATCTTTCTTGAAAAAACCTATCTGGTAATTCCTTCTCTCATATAAAAAATTCATCTGATTTCGTGTCCAAAATCAAAGACGTCAAACTCAACAAATCAGATTTAATGGCAAGTTTCGATATAGTTTCTCTCTTCATGAATATACCCACTCAAGAGGTCCTCCTTCTCCAGAACAAACTATCCAAGAAATTCTTTTCCTTACTCTCTCACTGTTTAAATTCGGGATACTTCAAATTCAAAAATAAGATTTACAAGCAGAACTTAGGATTGGCTATGGGCAGTCCGCTCTTTCCAATTCTTGCTGATATATTCCTTAAGGACTTCGAAGAAAAGGCGATTAATTCCTCAACACTGAAACCCAAAATCTGGTACTGTTATATAGATGATGTATTCCTCATTTGGGAAGACGGTTTAAACAACCTCAATATTTTTCTAGACCATCTCAAAAAGTTTCATGAGAAAATCAATTTCACCTACGAACTGGAATCCAACAATTGTCTTCCCTTTTTGGACTTAAAACTCACAAGATGCGCTGAAAATATCAAAATCTCCATTTTTAGAAAGCCCCCCCCCCCCACACACACACAGACAGATACCTTCATGCTTCTTCCCATCACTACCCTCCCCAAAAATTTGTTATTATTTCAACCCTGGCACATCGAGCCCAGATCTTTATTAACAGACGAAATAGAGATTGAAAATGAACTTAATTTACTAAAAAGGACTTTTGTCAACAATGGTTTCTCTCTTAAGAAGATTGATAAATTTATCTCTTACTGTTATTCACCTACAATTGAAGATCCTTCTTCCCCAAGAGCATTTATATCTTTGCCATACATCAGCTTTCTCTCTCTCCCTCCAAAACTGGCAAAAATTCTTAAGAAGTTCAACATTAGAACTTGTTTCACTACATTTCCAAAACTTCGCTCCATACTAAATAGACCTAAAGTAAAACATCTCCCTCTTCAGTATCCAGAAGTCTACAAGATCATGTGTGAATGTCGCAAACCATATTATGGTCAGACGGCTAAATCTATCCTTTTACGAATTGAGGAACACAGAAGACACATATCCTACAATAGGATCAGAGCCAATGCTCTCTCAAGCCATGTTCTCTTCTCTATTAACTCGGATGAAGGCTGCCAACACCTCGTAGACTGGCCACAAACTTCTAATATACATATGTGTTATGATGAGCTCGAAAGAAAGATAATCAAATCTAAAAAAATATTCCTTGATTCATCCCATATAAACAACAGTCTTAGCTACAATCTTTCTGATGCACACATTGCCACCATCCAGTATTGGCACTCTCGTGATAACTCACGCACATAGTCAACTTCAATTGGAACTCTAGCATGCATTCCTGTTTAAACTTTACTACGGTCTTTTATATTAGATCTGTTGATGTAATTTTATAATGTCTCTGTTATTTTTTATATAATTCTTTGTCTTTGATACCTGAAGAAGTTGATTTTTTCAACGAAACTAGTAGTATCTCAGCATTAAACTTTAATCTTTTTTTATTCTCGGTATTATAGTCATTCAAACTAATTCATTTTTCATATATATATATAAAATTAATAAAAACAGAAAAATCCTTACCCCAATCAAGTTACTAATGTATTACAGGTTGACAACCTTTAGTGAGCAGTCATATACAAATGTAAAACATAAATTATAAAATACAATAAAAGTAATAAAAGGTTTTTTTTTATTTAAAAAAAATCTATTAGCCTACCCATGGTACTAACATACTATAAGGTTTACAACCTTATTTGTGGATGAGACACTTAATAAGGAGAAAGACAGACAAGTAAAGACAAGGATATGCTTGTTCTACTGTACAAACTGTGCCCTGTGTATTCACCCAGTTTGGATGATGATGAGGAAATGTTGATTATGAAGAGAGGTTAAGAAAATGTAAACTGGGAGAGAAGAAGTAATGTGATGACTTTTAAATTGGTATAGGGGTTTTACCAGAATAATACAGTGGAGATTATACATGAAACAGTGTTTGTGCATGCGTGCGTGCACAGGAATCTAGAGAGGAAAAGAAGAGGCCATCTCTGGAAGTTCCATAACAGCATGGTGAAGATGAGCATGCGATGTAATTTTTTTATGCATACAATGACAAGTGAGTGCAATATGTTACTAGAGTGTATTATGAACTGAAGAGTGAATAAATATGTACAGTATGGCAGATTTGTTGATGGTTGCAAGCGATCTCCCACAATGACTGAGTCTATTGACAATATAAAGATATATATATATATATATCTTTATATAGTCAATTGCAAAGATCTCTTAATAATAATAATAATAATAAATACAATAAGAAGCCTGAATGGCAAAGAAATGGAGCTAGCTGAGGAATTAGATAAGTACCAGATCGACATAACAGGTGTGACTGAAACAAAAAAAGACAAAAATTGGTGAGATCTTTCTGAGCAATAAATACAAAATGTTATACTCAGGCAATGACAGTCAAGGAAAAGAAGGAGTAGCCATGGTATTCAACACTAAACACGAGGCTAATCTTCTTGAATGGCAGGCAGTCTCGAGTAGAGTGATGTGAGCAAATATGAGAATGGGGAACAAGACAATGAGACTTATTTGTTCCTATGGTCCCACAGAAGGTTCTACTAAGGTAGAAGTGGAGGAATTTTTCGAGGCTTTAGAAAAAGTAACTGACACAATGGAAAAGGAAAAGTTGGTCCTTGTTGGGGATCTAAATAGCAGAGTAGGAAATGATTGTGAGACATACAAAAATATTTTGGGAAAATTTGGAGAAAAGAGCAAAGCTAATAATAATGGCAATTACCTCTTGGATTCCTGCTCAGGACATGGACTGGTTATTACTAACACCATGTTCGAACATAAAAATGTGCAAAAATTCACATGGAGAGAAGAGGCAAGAAATAAGAAAAGTCTCATTGACTATGTTATTGTTGATAGTGATATTTTCTCTATCAGTGTACAGAGGATTTGAAATTGGAAGTGATCACTATTTAGTCTTGAGCAGGATAAAATTGAATTTCATATTGAAAAGAATAACATGTAAGAAAGTTTTAAAGCGAATAAAAGTTGAGTAGCTCTCAGATGTGAACTACAGACTAAAATACACAAAGATTATTGAAGAAAAAATGAAAGAGTTTGAGAACAGGAACCAAACCTTGGAGATTCAGTGGCAAGCCTAGAAGAAAACCTTGATTGATTCAGCCAGAGAAGCATGTGGTGAGGTTGTTTGCAAGGATAGAAAAATCAAAACTCCATGGTGGACACAGGAAGTTAAAGAGACAGTGAAGGAAAAGAAGAAAGCATATCAAAGTTCCTGTCAAATAAGTCAGCTTGTGCTCTTAGAGAATACAGAGACAAATGCAAGAATGCTAAACACTGTGTAAAACTAGCTAAACAAAAGTCATGGGAAGACTTTGGCAAGAATATAGAAAATAAATATCAAGAAGGTAGCAAAATATTCTGGAGGTTGTTGAAGAAGCTTAGGAATGGAGGAAAGAGTGCTGTAAAAGGAGTTAGAGATGATAAAGGTGACATGAAAACGATAGAAAAAGATATCCGTGAAGTATGGAGTAATTACTTTGAAAAACTGTTAAATGAAACAAGCAGTAATGACAGCACAGTGGTAACAAACACTGACCACGCATTCAGTCAGGAATACATATCCATACTTGAAGTAGAAAAAGCCATCAAAGGCTTGAAATGTGGAAAGGCAGCATGAGTAGATGATATTCGACCAGAAATGCTGAAGTATGGTGGTATAAGAGTCTTACAGTGGCTGCACTGCATAGTTCAGAAACCGTGGACAGAGGGACGAATTCCCGATGATTGGAGTAGAGCTCTCATAGTACCCATATATAAAAAGGAAAATAAAACTGAATTTGAGAATTACAGAGGTATTTCCCTACTGAGTGTTCCTGACAAGATCTATGCAAGTATCCTTGAGAAACAGTTGAGAAAAATTGTGGAAGAAAAGCTTGCTGAAGAACAAGCTGGATTCAGGCCAAATAGTCGAGAAAGCATGGGAATATAACACAGATCTGTATTTAAGTTTTGTCGATTTGGAAAAGGCATATGAACAAGGTGCCAAGAGAGAGAAACTATTCAATACACTACAGTTATATGGTGTCAATGGGGCATTATATCAAGCAATACTTAGTCTTTATTTGAGTTGTAAGTCAGTAGTTAGAATTGAAGGAAGTACAGCAAAATGGTTTAATGTTAAATCTGGTGTGAGACAAGGATGTACATTATCCCCTCTGTTATTCATTATCTATATGGATCACATTATGAAGGAAAGTGGTATTAAACATGATATCAAAATTGGAGATGTTAATGTCAGCTCTTTGCTTTATGCGGATGATGTTATACTTATCAATAAATCTGCTACAAGTCTGCAAGATTCTCTGACTAAATTGAATAGCTGTTGTAATAGATATGGTATGAAAGTCAGCAATAAAAAGACAAAGACAATGAAAATAGGCAGAATCATTGAAAATGTCAACTGTTGTGAATGGAGAACCTGTGGAACAAGTAAAACATTTCAGCTACTTAGGCGTGATTTTTAGTGAAGATGGTAAATTAAATATAGAAATAGACAACAGAATCAGCAAAGCTGGTATGGTGGGAAGTCAACTGAATAAATTCATATGGAATAAGAGAGAAATTAGTCGGAACACTAAATTAGCTGTATACAAGACAGTGTTCAAACCAGTTTTAACTTATGGATCTGAGAGCTGGATCAGAAGTAAAACACTTGACCAAAGACTAGAGACCACAGATATGAGAATCCTGAGAAAGATTAGAGGCATGAACAGATGGCATCAATGGCAATATCATATTAAAAAGGAGGATATTAGGAAAGAACTTAACATTGTCAGCATCCAGGAATGCGTTAGCAGAGCTAATCTCAGGTGGTATGATCACTTAAACAGAATGGGCGAAGAAAGATTAGCAAAACAAGTGTTCTCTGCCAGGTTGGCAGCAAAACGACCCAGAGGAAGACCAAGGTGGATTGATAAGGTACAAAGTGCCTTAGACGATAGAAATATAAGATCTGATGATGTTGGAGTCTTGAAAAGTAACAGACTGATTTGGAGGAAAATTGTAGATACAAAGTTAGTAATTATGTAATTTTTTTTTCATGTAGTACTATCATATCCTGTACACCCCTTGAGGGTACATGGCAGGAATTTGATGATGATGATGATGATAAATACAATGCTATTATAATATTTATATTATTCACAATGAAGTGAAAAGTTAGGTTTTTGGATATTAGCTTTTTTTGGTATACGGAAATATCTTACTATCAAAATTGTCTAGTGAGCAATTCTTAAATATTAAAAAAATGTTTTTTTTTAAATAAATAGTTTCTAGTATTATAGTTGAGATGTACAAATAATCATAAATAATATTTGTGAACCTTTTTACACTAGTCTTTTTACATTAGGATTTTATAATAAGTTTTGGTTATCATAACTATGTGCTACTAGCACTTGCTATGTGCATGACTGAAGTATGATTTATGTCTAGAAAGATTTTTAAAATATTTGTATTAATTTCATAATCTTGACTTTCTAAATTTGCAAATGTTATACAGTAATATCTGTTCTTTGTTGTAAAAGATATTCTTCTTTCTCTAACAACAAAGAACAGGTATTACTGTATAACAGGCATCAAGGAGATTCATATCTGGATTATGAGAGTGTCAGTAACTAAGTATTGGGACAAAATATGAACAGAGATCACAGGATTAGATTTGGAAAATCCATATCAAACTTTATGAATAGAATACATAACAAGATATCTCCAAAAATAAAATTTCAAGAAAAAATGCAAATCTGGATAATGGATTAATAGTTTATTTAAATAGTTCTTCCTTCTCACAAATTGGTTACATTCTGGTATAGTCTATTTAATTCAGCATTCAATAAGTTCTTCAGTAATTCAATTATTGAAGAATTGAATTCAATTAAATTCTTCAATAAGCATTCTATTTCATTATCATTAAATTCCTGATATGTATCCTCAAGAAGTGTACAGGATATTATAATAATACTACATGATTAAGTTTATATTATCACTGACTTCTTATCGACAATTTTCCTCAAATATTACTATTCATCATCATCAGTGGTCCTAACAGGCACTTAAGCACCAATGACCTTCCAACTATTCTTGGACTTTGCAACCGTAACTAGAGGATAAGGTGGTTAGTTCTATGCCTTCTGGTGTGTCCTACAACAAGATAAATCCTAAAGCAAGAAAACAAGAGAAGATAAAACAAAACCATCTATTTCTTTAACATGGCTCAATAGAAAGAACCATACCAAATTTGATAACTATAGTTTTTACTATTCACCATGAAGAAACAAATGATACGAAATAAATATAACAGTTGAGTTGGAGAAGAAGTAATGATTTCTGCCTTCATATATCACATCAAATATATGTAAAGGCACAAATCAATAGATTTTTAACTTTGTGTGCACTGTAAATCTTGAAACTTGTTTGTGAATTATTCGAATATTTCAGTTCATCCATGGATGATTAATAGCCATTTCAAATTAAAAGCCGAAAATTATAATACTTAGGCACTTACAGGTAAATTTTTCCTTAATTACAGATTAATTTTGAAATTAGTAGATAGGAGCCAAGAGATAAATTCAGCTAACTCTTACTACACCACTACACCGTATTCAAAAGCTAACGACGAACTACATTTTTACCTGTATATGAAAAAATTTTCATGACTACAACCAAATGTGGTCATAAATTTATTGCCAGCACACTAATAAATTATATTACACAAAAAATGTGTTATAAATTTCTTACAAATTAAATTGCAATATGTTTCTGGCAAAAGTTACAAATATCTTAGTGATGAAGTTAAGGAATTAATGGACAGTGCTTACAGAAAACTATACAGAGAGACATTTCAGTAATGAATATATCCATCCCAAACTGCAATGCAGTTCTTACAACATCATACCATCCTTAGCATCAAGTGATTCGGGAGTACTTGAGGCAAACTGGCCCACTCCTCCTTCAGAGCAAGAATAAGGCCTTGTTTGTTTTCTGGAGGAAAATTTTGAGCAGTAATATGAATCCCCATTGCGTCCCAAATGTGTTCTATGGGGTTGAGATCTGGGGAGCATGCTGGCCACTCGCTCCGATTAATATTCTCAGTCTTCACTGCTCATGTAGGATGTTGTGTGGCATTGTCTATCATAAAAACGAATTCTTTGCCTACAGCACCACAGAACAATTGAATATGATATTGAAGAACTTTGCAATATCATTCACCAATCATAGCTCCTTTTTCCAGAACTTGTAGCTTGGTGCATCCATTAAGCATAATGCCCCCACACGATCCCAGCATGCTGTATCTATCCCTTTCAAGAACATTCTCGAAATGGTAAGCAGTACCACTTTCATGCCAGATCAAGTGTTGTCTAGAATCGGAGGAAAGACTAAAACAACTCTCCTCTGCAAAGAGTGCATTAGTCTGGGGTCTTGTCCAATTTTATGGATACAACACTACTGAAAACATGTTCTACAATTAGCTGTGAATAAAGAGAATCAGATGATACGCTCTGGGGCATATAGGCCTAATTATTGCAGATGTCTCACCACAGTTTATCGAGATATCTGCAACCTGTGCTCGAATGGAGCCGACTTGCAAGACCTGTGTGGTGTGTTGATTATGTTTGTTGTTATATTCAAAAATATGTCTTCATGATCCATGGTGGAGGGAGAGTGATCTCTTAGCAAATGTCTGGAACAGATTCCATTAGTTTGAAATGCTGTCCAAAGCCTGGATACTATGTATCTCACATAATGCTATGTGAGATTCAAAACTCTCTGGCAATATCAGTAATTCAACGGCCTTCTTCAAGCTTTCCAATTATTCTTCCCCACATGAAATCATCTAGATCAGAGCCCGTGGGTATCATGGCGCCCGCAGTGAATTTTTAGTGCGCACCCAGAGAAATTATTGTAAACTGCTTTGGAGCTTGCAGCAGTAATTTTGCAGCGTAGATTGCAGTATATCTGAGAGATACATTCATTACTAGTATGTGCTAAAATGCAAGAAAACAAACAAAAAAAACCACTGCAAATATAATACATGACTGTACAAATTAAGTGAATATTGAATCCAACATTATTTCACAGCCGAATATAGAAACTACAAGAGTTTTGTGCTGAATATATAGAAACTAAAAGTTTCAGCAGATGCAAGCATAAGTAGTGCCTTATGAGTGACTCGTAGTAAAGATGGAGCAAGCTCCAGACTTCTTTCCTTAGTATTTTCTATAAATGTAAAACACATCTTGCAGAGGTCAGCAACCTTTTTAATATGAAGAGTGCAATATAAAATTTTAAAATTACAGAGGGCTCATGACACAGGCATTTTTTCTCTCATTTCAGGCTTAGAAATTCTATGATTAGTTGTTTTTAAGAAAAAGGAGATTTGAAATTTTAACATTATTTTATTTAACTCGTTTTTACAACATATTTTTGTCACATATGAATGAATACAAAATACCCATAAAAAATAAAAATAAAAAATGAATACAAAAAGAATATTCATGTTAACAATTAGCATGTATCTGTCAGATCAGATGCCAGCGCCTTGCTTTATCAATGATAATGGCAAATGTATTTGTTTATTATGCAATAATACTGTTACTATTTCTAAAAAAAGAAACAGCGTGGCTATTTCTAAATTGGAAGACATTTCAAACCCATTCATGCCAATTGTAATTTTGAGTTTAATTATTTAAATCAGGAAGAGTTGGCAATGCAGCGCCTGCGAGCATCATTGCGCCCTTCATATTAAAAAGGTTGCCAACCACTGATCTAGATGATGTCTCTGAGATATTACAAGACATCCACGTCTGCAACTTTATTCCTTCATGAAAGAGCTTTCTTCAAACAAAATCTGCTTAGCACAGCCTTTTGCCTTTTATCCTGTTGAGTGCTACCATGTGATCCCTTTGTACATGATTAGAAAATTTGAATGTGCACCCACTTTCTACTTGAAGTTGTCCGTTATATAAATTACCACAAGCTGTTTCATCTGAATTTGCAATTGTAATCTTTAGAAACAGTGTTTGGCCTTTGTTTTGGACACCAGTGTATAATACATTCATAGGGACTAATGAGAATACTAGGTTATGAGGGACAGTTTACTAGAGTGAACTTCTTTAGAACCTGCCCATAGACCTTTTTTTAGGACTTTTCAGAAGTTTGTGATAGTGATATTTGCTATAGTAAGAGTAAATTGTAAAGACCAGACTGAGATCTGAATGTGAATTATAGCATGTTGCACACACGATCACTGGATGTGATTACTGGAATTTCTAATTTTATGAGTCTTCTGCATAGTTTATAGTTAAAGAGAAACAATCCATTACAATTTTATAAATTTTAAAGATTATTCTCATTATATGCCAAGTATATATTTATTTTCAAAGATTAATTAATCAGTTACCTTTCTTCTAGCAGTTTCTTGCATTTCTTTTTCATCTAATGCTTCAATTTGTTTTAAAAAGTGAAGATCTAAGAGTAAATCTTCTTTTGCTTTCTTAGCTTCTCTATGCATCCTTGTAATAAGACATTTATCCAAAGCTAATTTTACCTGTTCTTGCTTTTGCCTTTTTTGTGCTATTTCCCACTGGGAATCTAATTCCATGAGTCTTCTCTGCTCTACCTTTTTAAATAAATTACAAAACCAAAAATATTAATGATAATTTAAAACTATTACTATTTGTCAAATGAAAGTAAAAAGACAAAGCCAAGAGTACAACCTGAAATGAAAATTGACTAAACAAAATATCTGCATTAATGATCACAGTATATCCTAGTAATCCAAGTCAAGAGGAAGAAGCACAGGAAGTATAATAATATGGGAACAGAGACATGTGGTTTGGGCCTAAAGCAAATGCTTGTAATTCCTGGAATGTACATGCAAATGGTGCCACAAGGCTTCTGAGCAGAAGTGTTGCACCACGAATGTTGATGATATAAATGAGATTAACTTGACATTTGAAATATATAGAATAAAGCAAATTATTAGACAACTGACCGGAGAATTAGAAAAAGTTGCGAAGTATTTAAAGAAACTCAGACAGGATAAGAAAAATGAGCAGAATAAGAAGAGGCAGGAAAATACTGATGTAAGATAACAATGAATGATAATAATAAGGTATGTCAATTAGAATGTAAAAAAAAAATAATATGGTAAGATAAATCATTCATGAAATTTGTGACTGCCAACAAAGTCAACACTTTTAAGCTTTTTAGGAGCAAAGAAACAGAAAAAAAAATTCAGAGGTATTAGTGACTGTTGGAATTAATGATTTAAGTGGTGATAAATATAGTATGAGATAGGATATGAAAGGGTTGCTGGAAGATGCAAGAAAGAAAAGTGAGACAATGTAAACTGTTAGCTTATTACCAAGATAAGGCACTATTGAGTTTAAGAAGGAGGGCTATAATAGCAAATGATTCAATGAGCAAGCTGTGTAGAAGAAATGGGTTTAATATTTTGGATATGCAAAGAAATGATGGTAGTCTGATGATAGAAAAGTCTGATGGTAGAAAAGACTTACATAAGAGGGGTGGTCTGCACTTGAATGAATATGGCATGAGGAGCCAGTAGAAATTATTTATTGGGATGGGACCTAATGCAGAGGCAGGAAAATTAGATCATCATCATGGGAAGAATGATTAGAATGTGTTTAAGTTCGGCTATGGTATGCAAACATAAAAATGATATGAATGTCAATGAGCATGACTATGAATCTGATGACAGGGTTGGAAATGTATGTTTTGAGTTCAGATTTTTTGAGTGCCTGAGAAAAGGAAAAGCGAAAATTGCCCAACTGAGCCAAGCAAACTGTAGATGAAGGTATTAAAAAAAAAAAAAGCCGTGGGGTAACTCATGTCCATACACCAGTGATTTCCAAACTGGGTTGTGCAGGACCCTAGGGTTCCCACAAGGATTATATAGGAACAAAAATTGCAATAATATTTTATATTGCATTATGTATGGTTGTGAGACTTGGACTATAGCAGCAGAGGACTGGAAAGGAATTGAAGCATTTGAAATGTACTATTTAATAGTATATTTAACTATTGGATAGTACTTTTAGGAATAAACTGGATAGAAATAAAAACCAATGAAGAAGTCTTGCATGAAATAAAAGAGAGTTAAGAATTGAAAAAGAAGAAAACACAGAAAGAAAGATGTCTCCATTATGTGTTCCTTGGACACATATGGAGACAACAAATGGATTATAAAAGTATTATAAGGGAAGAAACCAGATAAAAGAAGAAGAGGAAGGAGGAAATATACAACCTTAGAGGAAGTGTTTGGATTAATTGAAAAAAAAAGGTTATAAACTACTAAAGAGGAAAGCCAGAAATAGGATGACCTGAAAGAGAGAACTCTCCGTAGTGATAGGGACTGTCCCTTAGAATGATGATAATTGTGTTAGGCACAAACAAATTTGGTAAAGGAAAAAAAAAAAAAAATTGGTCAGCTTTTTTTGAAAAATTTTTGGTTATTCCAACTGATTTATGGACAGAGCTTGATTATCACTACATTACCACCTTCTTGAGTGACAAATTACAGTGCAACAGCCACGACCACAAGTAGCATATGTGCTTCACACATTTTTTAAATGAGAGTGTGAGTGACTCACTTGTATTTTTCAACTGGAAAAAAAAAAAAAATTTCTACTACTGTGTTCTTGGCATTATTTGTGAACAAAAGTGAAGAAATTGTGCTTTTTTTAAGAAGACTATTTTTTGTAAAATTGCCATTTATTAGTGCCCCATGGAGAAGTTTTTTGAAAAGAAACCATGTCCATGAAGGAGATAATGATGAACTATGATGATGTACAATTATCTCAGCACCAAGAACGAGTCAAGCAAAGAGAGAGAGAGAGAGAGAGAGAGAGAGAGAGAGAGAGAGAGAGAGAGGTTATCACTACTCAAAAATGTCATCAAAAAAAGATTTTGAATTTTTTTGTAATATTTTTGAGACCCAAATAATGTTAACAGTAATAAATATTATTAATATTATTTGGGTTGACATTTACAGTTAGCTTAGAATTAGATTATAGAATCCATTTGTATGAATATGTCTGTCATGATGAGATATCCACTGGCAGATTATATTGGTAGAATTATGCTTGGAGTAACTGATAGGCTAGAGATCTTTCATGTCACACATGAACAGAATAACTTACAGCACAAAGAGGAATAATTAAGCAACTGGTTTAATCGATTCAATATTTCTTCTCAGTCATAGAGACATCATTGGAAAAACAATGTTAAAATAGTAATAACATACTGACAAGAACACACAAGAAACAATAAGTGGAAGAAATTAGATAGAATAAATAAAGACAAAAGTCCTGAGTGCTGTTGGCTAGCTTTAGATGTTGGAAGGGAGGTCTAAAGTTTCACAAATTTTGGGAGGTGTAATACAATCATATTTATTAAGATTAGGTTGGTTTTTTTTAAGTCTGCTGCAGATTCTAAAAAGAGTCTTTTAAGTTTGTATTTGATGCAATGGAGCATGGTGGTTTTCTTCCAAGGCATGGTCTGCTACACCTAATTGACAATAGTTGTGACAGCAGATGTATTTTTTGTTCTACTAGGCAGATGTTAGCAGATCACCCAGTCTGATCATAATATCATAATTTGCAAGAACAAGGAATCTTGTAAACACCTGGAATAGAGAGGAGGAAGCGGATCTTTAGGAAAGTGGAAGACAGTTTCAAGTAAGGTTTGAATGCAGTGTGGAGATTATATTTCTTCAAAGTTCTGGCTATTTTTTGTGAAGTGCCACAAATATTGGGAATAGTAATGGCATTACTGTAGTCTTTATGTTGAGAGGGATGTGAGGAGGTGGAAGGGACTGATAATTTGTGGATGTTTTTGGAATTGTAACCATTGGACAGGAAGGTTTGGTGAATTAAGGCAAGTTCTGCAGTAAGGAAGCTTGGGTGGGACAGAGATTGGAAACTCTGCTGACAAAAGTTTTGATGACCCCCATATTGTTGAGAAGGGGTGGGGATGATGGGAAAGTTTATGTATGTATCTACCTGTGTGGGTGGATTTTCTGTAAACTGAGAAAAAAAAAAGGGGGGTGTACCATTGTGTAGATGTGTGGTTAGAGTATCTAAAAAAAAAAGAGAAGCTGTTGTTTTTTTTCTTTTTCAATAGTGAACTGGATTCTGGAGTGTTGACTGTTGAAGTAGAGGAGGAAAGTGTGCAACGTGTCTGAGCAATGTTGCCAAATAGAGAACACATCATCAAATAGAAGGTTTGAGACTAGTAGTATCAAGAGCATTTTTTTCAAAATGTTCCATATAGAAATTGGCCAGAGGGGGTGAGAGGGGAGATTTTTTTATTTGATTTTTATGGCACAAAGACATCAAAGGTCATATTGTGCCAGGGTGCAGGTTACAGCAGTACATATGGTAAATGGTTAGTAGGACAATCACAAACATCTGTACTAGAGATCTTGGATTTATAATGAATGAACAGGAATTTGAAGTTTAAAGGTCACATAGCAAAAACTGCAAATACAACTTAAAAGATAATTATGATGTTGAATTGAACAAACAGTGACATATAAGGATAAGGAAGTCATTTTGCCTCTTTACAAGGCCTTGATAAGAGCACACCTGGATACTGTGAGAGCAGATTTGGTCTCCTGGTTTGGAAGGAATATAGAAGTTGTCAAAAAGGTACAAAGAAGAGTTACAAAGATTATATTGGGATTATGGAATGTAGATTATATATTTAGAGAAAGGACTGCAGACCAAGGTAAACAGGAGAAAGAGGGGTTGATATGAAAGAGGTGTATAAACTTCTGAAAGCATTTTATAGGATATTATCTGATGAAATTTTTCGTTATATGGAAGGTGAGTAGAGAACACGGGGATATCCATGGAAGTTAAGTTTGGCATAGGTAAGAAAGGAGAAGTGCTAGATTTTTTTTCTCACAGAACAGCGAGTAAGTGAAACAGTTTGCCTATTGAAGCAGTGAGTGCATCTAGTGTGTATGAGCAACATTTTCTCCATGATCTAAATATTGGATTATTATGATATAAAAGAATATGAAACATCATAATTCTCTAAAAGATTGCTGAGAAGACTTTGCACAAGATATTGCTTCATATATATTTATTCAATAAAAAAATATGCAAAACTCTTTCAACTTACTGCCTCTATGGAGAAACCAAAGTTCAATTTGTAAACCATTTATTAAATGAGATAGTAAATTTTTATGATATATCTAATAGCAAATATTTTAAAGTAAATATCTTATGTACTTACCATTAATTTTGCTTCCTCTTGTTTCAGAGTTTCGTCCTCTTCTGCTCTTCGTAACTTGTCAGCAAACTGACTCTTTTGATACTCAGCAATTTCTAAATTCCGTTGTCTTTTTTCTGCTTCATTCTGAGTTATCTTTTTCATTTTAGCTTCTGCATCTTTTTTCCAAAATTCAGAAAATATTTTATCATCTTCGTCTTTACCTTTATCCAACTGACTTTTCAGCTTCACCTGTTCCATGCCTTCAGAATAAACCTGGTCTCTAATTTTTTTGCTGATAAAATTCCTTAGGGTATCACAACTTGCTCTATAAAAACAGGATTATGTATATTATTAATGCTACACACACACACACACACACACACACACACACACACACACACACACACACACACACACACACACACACACACACACAGAGAGAGAGAGAGAGAGATTCAGATGTAATAACATCACTTATGAATTCAATAAAGTGAAGAGGCTCAAAACAAAAGATAAAATCTACCTACAGGCCAGTAAATATTATATACTACAAAGAAAATGTTTAGCAAAAGAATTTTTGTTTCTTAGCTTATATCTAATAGGATCAAAAGAGGTCAATGATTTTTTTTTCTCATTCAAAACTGATAATATATCATTAATTGTATAAATACCATGAAATCAAATCAATGTGAGAGGCCTGCTCTATATGATAAAATGTCTTTCATTCAGTGTGTCAATACATTCGTCACTTGCTGCTACAGATTCCATTTATTCACCACCCATCATAAGAAAATGTGCTCCTCACACTTGCTGATCATATCCTATTCAATTTCCAAGGATGGAAATTGAATGCCATGTATTAAAATATCTGCCTGTGTCTATCCCATAAAATCTCTTTAACAAATTATATATCATTATCATATCCTTAGTTTGCCATCTATTTGTCAATATTCATCTTTGCAATATTCTCCTGAACTTCAACTCCTATATAAAGCATAGCTTATAATCTCCTCAATTCCAAATGGGGATGATCTAGTAAGAAGTAGCCAAAATGGCAACTGGTCTATAGAATGCTCCCTATGAGGATACCCAAAGGTTTGTGGATTACAAAGTTTAGTTGATAGTAGAATAAAAGTAGATATGATAAAATCTTATAAGTCATAAAAGGGATTTTATAAAGTAGATGATGAAAAGATTTTTCAGTAAATGATAGAATGGAAAAAAACAAGAGGAAGTTGATGTGGTTATAGCAAAGGTGTAAGGATTAGATTTTTGTGCTTGGAGGTGAAAGAGTAGAAAGCAGCTTGGATAATGAATGAACAAGGATGAACTAGCGATTTGGAACTTCGTAGCAGCTAGGGCAATGTCCAGCTGTTTTCATCAGGAAACCAAGACAAACAGCTAAAAGTCAGCTGGAGTAAAGCAACTCAACATCAGCAGAGTCCAAGATTGACATATTACAGATTAATTTGGAGGAAAATTATCAACAGAAAGTCAGTAATGATGATGTACTATCATAACATCCTGTACAATCTCTAAGGGTACATATGAGGAATTTGATGATGATGATGATAATAAAATGAAAAGAAAGCCATTTTCTAAATAATGAACTGATATATATATATATATATATATAGGAATGGTAGTTGTTTGTCCTTTAGATTATTATTTTCTTATATTTTCTTTTTTATTAATTATGATGTCTAGGAATGGTAGTTGTTTGTCCTTTAGATTACCTAAACAAAATCAATATGTTCCACCATACTATCAAATTCACACTAGATCTTGAAAAGGACAAACAACTACCATTCCCAGACATCATAATTAAGAAAAAATAAAATAAGTGTCAACTTATCAGTTTATAGAAAACCAACAAATACTGAATGTTATCTAAACTTTAGCTCATCACACATATCCCCAAAACTCAGCATTATTCACATGCTAAAGAAAAGAACTATACAATTCACCACAGACCATAATGATCTACAAGAAGAATTAAACAAAATATCAAATGATCTACTCCTAAATGGCTACCCTAGAAGACTTGTTAACAAGATTCTATTCTCCGATATACCACAAAGACAACGTGATGACACCCAATATATATCTACTATAACTGTTCCATACGTTGGTACCATCTCCAAAAAAATAACTCGTCTCCTAAAATCACACAATATTAGAGTGACCTTCAAGCCAGTTGAAACTATCCAGAAATTTCTAAGATCACCAAAAGATTTCAATCCTTTCTACAAACATGCAGCAGTTTATAACATCCCTTGTTCCTGTGGTCTAAGTTACATTGGTCAGATGTCTAGAAGCTTCGAAGTGAGACAAAAGGAACACATCGGCTATATTAGAAACAACAGACAAGATATTTCTGGCCTTTCTTCCCACTTCTCTACAACCAACCACATTATTTAATGGAATAAAAGTCTTATGCCATATATAGAAGAAAACTACCATTCCAGAATCTTCAAAGAAGCTGCTACAGTTGCCTGTTCCACAAATAACCTCAACAGGAACCAAGGTTTAATCCTACCAGACATATGGAAGACTTTAATTAGAATAATAAAAGCACAAGAAATGAACTTCAGTGCAAACTACAAAATGCATCTCAACAAGTAACTCATCATTACTTTGAATCTGCACTCTAATTTTTAATTTTATGAATAGTCAGACGGCCACAACTATTTAGTATGAACTATTACTAATAATTTCTCTTTTCTTTGTGTTTTAACTTTAAGTTACCTCTTTCCCCAGAAGATGTAAGTCAAACGACTTACGAAACTTGTAGGGTCTTTTATCAATTCATTGTGTTTTATATAGCTTATTATAAAAAAAAATGATCCAGTTACTGGAATACACCATGTGAAGTAAATCATATATCAGCGACACGGGTATTGTTTCACGTGCACTATTTTGTTATTGAAATAGAATTGCCAGTTAACGTTTAACTTGTAATTTTCATTTTCTTTGCTCTCCTGATTGTACCCTGAGGAAGCCGACAGCATAAGCTGGCGAAACTAGTTGGTAATTAAAATAGTTATTCACCTACACTTGACCAATATCTAAATAATAGTTTATTCTCATTAATCTTTGTGGTCAAGAATTAACAATTTCTAATTAGAAGGGATTTGTTTGAATTTCATAGAAAGGTCTCTTCTCACCAAGCTGAAATCTTATGGTGTCCCTCATGTCCTTTATGAATGGGTCAGCAGTTTCCCAACTGGTCATTCACTGTGTGTTATGGTGGAAGCTTTCCTTTCATCAAATTTCTCTGTCCATACCAGAGTACCATTGGGACTCAGTGTTTTTATTCACACTCTTCCTCCTGTACATTAATGACCTTCCCTCACTAACCTCAAATTATCTCACTCAGTGCAAATGAAGACCTGTGTTCTTCATTTACACTGACCTCACCATTATCAAGTGAGGTGAAGATAATCTGGCATATTTCAATGATATCAAAACAAAATCGTGTCATATTTCTCAGAAGAAGGATCTTACTTTACTTTCCATTACTTTTCATAATATCCCCATCTCCAGTCTTGCTTGATCTTGCAACAAACATCACATAGCCTTCTCCAAAAACATTAGTGCCCTCTTTAGTTGAAACATTTCTTTTCACCTACACTCCATAAGTACCAAATTTGTCTGAACTTACTCACATGGTGTACCAAAAACCTCTTGCTCGTTTCTATCCAGAAGAGAACTATTATGCTTAATAAATACCTTCTCTCTCTCTCTCTCTCTCTCAAAACATCCTCTAATCACTTTCTCACAGATGCTATGCTTAATATGAACATGAATCATATCTGCTGAAGATGTAATGGAAATGTTCAATGAGTATTTCATTAATGTATTCCATGTAGGTGAGGCTTAAGAGTTGTGTTGAATAGCAATAGGAATGAGAACAGAAGGTTGTCAGTTCAAGAATGGGAAGTGTTTAGAATATTAAGTAATCTTGATATTAATAAGGCTGTGGAAATAGATGTGATATCACCATGTATATTATGGGAATGTACAAAACAGAGCTAGCAGTGCCATGGATTTAGTTGTTAAACAGAAGTCTAGCAACCGGAATAGCAGTCCCAGAAGAGTGGAAAGAAGAAAAAATAGTGCAACTGCATAAGGGAGGAATCCAAGTCAGGAGTGTCAAACTACAGGCCAGTGTACATATGAAGCGTAGTGGTGAAAGGTTAGAGACAGAATACAACCTTAGACTGATGACAATGGAAACTTTTTGAGAAATTAGCATGGATTGTTAAGGGGAGGTCATGCTTTAGCAACTTGGTTACTTGGAATAATTTTATGATAGGATAACTTGTGTATTGAATGGGAGAGATACTTATACAGTGATTTATTTGGATTTCACTAAAACTGTTTGTGTATCATATGACAAACTACTGTTGAAGCTGAGCAGGTTTCTTGACCTGCTCAGCTTCAAGCTTGACCTGGATAGCTTGGTTACAGAGATGGTTGACTGATATGAGCCAGCAATTTAGGTATCGAGGTGCAGTATCCCAAAAAAAGGAAGCTGATGAATGGAGTGCCACAGGGTTCTATTCTGGGACCACAGTTGTTTTTAATTTATATATATATATCAATAATATTGTTCATGATGTGAAAGGAGATATTCAGTTTTTGCTGATGATGCTAAATTAGGAAGAGCAATATCAGGAAGTTCTGATGTGTTGTTATTACAGGAGGATTTGAATAGGTTGGTGCATTGTGCTGAAGAATGGGGATGCCATTTTAATGGTGTAAAGTGTAAAATTATCCATTTTGGCCAGAGAAGATGGGATGAGGTTTACAACATTGGAGGAACTTTGCTTCAGGAGGAAATGGATCTTGGTAGATTGGGAACTAAAGTTCAGAGGACACATTGCTAAAGTTGTAAAGGATTACCCAAAAACTGCTGCTATAATGTAGTGAAGAAGTGATAGTTCCACTGTATAAGGTGCTAATTAGGCCTCATTTGGATTTCTGGTCACTTGGCTATATTGGTTACAAGGAAACATTTGAGAGAGAGTGCACAGGCGAATAACTAAGACTGTCTCAGTACCTCTGGTATGAGGACAGATTGACAGACTGTGATCTTCAGAACTTATCAGATAGGAGGAAGAAGAGGTGATATGACTGAAATGTATAAGTTGGTGAGAGGAGCCTATGAAATAGATACAGGGGGGAATTATTACATAGGATAATCGATTATGAAAGAACTAGAGGTCATCCCTGGAAACTACAAAAGTCATGGAAGTAAAGAAGTGAAAAGATATTATTTTTGTTTGGCAGGTGGTTTTATTTATTATTTAGCATGGGGGAGGGACACAAGAAAATAATGAGCAAAACTGTATACAGACTGACAGTTCAATTAACCAACTGAGGTATATGGGAGTAAATGCAAGTTCCTAGGCCTCCAGGAAAAGCGTAGGGCAGTCATCAGTGACATGATGCATAGTCTGCATAGCACGCACGCACACACGCGCACACACACGTCACTGAAATTCCCCACAGATGTAATAAGTGGGTACAGTGGCCTTGTCTGGTCCTAAATTTGTTCATCTGGCTCCAGAGTTGTCAAGGCAGATTGAATCCTGGAGGTTTGATAGTTGGATCTATAATCAGGTACTTGTTTCTAGTTCATTCCATTCTTCTCCACCAGTCCTGGGGGACCATCATATGTATTTCCATAAGACACATGGGAGATCTGGAGGTGGAGAGAGATAGATATCCTGATGTATAGGAAGGTACATGTTATTTCTGATCTTTGATGGTGGCTTCTTCTCTTCTGAAGCATGGAGGAGTGATGAGGCACAGAACAGGTAACCATGGGAGAGGAGCAGATCTTAAGGTACCAGAGATGGTTCTTATATGTTAAGCTGTGTGTCCATGAGGCTTGTGTGATGACTTCAGCTACAAACTGGCAAACAATACTCCACAACAGGGAAGACCAGAGCCAAGGCTGCTGTTCTAAGAGTCGAGGCATTACAACCCCAATAACCCTGGAAGATATATTTAATGTAGTTTTTTCCAAATGTTTTCAGTAAGTTAGACTATGGTCAAGGGCAACACCAAGGTAACAAGGGTTAATTTCATGGATTAGAGTCCTGTAGCAAGGTATGATGTTTATTGTGGTCTGTGAGTGTTCCCACAATGAATCTTTGGATTCTGTAGACTTGGAAGAAATATTATACCACTTTTATAGGCCACTCTTCCACCTTCCTCTAATCATATAAGAAGAAGAGTTGCTGGCAGTCAACATCCATATGAAGTTCAGTTCCAACCTTATTGAACAAACTTCGTTGTTCCTTTGGAACAACCTTTCTCATACCATTTACCTGAATGAATATAATCTCTATCTTCAAGAAGAACATGAACAGATTTCTTCTTTATCCTTAATCACTGTCTCAGTTAATCACTTAAGTGGAAAAGTGATTATGGAGAAAGAAGGAAATTTCTCACTTAATCATTTTCATGAGAGGTTGCTAAAAACGATAAATTTCTTTTGTTTGATTCAGCTGTTTTCTAATTTACATGCTTTTAGCATCATACATGCACTCACCCTTATTATCTCTTGTAAACTTCTGTGGTGCATAAAACAGTTTTATTTATATGCCATTTATTCCAGAGGAACCTGGAAACATTTATTTGAGAGATGACAGGAACCATTAACATAAGAAGTATTAACGGAAAGGAAATCGAACTTGCAGAAGAATTGGAAAAGTACCACCTGGACATAATTGGTATTACTGAGAACAAAGAAGAAAGACAGAAACAGGTGAGATCTCACTAAATATAAGTATAGGATGTTATATTCAGGCAATAATGATCAACGAAAGGAAGGAGTAGCAATAACATTCAACATCAAACATAAAGATAAATTTCTTGATTGGAATGCAGTTTCAAGTAGAGTGATGTAAGCACACTTCAAAATGGATAAATGGACAATGGAACTTATTTCTGCCTCTAGTCCTACAGAAGGTTCTTCTAAGAAGTGGAAGGATGTTTTGAGTCATTAGAACAGGCAGCTGACATAAATAAAATGGAAAAAGTGGTCCTTATTGGAGATCTGAACACCAGATTAGGAAATGAATACCAACAGGAACATTTTTGGAAAAATTTGAAGAATAATGGTGAGTATTTGATGGATTTCTCTGCAGGGAACAGACTAGTCATTACTAACACTATGTTATAACATAAAGATGTGCGCAAGTTCACATGGAGAGAAGACACAAGAAATAATAATAACCTTATAGACTATGTCATTGTTGATAATAATATCTTCTTGATAGTTCAAGATAGAGAGCATACAAAGGATTTGAAATTGAAGATTTAAAAAGAATAAAAACAGTATTCTTTTTAAAACTTCTTACTGTTTGTTTTTTCCCATGTAATTTCCATTACTTAGTGCTAAGCATGATAAAAATGGATATTACATGAAAAAAAAACAGTAAGAAGTTTTAAAAAGAATTACAGTTGAACAGTTTTTACAAAGCTATACACCTGACTATGCAAACATTACTGAAGAAAATTTGAAGCAGTTTGAAAACAAGAACTAAACTTTGGGGGGTCTGAGTGGCAAACACTGAAAAAGACATTGATTGATTCAGTTAGGGAGGTATGTGGTGAAATTAACTGAAAGGATAGAAAAATAAGAACCCCATGGTGGACACAAAAAGTTAAAGAAGCAGTTTTGGAAAAGGAGAAAGCATACCAAACGTTCCTAGAAAATAAGTAGGCAGATGCCCTAAAAGAATACACAGAAAAATGTAAGACAGCTAAGTTATGTGTAAAAGTAGCTAAATAAAAGTCATAGGAAGGCGTAGGTAAGAATATAGAAAATAAATATCATGAAGGTAGCAAAATGTTCTGGAGGCTATTGAAAAAGCTCAGAAATGAAGGAAAGAGTACTGTAAAAAGAATCAAAGATGAATGATGAAAGTGGCATGAAAACTGGAGAGAAGGGTAATTACTTTGTCTGGAGTAATTACTTTGAAAGACCGTTAAATGAAACAAGCAGTGACAGAACCATAACAGAACATTTTCAAGACAAATGTAAAGAGGAGCACATCAATACTTGAGGTAGAAAAAGCCATCCAATGCTTGAAATGCAGAAAGGCAGTGGAGGAGGTGTAAAAGTTTTGCAGTGGTTACACTGCATAATTCAGAGGGCTTGGTCAGAAGGTCACTGGAGTAGAGCTCTAATAGATCCCAGCTATAAAAAAGGAAATAAAACTGAATGTGAGAATTACAGAGGAATTTCTCTACTAAGTGTTCCAGATATGATTTATGCAAGCATAATAGAAAAGAGGTTGAGAAAGATTGTGGAAGAGACACTTAGAGAAGAACAATATGGTTCAGGTAAACAGAAGTTGTCAAGATCACATTTTTGCTTTATGGCAACTAGTTTAGAAATCATGGGAATATAACAAGGATCTGTACTTAAGTTTTGTAGATCTGAAAAAGGGATATGACAAGATGCCCAGAGAAGAACACTACAATGTAACTGTAGTGTTCTTTAAGTTTCAGAAATTAGAATTGGAGGAAATACAGGAAGATGGTTTGATGTGAAATCGGGGGTAAGGATCCACATTATCTGCACTCTTATTTATCATCTATATGGATGAGATTATAAAAGAAAGTGGTATTAAACCTGATATTAAAATCAGAGGTATCAACTTAGTTCTTTGCTTTATGCAGGTGATGTTGTACTTTTAAACACAGTTTTTCAAGCTTTCCTGACCCACTGTATATACTCTTTGCACCACTGAAGATGATGCTGCATGTTGACTCAGGTAATGTCGGACTTGCAGTCCTATCATTGAAACTCATGTCGTGAGCCTCAGTTCTGAACGTTTTTGTGCAGATTCCTATTCCAGTCGATGCAAGGAACCCCCACATTTAATGTGTCCCAAAGAATGTCAGTTTTACATATTATCCTTAGTAGCATCCTATGATCACGTTCAGTGAGTGTGGTGGGTTGTCCACTGTGGGTATCACTTGCAGCTGACTCCTTGCGCTTCCATCTCAGTATAGTATCACTGATTGCTGATCCGAGGTGGCCTGCTTTGTCAACAATTTGCCAAACAGATAGGATGCCTACATCATGGCATCCTATCACAATGCTTCTTTCAAACTCTGTCAGTTCCCTTCTTGCAGCAATTTTACCCAGAAACAGAGGAATTATTCCCTGACATGGGAATAATTCCTCCAATTTATAATGGTTTCAAACATGTGACTCATTATATGACATGATGCACCTTGCCCATGGGGGGTATCTGTTGGCTTCTTTCCAAGTAGTGTGTGTGTATGTGTGTATATGTGTGTGTGTGTGTGTGTGTGTGTGTGTGTAATATATATATATATATATATATATATTACACACACACAGAAAAAAAAGGTTTAAAATCTATAGCACATCAGTAATGTGGACAAGCTAAGGATTTGAAACTGAAGAACCTTGCTCTAGTGACCAACCAAGGCACTGTTTCAAGCCACATCAAACTTCCAATAAGCCTGGAAGTTTGATCTCAGTAGTCTCAAATGAATAGATGCATATCATCTTAACATTTAAATGAATGAATTTCCATCATATTTTGAATAAAATACCCTATATCTTCAGAATTACTTAGTCAAGTATCCACACACACCTTATTCTGAATAAAATCTAATTCACTTTTCTAAAGTCCTTATCCATTACCTAAACTGCAATTCCTTCTTCTCATCTGCAAATCTTTGTCTTTCCTCTTCTCTTTTTTCTCTAATAGTCTTATAACGCATCCACATTTTTTCTTTTTTCTCTTCCGATGTTTCCTTCTGTTGTTCCATTTCCTTTAAATAATCCATTTCTTCTTGACGTAAAAGTTCACCAAGCCTAATAAAAGAAAAGATAAAAACACCTCCTTAAAAAAAAGACAAAATTCTAGCATTAAATATTATGTTTCATTGGTTCATAAAATAAAACTACTAATGATTAATAAAATGTGTGCAAGCAGGACATACAAAATAAAAGTATAGCATTTCATTCTTCCTATGCAATCCCCAAATTTTAAAGTTATTTCACTTTTTTTTAATCACTTTTATTTAAACTAGTTTCATTTGATAAGAATCATTACAAATAGAATTTTAATTGCAAAGTTCAGTTTACATCTGCTACTTAGTGCTACATGACTTGGGAGGTGGCTAAAGGAGTCGAATTTACAATTAAGACAGGGTATATGTGGAATTATCGGGCTGGTAAGTATGACAAGCTTAGGTGTGTGCTTGGCTCAATGCCATGGCATGTAAAACTGCAAGGGCTGGATGTTGATGGTGCATGGGAGGTGGTCAAGAACTGTTTGCAGGAGGCAATGGTTGACTGTATACCAAGAGTCCGAATAATAAATCAGGTAGGGGTTAAATGGATAAATAACACTATTAAGCTTGAGCTGCAAAAAAAGAAACAATTGTGGAGGGAATTTAAGGAGAAGGGTGACCATCAGGTGCATGAACAGTATAAAGCTCAGGCCAGGATGGTAACAAGGGTGGTAAGAAAAGCAAAAGCAGATTACGAAAGGAAATTGGCCATGCAGGCTAAAGAGAATCCCAAACAGTTTTTTCAATATGTTGCAAGTAAAAGGAAAAATGCTCATGGTAGAATGATCTTAAAAAATGCTGAGGGTAGGGAGGTAACTGAATCAGTCGATGTTGTGGAATTACTGAGCGAGCACTTTGCAAGAGTATATCATCCAGGTGGTGGCTTTGCGGAAATGGAGGAACCAACAGCTTATACTGGAATTGTGATGAATGAGGTAGAGATAACTAGTCTGTTACAGAACCTCAATGTCAATACATCTGTGGGATTGGATGGTATACCAGCTCATGTCGTACGTGAAGCGGCCAAAGAATTGTCAGTGCCCTTGACCATTATGTTTAATTTGAGCCTCAGGACTGGGTCAGTCCCAAGGGGATGGAAAGAGGGGAAAATAGTTCCACTGCACAAAGGTGGTTCCAAGGCTGCTGTTGAAAATTACCGGCCAATCAGCATAACAGGAATCATTATCAAGGTCTTAGAGAAAATAGTCAAGAGGAAAATACAAGATTGGATAGAAGAAAATGGGATACTGTATCGGGGACAGCATGGTTTTGTGAAGGGTAGGTCATGCCTCAGTAACTTGCTCACGTATTATAACACAGTGACGGCTGAACTGGATAAGGGTAATGGGTTTACAGTGATTCTGCTGGACCTTGCTAAGGCCTTTGACAGGATACCACATGGAATTCTAATCAGTAAATTGCAGCATATGGGAATGGACATAGGGTTGGTGAGATGGATAGGAGGGTGGTTGACGGAGAGATATCAGAGAGTGGTTTACTCAGGAGTAGAGTCCACAAGACGGCCTGTGACTAGTGGTGTACCACAAGGATCTGTTCTTGGACCACTGCTGTTTAATTTGTTCATAAATGATATAGGAAAGGATCTGAGAGGAACAGTTCATTTGTTTGCGGATGATGCAAAGTTGGGTAGGGCAATAGTGAATGCAGATGACGTCAAAATTTTGCAGGATGATTTGGATAGATTGGAGGTCTGGGCTAGGGAGAATGGATGTCAATTTAATGTGGCAAAATGTAAGGTTATGCATTTTGGGGTGAAAAGATGGGAGGCAGTTTACTGCATTGGTGGAACCGTGCTCCAGGAAATTGATGAGGCACGAGATTTAGGAGTGTTGGTGGATAAGGAATTGAAATTTAGGGGACACATTGCAAAAGTGGCCAAATCAGCTCATCAAATCACTTGGTTGCTGAAGAATACATTGACAAGCAGAGACAAGCAGGTTATTGTTCCTCTGTATCGAGCCTTGATAAGACCTCATCTCGACTACTGTGCTCAGATTTGGTCACCTAGGTTTCTTCTTGATGGGGAGGAGGTGGAGAGGATCCAGAGGCGAGTGACCAAGATGATAGCAGGTCTGTGGAATGAACCGTATGAGAACAGGTTGAGGATTTGTGGGTTGCAAAAATTGGTTGATAGGCAGAGGAGGGGAGATATGATTGAGACATTCAAATTACTGAAGGGTTTCTATAAAATTAATTCAGAAGATATTTTTGAGAACAGGGCTGGTTGTGGGAGGACTAGGGGACATCCATGGAAACTGGGCAAAAGTGTGGTTAGTAAAGGTGTTAGAGCTGGGTTCTTTACTTTTAGAGTAGTGAATGAGTGGAATGCGCTCCCTGAGTCTGTGGTGGATGCTGTGACAGTGAATGAGTTTAAGGCGAGGTATGATAGATACTGTATGAATGTCGAATAGTTGTGATGAAAATGATTTGGGGCCTCCATCGATGAGTCTAATGACTCCCTGGAGTTGCCCGTAATAATAATAATAATAATAATAATTAATGCTTAAGAATTAAAAAAAAAAAAAAAAAAAAAAACTGCCTTTGTGTTTTTCTGCAGTTTGCAATGTCACCTCGTCACTTCCTCAAAACAGTTACTGAATAGGGTTCTGAATAGTTACTGAATAGTATTCCCAGTAAAATTATTGGGAATAACTTGATTCCAATGTTATTACAGGTATAATCATCAGATGATTCACTGAATCACTATTATAAATGGCAGAAAAATTGCATGTTAAAATAAAGTAACTACATGTTTCCTATAATGCATTTCTATAGGGTAAAAAGAAGGGGAAAAAAAGGGAGAGGAGAAATTTTGCATTTCTTCAAATTTATTTACACCACAACATGCCCTTATTCAACTTTAAGAAATCACCTTGAGTACTCCATGAGATTCCCTTATTTACATTATGTTTAAATTTCCTCTCTCTCTCTTCCATATATTTCTTAAACTTTAAAGACCATATTGACCCAGTCTGTTCTCATATGCAAAATTCCACAAGCCAGATATGATATTATCTTGGTTACCTGCTGTTGCATCTTTTCAACTGTCTTCCCATTCACAGAACACAGGTAACCATATGTAAGCATAGCACTCCCAATGCACTTTTATAATGTCTTGTAAACTAGGTCTCTTTGTCTACTACCACCCATATCTTTTGACCTTTGCCAAAGTCAAATGCTTGGCAAAGTCTAGTAGTATCATTGTAAATTAATTTCTCATTATCTAACTCTATTGTAAAACATGAGCAGATTGCTGAGGCAAGACCTATTTTAAGAAAGACATGCTTTGTTAGACATCTTCTAACCACTTCTCATTCAATGCTAATTCCTCTATCATGCAATTTCTTATGCATCTTTGACTTGCACGTACATAGAATCAAAAACTTAAGTTTGGCAGAGAGAGGGGGGGGGGCTCTGCTACTTCCATGTGAAATTGGCTAACTCACCTTCAACTGAAAAAAAAAAAAAACATATAAATATTTTTTTTTGTCATTATGAGAATCAAACTCAGAACTTTCTCAATTAAAAAGCACACTGTCCCATCATTCTTCCAACTGTGCTATGGAGGACAGGGCTCCTATGTGATCCGCCACCTTCAAGTTAAAAACTGCATTATCACTCTCAACTGGAGACATAACAGTCACATTTATAGACAATTTTAAGATACTATTACCAAATCCAATATTCTTGTAATGTAAGTCCCTTCCAATCACATACTACTTAAGGTAGTTTCCCCTGAGTAACTCTATAAATTTTCTCTTTCCCTCTTCTCACTATATCTCCATAGTTGAAATCATTTTTATGACCCCATTAGGTTAATCTGAATATGAAGTTTATAGTATTTTTTTCAGATGCCTGTGGTCCACAGCAGCATTCAATTAAGCATTCAGCCCTTTTAACTTATATACCTCACACCAATAGCCTCAAATCCATTTGTTTGTATTTATTACCACACTACCAGAATCATTCTGGATCTCTACTCCAGTTGGATTTGATTCCTCTAAAATCATTAGCAACACTCCATCAGATTCTGTTCATGTAAGAATACCCACGTTTGTTAATCATATTTTAATCTTAATGATGTCAATACTCTATGATCCATAAAAGTGAGGCATCTAAAGTGCTAAGGACTCCTCACTTTATTATTGATGATTCTGGCACTGAACATGCATAATAGTCAACCATCAGGCTGATAGTTATTCAAGTAACTCTTAAAACTTTCCCAGTTCAAACAAGCAGCCTAAAAATGAAAAAATAAAAAAGATAAAAATGCAAACTGGGGAGCACAGGAGTTAATAAAGGTGATGTAGAGATTCTGCAGAATAAACTAAATAAATTGGCAATATGGGCAAAGTATAATAGTTAGCAGTTTAATGGCATAATGTAAGATTATGCAGTTTTCAATGAAAAGATTATGTACTGTGTATTACACTTTTAGTGCTGGACTACAGGAAATTAATGAGACTATTGATGAGGGATTTAGGGAATGATGATGAACAGATAAATAAGTTCAGAGAGAATATTACAAACATTTTCAAAATAACTCAAAGGATTACTTGGATGCTGAAGAACACAATATCCAAGGACTACAAGATAGAGTAACATTATTATCCATCTTTATAAGGCTATTATTATACTTCATCTTGAATACTATGCACAGATTTGTTCACCTGGGTTTCTTTGGAATGAAGAGGTGGAGAAGAAGATCCAGAGATGAGTGACCAAGATGGTGATAGGTCTGTGGATTAGTTAGGGTTTGTCAACTAGATTTTTTGACTCCAAGGAGATACCTGTATAATAATTATATTAATCATAATGAAGTGCGAACAGAGAAGTGGTTTCCAACAATGAGGTACAAAGAAAATATAAGTTTAATATTAAAGAGAGTTTATACTGTAAATTTAGATTAAATCTTGCTTAAGTTAGAAGTGAATGAGTGTAGATAGTTTGTGTGTGTTATGCTATTTTCATGGATGTTTTATCATTACTGTGTCTGAGTATCTTTGTTACATTATGGCAACTGCTATCACTAACATGTTGTTGCCAAGCTGTCTAGCCTATTTAAAGATACATTTTACATTCAGGATTTTGTACTATGCTGCACTTGTGGTAGGTATGTTTCTCATCAATTAAAAATGTGGCAGCTGAGAAATTGCAAAGGAGGGGGGACATCTATATGTGAATTAAACACAATGTAAAGAGCTAGATGATTTCAGAGCTAGTATCTCAGGTTAACTGGAAGTGGAAATGGTGAGTTTGAAAATGAGTGAGTGAATGAGCTGGTAGAGAGAGAGAGAGAGAGAGAGAGAGTGATAGACACCAGTAACATAATCAAGAGTAGGAACGGTGTGTTGATGAATTAATGTGACTGGAGATGTAGAAGCTGTGATGGACAGTGTTCATTGTAATGATAAATGCCAAATGCAGGCAGGATGTTTGGGTTGAGAAGGGTAGAGGTGAGATTAAGCAATGTGAAGCAAATAAAACAAGAAGGGAGAGAGCAAGTTATAGGAATGAGCAAGGAAGGCAAGAGAATGATAGAACCAGAGAAAGAGAGTACAGAAGCAAGGATGAGAGGAAGGCAGAAAAGTGAGAGAATGGGGAGAGAGAGAGAGGGGGGGGGTAAGTGATGCTGGTGAAGGAGGAATGAATGGAGCATGGAGGAATGAGATATACATCTGGATTTGATGATTCATGGTGTACAGAGTAGTATGCTGAACAAGTGCTTCCTTAAAAAATTACACAATAACCACAGTAATTAACTTTAAGTACTGAAGATATTTTGCACTTAAAATAACAACACATCATCAGTATGTAGAAACAAGCAAGAACAGGAGTACAAGCAGTGGCATCGCATGCCTATTTAGGTTGGGTGTGCTGTTGTGTGGCTTATGCAATCCATACTATGAAATAGACATCGATTTGACCATATGATTGCATTTTTATTGATGTATGAAAGTTTTTTAAGAGTGCATAGCACATCAGCGCTCATCTTAATTGGTCCAATGCAATTAATTGTAGGATAACTTTGAATATTTTAATTTATCAATTAATATAATTTTAAATATGGAAAGCATCAAGGTCAAATGAACAACAGCTATGCTTCACATGCGCTGTTTATGTGAGAAGCATTTATGTGAGAGTCAGAAGGTTTACACTTCATGGTGAAATTAGATTATCATTGGCAAACACTAGAGTGAGACATGGATAATTTGAATTTTGATATGATTTTTAAATACAGTCATATAATACGCACAGAAATCAGAAAAAGTAATCACTTGGGAAATTATTATTTTTCCAGAATGAACCAAAGAAAGGCTGAAATAACTCATTTTACTTACTTATTGATACACAAGTTCCAACCTCCTTCGACTATAATCATAGTCATACAATCCATGAAAGCGCCAGAAAACGAGACATTCAGTAGATCGTCAAAACTGTTTCCCATTATAAATATGGGCAAAAAAGTTATAAATTATTTACAGAAAATTATATATTAAAAACATGTCTATATCAGTGTCCTAAACACATCAGTTCACACTTCATGCATGCAAAACAGATGAAACTCAGAAAACAAAAACAGCAACTCATGAAAAATGATAATGTTCAACTGGATTGGTTGACACAAGAACCAATCACAGCCACTGATTTCTGGGTGCTATTGTCTCTGCACACACCCTGCCTCATCTTCTGGGTGGTTTATAAATCACTGGAACATTAAGAATCTGACCTGCTGTGCCATCTATTCAAAGGGCTCAAAGGTGTCCATATTTGTGACCGCACATCTGGGTTATTAATGAGTATGTGAAGCAATGTTTATGCATCAAAAAGTGCTCTCCTCATAAAGAATTAGTATATTGTGTTTAATTTTTAGCAAGCACAAAAGCCAAGAAACAATTAGGGGAGTCTTTAACAGGAATATATGCATAAATATAATATCAGTGATAATGCTATTCCATGGGTGTGCACAGCAAACCTAGCGCACTATGAATATATGCCCCCCAGAACACAAGGTACATGCAACAATCGGTTCACAAATTAAAAACAGTTGTCACAAGCTAGAAATTAATATTAACAAATAATATTAAAACTACCGGGTGTCCCAAAAAAATGTATACACACTTTTACGGCTTTCATTCTTTTCAGGCGCAACTAACTTGAAATAATGCCAGAAACGAGATTAAGCTTTGAGGAAAGGAAATTTATCCTAAAGTGCTACTGAAAGTACGAGACTAAGTGAAGTGCAGTTTAGAAGGGAGGTTTCAAAGAGATTATTCACCAATGCAACTCACCATTGCTCAAATTAGAGATAAATTTGAAGCAGATGAAACTGTTCAAGATGTACAGAAGCAGTGTTCCAGAAGACTATGGATATAACCAAGAGAAAATGAGCTGCTGGACACTTACTGCTAATCTCCAAGAAAGTCTGTTTGGCAAATGGTTTGTGAGACAGGAATTTAAAAATCGAGCATTCATCACATTTTGGAGTGCACCCACTGGAAACATTTTATTCCAATATTAGTCCATGCTCTCAATGAAGATGATCCCCAACAGAGAGTTGAACTTTGTGAGTGGTGCCTGGCAAAATGTGCAGAGGATGCACAGTTTTCAAACAAGACTGTTTAAAATGATGAGGCCACATTTCAGTTAAATGGCTCGATTAAGTGGCAATATGGAAGCTAGAATAAAGAATGTTCTAGCTTTGTTTATACAAAAATGTAAGGAGTATACAAAACAAGAGAGCTGCGTTTGTGGCATTGATTGAGACGATATGCCCAAAAGTAATTGGAATAAGTGAAACTTGGTTATCTGAGGAGGGTGTGATGTCGGGAATAGAATGAGAAGGATATATAATTTTCCAGAAGGAAAGAGATGTGAAAAGAGGAGGGGGAGGTGCTGTTAATGATTACAGAAAATTGTGTCTGCGAAGTGTGGAAGTTGATGGTGCATGCACAGATTTTGAATCTGTGTGGTGTGAAGTTGAAATAAACAGATTAGTATATCTGATAGGTTGCTGTTATAGGCCAGGGAATGCAGAGAATACTGATTGCAAAATGTTTAGGTAAATTAGTTGGGCATGTAAAAAGAAGATGATCCTGATGGGAGAGTTTAATTACAGGAATATAGACTGGAAAGAGGAGATAGTGTATGGGAAGAAGGAGAGCAAGTTTGTGGAATTTATGAGAAATAAGTATCTTAAGCAGCACATGATTTAAACAACTAGAGGCTTTAATGTTTTGGATTTGGTGATAACTTCACAAGATGTAGTTGTTAATGAGATGTTGACACTGCCACCATTTGGTGAAAGCGATCATGAGGCACCTTTTTTTGGGAAGTGATGAAACGAGATAAGATCACTGACAAAAATGGATACATGTGGAAGTATAAAGCAGGTGATTATAGGAAGCTTTGTAGTCAGTTAGCATCAGTAAGGTATATGAGCTGAGCAGAAAAGATGTTGACAATGATGGAAACTCATAAGACAAAATCAGTATACAATCATACATTTGACAAAAGCAATGTATGATTGTATATTGAGGGTTAAACGAGTAAATGGATTAGGAGCGAAAAGGATGAACAGCAAAATAGCAAGCTGTGCTGACAAAGAAAATGTTATGGAGAAAGTAAAAGACAGTTGGTGGTGATCAGATCCATGAAGAGTATAAGGTGTAGAAAGGTGACGAGCATGGTAAAGAAAGAAAAGGTGCAATATGAGAAGAGATTGGCTGGTCAGGCCAAGGTTAACTCAAGGGAATTTTTCTGCTACATGGCAAGCAAGAGGAAGAATAATTATGGCAGATTAACATTGATGGATAGTCATGGCAGAAGACTAAGAGAAGCAAAGGATGTAGTGGAATTATTGAATGAGCACTTCATCAGCATGTATCATACTGGTGTAAATGATGCTGTGCAATATATAGAAGAGAAGCAAGTCTTAGGAGAATTGGAAATGAAAGAAACAGAGGTGTATCAAATGTTGGTTGGGTTAGATGTGAATCAGGCTGTGGGAATGGATGACATATCACCACCTATTCTTAAGGAATGTGCACCACAGTTGGCTATGTCCTTGAACTGGTTATTTAATGCAAGTGTTGCAGTGGATAGACTTCCTTAGGAGTGAAAAGAAGGCAAAATAGTACCACTCCACAAGCATGGTTGTAAGACAGATGTCTCCAACTGTAGGCCAGTCTGTATAACTGTGGTTGTAGTCAAGGTGTTGGAGAGATTGGTAAGGAATAGAATACAGGATTGGGTTGATGAACATAACATTCTTTATGATGGTCAGCATGGATTTGTAAAGGGTAAGTCCTGTTTTTGTAATTTACTTGCATTTTATGATAAGGTGACAAGTGTGTTAGATAAGGGAGAATCATATACAGTGATATTCTTAGACTTTGCAAAAGTGTTTGATAGATTATCACATGATAAGTTGGTGTACAAGCTGCAGAGGATGGGAATATATAGTATATTGATTAGATGGCCAATCTGTTCAGTGATTGGCTCTCTGAACAATATCAGCAGGTTGTGTATGATGGAGCAGTGTCTCAAAAAAGGAGGGTAACCTCCCTCCTTTAGTGGCATGCCTCAGATTGGAGAACCCATGGCTTTTCCTCCTCTATCTGTAGCCATGGGTTCTCCACCCCTGGCCAACTTCTTTATGGAGACCTTTGACAAAAAAGCCTTAAACTCAGCCCCACAAAATCCCACCGTTGGGCTATACTATGTGGATGATGTGTTTGCTATTTGGCCACATGGCTTAGATACACTCCACAACTTCTTAACACACTTAAACAATCAACACCCCCAGAATCCAGTTTACCTTGGAAAAGAACAACAGTCTCCCTTTCCTAGACACTCTGATTACATGCCAGCCTGATGGTTCCCTGCTTTATTTACAGAAAACCAACTCATACAGGTAGACACGTTCACCAGCAATCACACCATTCCCCTCACAACAATATGGGATTATAAAAACCCTATATAACAGAGCTAAATTAATCTGTTCAGATTACAAATGCTCTAACTATTGAACTTAATCATGTCTTAGCCAATGGCTACAACCCCCAAAAAATCCAGAAAATATTAAAACCAGTTAACCACAACCCCCCTCCTCTTCCCCCCCCCATTCATAACAGAGATTACACTAAATCCATCACCATTCCTTATATCTGGGGCATGTCTGAAAAACTAACAAAAATCCTAAAAAAATATGACCTGACTACCTGTTATAAACCATATAAGAAACTGGCATCCCTTATCTGCTCCACCAAAGACCAGCAACTCCCCTAGACCTACCTAGAGTATACCAGGTCCCTTGCAGTTGTAAACTGTCCTACTACGGCCAAATGGGCAGGACAGCTAATATCAAGATATCCGAACACAAAGACTACATCCGATTTCACCAATACAGCCACTCAGGACTTGCTGACCATGCACTAGATACCTACCACAGAATATGCTGGAAGAAAGCCACTTTACTACACCAGAGCAAATTAAATATGAAAGATTATTCCTGGAATCAGCCTCAGCTCTAAAAACTACCCAAACCTCAACAAATTTGGGTGCATGAGATTGCCCCAAATTTGGGAAGTTTGCATTCTAAGAATATCAGCCCAACAGCCAAGACAACCCAATTTAGCCCGCTAAGAGGCACCTTTTGGACTCTAGGACCAACTTCATTTGCCTTCATCAGCTTCATTTGCTCGTTGTTAGTGCCTGCGTGCACATATCATAGTTTTATGATCCCAGAAGATAGCAATGTAACATTGCCGAAATATAGGAAAGTATTGATGAAAGTTTTTTAATTAATATTTTGGTATACTTGTAATTTCCTGAAAAATTTAAAGACTTGTGTAACCAACGTAACAAAGTTTATCCACAAGAATAATGCTAATTGCAGCTACTAGGCAACTGAGAGCCTGCATGTTACAATGAAACACAATGTGAACTTACCAGTGGTAACAGTGTGGCACAGATCGTCAGCATTGGGCTTAACTAGACTATTCTTTTTTGACAACACTGTCACTGGTGCCGTTTATTTGAACTTGCTGTAGGAATCCATCATGCCATGCATTCAAGAAGTTTGGGGATGAGGAGTTTTATTTCCAACAAGATGGAGCATCTCCCCACTACCATCGTGATGGGAGGGCCTATCTTGATGAAAATCTGCTGAACAGATGGATTGGTTGAAGTAGTAGCATTGAATCCCACCCCCCATGCATTCACCAGACCTCATGTCACTGGACTTTTTGATATGGGGACACATCAAAGATAAGATTTATGACACAAAACTGGTAACAATCAATGAATTGAAAGCAGCCATTGAAAGAGAATGTGCCTAAATACAAATAAAATTATTTGTGATGTTTGCAGTTCCACTGGTCCTTGTTTCTGGTCTATGTCAGCAGTGCCTGGACCAGAATGGCCATCAGTTCAAACATTTGCAATAACTTAAAAAAAAAGATTCTACATTTGTCTTCTTTAATTTGGATTATAAAACTTAGGTGTATCTTAATAAACGTTGTATTTATAATTATTCAAAGTGTGAATAAATTTTTTTGGGGAACCCTGCAATTTTGATGTTTACATAAAATGAGAATCTCCCCAACTTTTGGAAGAGAGAGAGAGAATCATTTCAATTCAGGTTAGGCCAACGTAAAAGGGCTTCACAACTTTCTTTGAAAAGGCATTCATATTTAAAACTGCTTCTATGGAGAAGACGAACTTCATCCCACCGGCACTGTGTTTAGTGTCAATACTATGCTGTGATAGACCAGACTTTTGAGGTTTCACATATTCAATGTAATATTGATGTTCACTGATTCTTTTTTCCACAGAATGGCTTGTCTGCCCAAAGTATGTCAAATTATATTCACAAGGAATTTTGTAAACAAGCTAAAGATAGAGGTGATAGTTTGTCTTTTGTAGATGCAAGAGATGGGAAATTTTGTCGATAGGAAAATATGTGGGAATAAGGCAATACTTCTTCAAAATTCTACCAATAGGTTCAGAGATATCAGAAATATAAGGGATTGGAACCTTGCGGCCTGTTGAAGAATCCTTAAGTGTTGGAACATAAGGAGTCAATTATCTGCTGAATTTGATGAGGGTTATAACCTTTAATTCCATTAATTAAAGTTTTGATAGCACATAAGTGTTCCTCTTCATTTTTGAAGAGGAACACTTATATACTCTATTAATTAAATACTTCATAAATAAATACTTCATAACACCAATTTTTTGAGATGTTTGATGAGCAGACTTTTGATGAATGTATCTGCTAGTAATGGTAAGTTTCTAATAAGCATTGGGCGACAAAGTACTGGAGGAGTGTAAGTAAGAAGGATGTTCAAGAATGGTAAACTACCAGCATTTTCTTTTTCCATAGTAAATTGATGAGTGGGTGAAGGCTATTGATCTGTTGTAAGAAAGTGGTAAGTTCATTGTCAGAATGAGGCCAAACAGCAAAAACATTATCAACATAATGAAACCAAAGAGAGGGTTGGGGATGAATGGATGAGAATAAAGTACAGTTACATCCTGAGTTACGTAAGTAATGCATTCCATAAACCTTTATGTAACTTGAATTTTACGTAAGTAGAATTTGTAAATTTTTTTGCCATTAATCAGATATTTTTCATTTATGCAGTGATAAAAAAAATTCATCAATTGTATTTGAATAATATACATACTGTAAATGTGAAAGTATGAAAAATGCATAATATAAAAGAATATAAAAACAAACTGAAATATTCACTTTTCAAATAAAATAATTTCTTGTGGCGACTAAGTTGGCTGTTCTGCGGGAAGTTTTACCCCTTTCGATGTTGAAGGCTGAGGGTAGTCGGGGTCGTCTGAGTTGTCATCTTGACTTTGTTGTGAATGGCATCTTATAAACATGTCTAGAGTAGATTGTGTGGTCACAAGCTTGTCCTTGTAAATGGCCTTGTAGCTAGACATATCGGAATAGATACGGCGACTAACATTTTGAACCGCTCAGTGTTTGGATCCATCGATTCTAATTTTGCTAACGCCTCTATCAAGTTAAAAACCTTGACGAGTCCCTTTGTAGTAAATTTCTTTATGTCTGATGGTTCAATCGGCTTAGTATTTTCTTCGGAATGCCTCCAACTAAATAAGGTCATCATTAGTTAGCTCTTCATCGTGACTCAAAAGAAGCTCGTTAATGTCACCATCATCCCTCACCTGTGATTTTGATTAGACTTATTACCAGCACATTAGGTTTTGCATTTGCATTTCATTTTAAGGGTTAAAAACAATGAAACTAGCAGTGATAACAAGTGACTGAGCTAACCGCACGAAGCATCTACTACTGTACTGCAATAAGGATCAGAGATGCACCTGGGAAAAGCAGCAAACGTGTTCATATGTACTAGCAGATTTATTACGTAACTACGAATTCATGTAAGTCGCGTGTTACATAGCACAGGGTGTAACTGTATCTTCCAGATGGTTCAAAACATAGTTCGCCAAAGTTTGAGACAGAGGGCTACCTATGGCAGCGCCTTCAACCCATCTGTACATCTTGTTTTTCCAGCTGAAATAACCTGATTACATAACAAATTCAAAAATCTTCATAACATCAAGAGGGAAATCATCATATGGTAAACTAATAGTGTCAGATAACAGAATGTTGGTAAAAAGAGAAAAAATGTCAAAGATGACTAACATATTCCACTCTTGTATTTGAATATTCTTGATTTTTTATTTTTATTTTTTGAGAAAATGTGTGGAATTCTTGATAAACATCTAGATTTGTCCAATATAGGCAGTTAATAAACATGAAAGAAATTTAGCAATTTTATAGGTGGAAGAGTCAATACAATTCACAATGGATCTTATTGGACAACCTTGTTTAGAAATTTTTGAAAGACCATATAAACGAGGAGTCCTTCCAAAATTGGTGCATAACTTATACAAAGTATTTTGATCCCAGCTAATAACTTCAAGGAGCTCATTTAACTGTTTAATCTGTGTTTTTGTAGGGTGATAACTAATTTCTTGATATGTGGAGGTGTCCTGTAAAAGGTTTATCTTCCTACTGTTATTTTTAGTATGAAATATCTATACTTTCATTAAAGTTAATTACTGTGCTTATTGTGTAATTTGTTGTTTATAGTTATGCTACAGGTACCTTTAAAGATTAAAGATTAAGTGCTTCCTCGGAGGAACAACAGAACACGTTGTTCCTCGATAACAATAAAAAATGGGATGAGATGACTGATAGTTGGTATGAATGATCCGAAAGGCATATGAATCAGGTAGTGGAACTTTTGAGATCAATGTTAGAAACTGTGCAGCAGAAAGTGTAAGATTGAAAACTGTGGATGTATTGCCAAAGTATAATAATGTGGAGTTGAGGGGAAGTGTAGCAATAACGAATAGCATGCTAGAATTTGTCATAAGAAAGGTCTGGAACATGTGGATGCTTCGAGTGTTTTTGTTGAGAGAAGACAGCTGTAGAAACAGGTTGCATCTGAACATAGGATGCAGGAATTTGGAAAGATTATTTGTTCTCTGGGCAGGTGAAAGTGTTAGATAAAGCAGAGAAACTAGAGTTGGGATCAGATGAGTTTTGAGAGAATATGGCAAGGAACTGATGGTGTCACTGATGTGGCTGTTTAATGAACGTTCTACAGATGGAGAAGTCCCTAAGGAGTGGAGGGGGGGGGGATTTAACATAGCACCATTGCATAAGGGTGGTGTTAAAATGAAGGTATCAAACTGTAGACCGGTAGGCATTTCTTCCTTGGTTGTCAAGATTTGGAAAAATTAGTAAGAGCTCATATGCAGAAATGGGAAGAACAGGATATATCATTTATGGAAGCTAGCATGTCTGTTAAATGGTGCTCTGTTTCTCCTCTATTTGCTTTTAGAATAAAGTAACAAAAGTGTGGCTGATGAGGGAGAGGCACATATAGCCATTTTTATTGATTTTGCAACAGCACTTTATAGGATGCAAATATAATAAGCTGATAATATATGTCACAATATATGAGTTTAGATATCAGGTGAGTGTAGAGCAGTGGTTCTCAAACTGGGTGCCGCAAGTATGCCACAAGGGTGCTGCGAAATTATTAATCGTTTATTTGAAAAAAGCAAAATATTCAATTGCCACAAATAACTAAATCAAAAACAAAAAAATTATATATTTTGATTTTAATGGAGAAGCGTACATAAAAATTATCATTTTTTGTATCACTCTTATATTATATCCTGGGATTTCATTAGATCACCATGTGTCGTAGTAACTAGATATGTGATGGCACATAAATACTGGGGAAAATGAACTAATGAATGGTTAGTTGTCCTGCTGTCTGTTTTAGTATTTCTCTGTTCAGTGTGACAAGTATTATACATGATCATTTCCCCTAAACAAAAATCATGAGTCTTTTGTCATCAGTGAGAATAAATGAAGTACGATATTAAAGTCGTTAAATTCAGTGAGTAGAGGTTTTTCTTATTGTTATATATTCCAACTATAACGAGAAACATCGTAAACAAATGTTTTTCCTTTTTCCACCCGGAAAAAAAATTATTTACTTGAAATAAATTTTAAAATAAAATATTAAAGTTACATATGCCCTTCAAAATTATGAATAATTTTTTCCTTAAAAAAAGAAGAAGTGAAGATTCTGACAATCAAGAAATGTCTACTTGTAGCAAAGCTAACGAACCAATTTGCACTAATAAATTATCAAAAACTGATACTTGCATTAATGAAGATTTGACTATTTTTAACGTTCAGCAACAAAAAAGCACTAATGAAACAACAGAAACAGAAAGAATAAGTTCATGTAAAAAGGGAACAATGAAAAAGAATGTAAAAACTCGTTTATATCAAGAGAGCTATCTAAAAATGGGATTTACGTGGCGTGGTGATAAATTAATTCCCAGACCTAAGTGTATTTTTGTGGTTTGGTTCTATCAAATGAGGCTATGGTTCCTAGCAAATTATTGCAACATTTCTCCACAAAACATGACAACTTGTCGAATAAAAATCCTGAATATTTCAAAGAGTTAATAAGATTAGAAGAAAAACAAAGTAAAAGTTTTGTAAGAAAGTTTACAATTTCCGACCGAGTTCAAGAAGCGAGTTATTTAGTCGCTGAAATAATTGCGAAGGAAATGAAGCCTCATACTATCGGCGAAACCTTGATTTGTCCGGCCTGTTCATCAATTGTGAGAACAATTTTTGGTACTGAGGCAGAAGAAGAAGAAATAAAGACGATTAAATTATCAAATGATACTATGAGTAGACATATTAATGATCTGTCAGTCGATATTGAAAAGTCAGTTATAACCAAAATAATCAAATCAAAATTTTTCAGTTTGCAGTTAGATGAGTCAAGTGATATCGGTGGTAAAGCATACTTACTTGTTTTTACTCGATTCATTGAAGATGATAAAATTATCGAAGGATTTCTATGCTGCAAGGAATTCAAAAAAACTACGATGGGAAAAGATGTTTTTGATATAATGAACACATATTTTAATACAAATGGTCTATCTTGGAAAACTTGTGTGGGTATATGTACAGATGGTGCACCTTCTATGGTTGGAATTACAAAAGGGTTTGTTTCCTTTGCTAGAAAAGAAAATGAGAACATTATAACGACTCATTGCTTCATTCATTGTGAATCATTGGTGGTAAAGACAATAGGCTTGGAATTAAAAAGTGTATTAGAAGAAATCATTCAGATGGTTAATTATATCAAGGCTAGACCATTAAAATCTAGAATATTTGCAGGACTATGTGAAGAGATGCAATCTCATTACAAGAATCTTCTTCTTCATACCAAAGTAAGATGGCTTTCAAAATGTCGCATATTGGATCATTTTTTTGAACTTAAAGAAGAAATATTAATGTTTTTCCAAAATGAAGACAAACCAGAATTCTATAAATTATTACAAGATGATTTTTGGTGTTCCAAATTAGCCTATTTAACAGACATATTCAATCATCTGAACATAAGCTGAACTCCAACATGCAAGGAAGAAATTAGAATATTTTGACATCTACAGATAAAATTAAAGCTTTTTTTTATTTTTATCTTATTTTTATTTTATCTTTAAAGATAAAGAGCACATTTTTATTTTATCTTTAAAGATAAAATAAAAATGTAGAAGATAAAATTAAGCACCAACAATGTAGAAATGTTCCTTAAAGTTGCCTCCAGAAAATGTAAGAACACTGATCTGCAAAAGCTTATTTACAGTCATTTAACATCGTTAGAAGAAAAAATTTACCATTATTTTCCAGACATTTCAGTCAATTTATATGATTGGATTTGAAATCCATTTGTAGAGTCAACATCAGCAATGAGTGAGTTAAGTCTTATAGAAGCCGAAGAATTAACTGATATAAGTAACGATCGTACATTGAGATTGAAGCATTCAGAAATGTGTCTGAATTCATTTTGGATAACAACTATGAAGAAGTACACCAATATAGGATTCAAAGCACTTAACATATTATTGCAATTTTCTACATCTTATTTGTGTGAACTGGGTTTTTCTGCACTCGTAAAGATTAAAACAAAGAAGAGAGAAAGACTAAAGGCCCTTGAAAATGAGATGAGAATATGTCTCTCCAAAAACAAGGCCTAATATCAAAGAAATATGCAAACAACACCAGGCACATATTTCACATTAAGTTCATATTTTATTATCTGAACCTTTATAATAGCTTTTGTTTTGTATGTTTTTGGGTTGTTTGAAAATAAACCAATTTAGTTTAAATAAAATCTGTTTTCTTTTAAATATGCTTTCCTTCGTATCTTTAGTATCTGTAATATCAATTTCTTTATGGGTTATATATGCGAGTCTTTCAGAATCAATTAATCGGCACTTTACTCTCTATAAAAAGCAAATAATACTAGGGGTGCCATGAAATTTATTTATTGATTTTAGTGTGCCGCCAGACAAAAAAGTTTGAGAAACACTGGTGTAGAGGATTGGGATTTCACTGTTGTTAAACATCAAAGAGTTGTGTATTGTGGGGGGAGCAGTATTAAGGAAGCAGGAAATAGCAAACTGGGTTCTATAGACTTAGCACTGGAACCTTTATTGTTCAACCATTATGTTAATTATATTGTCATTGGATTGCAAGGAGATATTCAATTGTTTGCAAATGATGTGAAGCTTGGAAAAGTTATTAAAAATAATGCCAATGTCCTGGCTCTTCAGATGGATTTGAATAAGCTGGATAGGTGAGTGAATGAATGAGATATCAGTTTAATGCAACTAAATGTAAGGCTTAAAATTTGGTGGAACTATGTTAATAGGAAGTGAAAAGGCAAGCAATCATGGAATGATGGTTAATAAATATTTCAAGTACAGGGAACATTGCAAAGATGGTGAAGGCAACCCAACTGATTGCTGCAATACTGAGAAGGATGCTAACTAGCAGAGATATACATAGCTCTGATCAGACCATAACTGGATTATTGTGCTCAGATCTGATCAGGATGCTACAGGGATGACAGGGATAAAGCTACCTTGGAGATGGTACAAAGGTGGATAATAAAAATAATCAGAACTGTGGAACATTAATTATATAGGCAGACTGAGGATAGCAAACTGCAGAGTTTATTGATAGAAAATGAAAGGGATAATACGATTTTGACTTTTAAACTGTTGAGAGGTATTAACCTTCCACTCATTCCTCCCATATGTAAAAAGTTGGGTTTTTTGTATATGTGGGAATGAGTGGAAATATAATGGACAAGGGGGGGGGGGCTTTTGGAAGTCACATAAAGAAGAAGTGAGTATGAGGATTAGAAGAAGCTTTGGAGAATGGCTGAATGGCTGGACCATGGAATGCAGAGGAGGAATAGTAAGAGTGCAGACAGTCAACAAGCTTAGAAGGGCTGTGATGAGCCTTGTGACTCAATGAAGATTCTGAACAATAATAATAATAATAATAATTTAAATAGTACTATATATGAGAAAAATCTCCGAGATAAAAAATTACATTTCACTTCTATGGAATGTTTCGAATTTCATTCATCACTATACATTATCTCACTAGAGATGATTATTATTTATTATTATTGTTATTCTTCTTCTTATTATTATTTTTACATTACCTGTTTCTTCGGTGTTCCAAATATTCTTTTCTTTCTTGAATTACTTTATCCATTTCTAACTTAACACGACCATACAGGCCTTTTTTATCTGTTGCCACTTCCCATTTACTACGAAATAAATCTGTGTTATGGCGGTTAACATAATTTTCACAATCTTCTAACAGATGTCTTCTTCTCCAATATTCTTGAATATAAAATTGCCTCTGCTGAGCTACTTTCTCAAATTTTGCCCCTCTTTGCAACTAAAATGTCACATAAAAAAGTTCTTTCATGTAATTAGAAAAACCATCATAAAATACATGTCAATGAATTAAATGAGAAATACATTATTAATAATTCAATATTCATTGAAAAATGTTCATTCAGTCAGTACTAATGATAGCCTTTGGTTAGAAAAGTCTGGAGATTTGCATCCCATCTAGGATATAAAGAACCTTTAAACAGCTTTTCAATTGAAGGTAAATTAGCCAGTCTCATAAAGAAATGGTAAGATCCTGAAAAATAAGCTAGATAAAATTAGCCAGTCTCATAAAGAAATGGCAAGATCCTGAAAAACAAGTTAGATAACAAGCAATTAACAATGGATCTGAAGCTAGCTGTTCCTGCCATAATTCCAATGAACTCAATCTAACTGACAATGTGAATTCTATAATATAATAGTCAGTATACAACTCTCATGACTCTTCAAAGCTGAATAATATATGTGTGTGTGTGTGTGTGTGTGTGTGTGTGTGTGTGTGTGTGTGTGTGTGTGTGTGTGTGTGTGTGTGTTAAAGATACCAAGCTATTTTAAACCTGGTTTTACTCCATTTCCCAAGTAAACAAACAGATAAACAAGTCAAGTTTGCGCCTGCAAGTGTTGCAAGTCTAGCTGACCACGCACGTAGTGCAAGACCAAGGCAACTCATGGTAAAAGGAATAAGCTCTGATCATTAATCTTAATATTTACCCTTAATGCAAAGCACATCTCCTGGAGGAGATGTATGATGTTTTGTATTAAAGGCAAGGGGGTGGGCCACTACCCAGACCGGTTTCGACCTTTATTGAGGTCTCATCAGTGGGAGCCAGGCTAGAAATACCAAGATTTTAGTAATACAGAGCTTATAAGTATTTTACCAGAACAAGTTACCATAAGGTGTTTTAACCTTATTAAATAAAAATCTCAGGAGGAGATATAAATGTAGAAAGTATTTTACCTTGGGTATAATAAATGTTAAAGATACCAAGCTATTTTAAACCTGGTTTTACTCCATTTAATACTAAGAATAGTGATCAGAGCTTTACCCACCTTTACAACGAGTTGCCCTGGTGTTGCACTACCTTCAGACTTGAACTAGGTTCAGGCGCAAACTTAAGTTTTGCTTACTTGGGAGAAGGAGTAAAAAAAACCAAGTTTATAAAATTACTTGGTATCCTTAATATATATTATCCCCAAGGTAAAAAACTTTTCACACATGTATATATATGTATATATATATAAGAAGTAAGGAAACTGTTAGAGACAATCATAAAGAAGGTGCATTTTGTAACAACATCCTTGTATATCATTCATGAATGTAACAACACAACTAAATGGTCTTGTCAAAAATAATTTACTTTCTTACCAAGCAAAAAAAAAAACTTGTTGCAACAATTGAACTTGGCTTATGTACTAGACTAGTGGTTCTCAAAGTGTGGTCTATGAACCCCTGGAGCCCCCCCCCCCCCCCAAGACCCTTTCAGGAGGGCAAAACTATTTTTATAATAATAAAAATAATGAGAAGTATGCATAAAGAACTTCTGCTACATACTAAAATACAATGGTTGTCTTGAGATTTTGAGGCAGTATGGCGTGAACAGAATTTACGTGAACAGAATAAAATAATTAGTCAGATGTTACAATAAATGTGAAGGGTAGTGACCATGAAATGTACAGGCAAATTATTATTATTATTAATAATTATGATTATTAACATTTGACCTCCATGTAGTCAGAGACTCATCATGAGAGGCAATATAGGAAATAGGAAAAGGGGATCATTATGGGTGGTTTTAATTATGGCAATATAAATTGATGATGAGATAGCAACTGGAAGAAAAGAAAATGAATTTCTTGAGTTTTTGAGGGATAACTATCTCAGAGAGTATGTAACAGAGGACACGTGAGAATTGAAGATCTTGGATTTGATCATCTCATCAGAGGTGTCTTTATAAATGAGGTGTGAAATCTCCCTCCAGTTGGTGAGAGTCTAAAGTGATTCTAAAGTGATTATCCAGATGGTTGCCAGCCATGTGAGGAAAGGAAATATGTGGAAGTACAAGGCTGGTGAGAAGCTCAGGGACAGCAAGCAGCTGTAGCTTGGAATAAGGAATTGGGTGAAAAGGAGATCAATTCTGCTTAGGTACTATTCAAGAACTATCTAGTAGAAGCAATATGAAATGTATTCCGAGGGTCAGAAGGTTAAATAAGGTAGGTGTGACATGGACGAATGAACACATTAAACATGCAATACAGAGAAAGAAGGCATTAGAGACAATATAAGATGAACGGTAATTAATTCCATGAGGAACAGGCAAAAGAGGAATCAGTTCCATGAAGAACAGACAAAAGAACTTTGTCTGTTCTTTTGACAAAGAACAGGCAAAGAGGATGACTTGGTCAACAAGAGTATCATATCAGCAGCAGTTAGTTAATGAAGCCAAAATAATAATAATAAAACTCCCTGCCAGCCTGGTTGGCCGAGTGGATAGTGTATCCCCTCTCCAGCCAAAAGGCTGGGGGCGGGGATATGGATGTTTGCGATTGTCTGTGAAAATACTGGTGGCGGGAGGTAGATGGCTGGTGTAGTTGGGGTTTGTTGTAGTTGGCGGACTGAGTGGTGGAGACAGAGAGTTGTAGAATGGGTGCTCTCCCTCGATAAGTCTTTGGACTACCTGGAGGTGTCATGTAATAATAATAATAATAATCCCTATGAAGTTCTTTAGATATGTAGCCAGCAAAAAAAAAAAAAAATAATGATTATGGTAGGATGACAGTGATTGACAAAAATGGTATAAGGCCAAATACTGCATCATGTTGGAGGCCTAAGGATTGTATACAGCACTCAGAAAGGATTAAAAACAGAATTTAATTCTTCCTATATTTCGTCTCAGTCAATGAGACATCTTCAGGGATTACAAAAAACTAATGTAACATAAAAACAAATAACAAACAATACTAAGCCCAACCATGTGGGTGACACTAAAGTCCTATCTAGGTGGAGCGCCCTCTAAGGGCGGTTGTAGGTGGCCTGGAATGTAGTGGGACCTCTGGTGATAAGCGTTTCCCAAATCTTAGAAAGCTTAATGCAACAATATTTGTTAAGATTTGGTTGATTCCTGAGAGCTGCTGCTGATTCTAAGAATAGTCTTTCTCTTTTGAATTTGCTGCGGTAGAGCATGGTGGTTTTTCCCCATGAGATCCTCTGGGTTGTATCCAAGACATGGTCAGCCAGGCCTGACTGACTATAGTCGTGCTTGCAGATGTATGATTTATGTTCCTCCAGGCGGATAGTAGCTGATCTGCCTGTCTGTCCAAAGTATGCCAGTTTACAGGAACAGGGTACTTTATAGACTCTAGGCACTGAGAGAGGAGGGAGCTGATCTTTTGTAGAGCGGATGAGGGTAGCAAGTTTGTGGTGGGGCTTAAATGCTGTGTGTAGGTTGTACTTTTTTAAAATCTTGGCTATTTTTTCAGATGTGCCACGGATGTAGGGTATGGTGATGGCATTTCTAAACTCTTTTTGAAGAAAAGCCCGGAGAATGGGGGAGGAACTGATTATTTTTTTAATGCTGTGATCGCTGTAGCCACTGGAGAGGAAAGTATTGTGAATGTGGTCAAGCTAAGTTGTAAGGGCGGTTCCACTGGAACAAAGATTGTGGGTTCTCTTGGTAAGAGTTTTAATAATGCCATATTGTTGAGCAGGGTGGTGGGAACGTTTGTAGATGTATCTGCCTGTGTGCATGGGTTTTCTATATACCGTGAAGGAAAGTGTACCATTGGGGAGGTGCGTAACTAAGGTGTTTAGGAAGGGTAAGCAATTGTTTTTTCCTTTTCAATCGTAAACTGAATTCTTGGATGTAGGCTGTTGAGGTGACTGAGGAAGGCGTCTAATGTGTCTGGGCCATGAGGCCAAAATAGAGAACACATCATCTACACATATCTTAGCCAGATTGAAGGTTTGAGAGGGGCTGAGTCTATCGCTTGTTTTTCAAAATCTTCCATATAAAAATTGGCAAGAGGGGGCGAGAGGGGGGAACCCATGGCGGCTCCTTCTATCTGCTTATAGATTCTGTTCTTCCAAGAAAAATAACCAGAATAGATGGCAAAGGAAAAGAGATCTAAGATGTCAGAAGGAAAAATGATTATGGTAGGATGTCTTGGATACAACCCACAGGATCTCATGGGGAAAAACCACCATGCTCCACCACAGCAAATTCAAAAGAGAAAGACTATTCTTAGAATCAGCAGCAGCTCTCAGGAATCAACCAAATCTTAACAAATATGGTTGCATTAAGCTTCCTAAGATTTGGGAAACGTTTATCACCAGAGGTCCCACTTTACATTCCAGGCCACCTACAACCGCCCTTAGAAGGCGCTCCACCTAGATAGGACTTTAAGTGTCACCCACGTGGTTGGGCTTAGTATTGTTTGTTATTTGTTTTTATGTTACATTAGTTTTTTGTAATCTCTGAAGATGTCTCATTGACTGAGACGAAATATAGGAAGAATTAAATCTGTTTTTAATCCTTTCTGAGTGCTGTATACAATCCATTAAGCCTCCAACATGATATCCTCACAGCACTTAAGCCTCTACACACGGATCCAAATACTGCAAAGGATACAGTTGTGATATTTAATGAGTAGTTTATAAAGGGCTTTAATCCTTGTGAATATGATATCATGGAAACTGAGAGCAGTGGATGAGGAAGGGGAGAGACTGACTGAGTGAGCAAACTTATACTAATAAGGCTGTGAGACTTGATGATATATCACCATGTCATTTGAAGGAACGTACCAGGGAGATGACATCTGCCTCTGCCTTGGCATAATTGTTTAATATGAGTCATACAGTGGGTCAAGTCCCAAAGGAGTGGAGTGAAGAGAAGATTGTACTGATTCATAAAGGAGGTGATAGAATGCAAGCATGAAACTATAGGCCAATTTGTATGTCAGGTATTGTGGTTAAAGTGTTAGAGAGAGAGAGAGAGAGGCTATTGAGAACCAGGATCCACAAATGGGATGACAACAGAGGTATTATCTTTGATGGTAATTTATTACAATACTTATTACAATAAGGTAACAGATGCATTGGGTGAGTGAGACAGATACCCAGTGGTATGCTTAGATTTTGCAAAGGCTTTTGATAGATTTCCACATGATAAGTTGATAGTCAAACTAGAGCAGATGGAGTTGGATATTAGACTAGTGAATTGGATTGGAGACTGGCTATCCAACAGATATCAGCAAGTTGTGTATAGGGGAACAATATCCTGGAAAAGGAAAGTCACTAGTGCTGTGCCTTAGAGGGCTGATTTAGGGCCACTACTGTTTAACCTGTATGTTAAGGATAATGGGAGAAGATTTGAATGGGATATTGGGTTGTTTACAGATGGAAAGTTGGGAAGAACTATGAGGAGTAGAGCAAATGTTGTGGCCTTACAAGAAGACTTGAATAGATGGTGGTGGATAAGGATCTAAAATTTAGAAGATACATTGCCAAATTTGTAAGGACAACACAAAGAATTCTGGCAATGTCTTCCGCCAGTGCAGAAGACACTGGCTTGTAGAAGTAAGGAAATTCCGAGTTCCATTGTATAAGGCCTTGATTAGAACACATATGGACTACTGTGCACAGATTTCGTCACTTGCTGTTCAAAAGGATGAAGAGATATTGGTAAGTGTCCAGAGGTGATTGACTAAGGTAGCTTGTGGTCTCTGGAATGTTGAGTATGATGAAAGGTTGAGAAGATGCAATTTGCAGAGTCTAGTGGATAGCAAGAAGAGGAATGATATGATAGTGATGTACAAGTTGTAAGGTGTTGTTATAGGATTAATGTTGATGAGGTTTTTCATAAAATGGTGGGAGATGGGAAGGGGGGGGGAAGAACAAGAAGTCATCCCTGGAAGCTGTATCATGGAGGATGTGAGCAAGAGACTAAGAAACAGGTTTTTTTGCATGGAGAGTTGTGAATGATTGGAATGCATTGCCTGACTGCAGAGAATTTGAATGTATTTAAGGCACAGTATGATGAGCTGTGTGTATGACAAAGAGACCTCCCATGATGAGTCTGACTCCATGGAGATCTTGGGATATTAATAATAATAATTTTTTTTTTTTTTAATCTTGGATGAGATGTAATTTCTCAGCTTTCATCCTCGAAGCTTATTTGTAAGCTTATCTGAGGATGACACTAGTTAGTTATTATTTATTGGTTTGTTTGCTGTGTTGGGAAGTTACAAAATCAAACCTATGTTTAATAGGTTTGATTTCCACTGTATCCGTTGATTGAGAAATTTGCACACACCACGCGCACATACACAAACACATATGATAAATTGGAATGTCTTGATGCATCACTGAACTGGAAGCTTGAACGAATAAATTGTGTTTCATTAAGTTTGTATGGTATTTTGGTGCATTTTTCTTGTTCATAGTATGTCCTTAGAGCTCTTTTCGGAATATCGTAGTTTGTAAGGTTTCTGTATGGCTTCGTGTTTCGTGTGGCTTTTCCGAAGTGATTATTGATTATTGTATTTTTATGTGATATAGTTGTCTGAGGTCTTGTTATATGGTATGTAAGTATTTCTGACTGTCCTGTAGTTGGCATCGAAATAATGTTTTAGCAAAGCTGCATAGTGACATAAGTGTTTTGCTGCCAGTATTTTGTGTTCTGACATTGTAGTGTATATAAAGTCGTTATTGTCTTTTTGTTCCCAAAATATCAGTTTTATCATTTTGTACTGTAACGACATTAATCTGTTTAGTTTGTAGGATGTACAGAAAGCATATGTTGTTATAGTGTATCTTAGTATATTTTGGCATAGTGCTTTGTATATTAGTGTTTTTAGTGTGTAGGAACTATGTCTTTTAACCTGTAGAATTTGCCAGTTATTGTTCGGAGTTTGTTGTGTAGATGGTTTATGTGGCTATTCCAGTTCATATCTGCATCAAAAGTAAATTCCAAGGTATCGTATTGTTTCACCCTGAGTGATTGTAGTGGTTTTACTGTTCTGTGTGTTTTTTATGTTGGAGAGTGAATGTTGGATAGTTATATATTTGTTATCAACTGGTCGAGTCAGTGGATTTCTGAATATCATTAATTTTGTCTTATCTGAGTTTAGGTGTATGGAGTTTTTGGTGAGCCAGTCTATGAGCAGATTTATGTCATACTGCATATTTGTTTGGGCTATGCTTGAATTATTATGGGTGGATATTATAGCTGTATCGTCTGCATATTGAAAGATCTTACCTTTGAGAGGTAGCAGATTAATATCATGTGTGCAAATGTTGAATAGAGTTGGGATAGAGTACAGCTCCCTGTGGCACTCCGCAGGTTACTGGCAGCTCTCTACTTCGGTTTGACCCGATACGTGTGATATGCTTTCTATTTTGAAGGTAGTTTGTAGTTTACACCTGTGCAGAGGCCTATCTATTCCAACATGCCTCAGCTTTTCTAACAAGGTTTGATGTGTGAGTCTATCAAATGCTTTAGTTAGATCAATAAAGACCACCATGGCAATTTTGTTTTTGTCTGAGGTGGTATTAATTATGTCTGTAAGGTCTTCCAAGAGAGATGTTGTTCCCTTATTTTTCTGAAAAACGTATTGTATTTTGGGGATAATATGAAAGTTCTCTCAGGTTAGTGATCTTATGTTGAACAACAATGAAATTCATCTATCTCTAAACAACACTCACAAATATGCATGCTAAGTAGGATATAAGTAGGATATAAACCCACATCCTGTAAGATGGAGAATAGAGATAACACCCATTTAGCCAACAATGCCACAGAGCATATTAAAGGTTTATAACCTTTTGTAAATAGGACTATAATATATAGAAAATGTATTCTCCAGGAAACAATGCTAACAATATAATTAGGATGAAAACGTTATATTAACAGAAATGCACTTACCCGTGCAATAGCATATGGTGTGTAACCTGTCACATCAATTATAAATGGATTTGTCTGATTCATTGCCATAAATGCCATGATTGAGTAGTTATTCTAAATCTCTCTGAAAGAGAAATATGAAATCATAATAAAATTTAATTACTATATAGAATTAACTGTTAAAGCTTTAGAATCTTGAAAACTGACTTTAAACATTCAAACTTATAGAAATAAAGATATTCTGATTCTAGTATGTCTTATATGGATTATTGTGCATAGATATGATCTCCTGGTTTTCATGGTTATGAGGATATATTGGAGAGGATCCAGAGAAGACTAACTAAGGTAATTGAGGGAATGCGGTTTACAAAGCCTTGTGAATATTATTATTATTATGATGGTCAACTCCAAGGAGTCGACAGACTCATCGAGGGAGGCCCTAAACATCATGTCAAGAACAACTATTCAACATCCACACAGTATCTATCATACTTTGCCTTGAACTCATTCACAGTCATGGCACCCACAACAGACTCTGGCACCTTATTCCACTCATTCACCACTCTCCAAGTAAAAACCCTAGTTCTAACACCCTTACCAACCACACTCTTGCCCAATATTCATGGATGACCCCTAGTCCTCCCAACACCAGATCTATTCTGAAAAATATCCTCTGAATTAATCTTATAGAAACCCTGCAGTAATTTGAATGTCTCAATCATATCACCCCTTTTCTGCCTATCAACCAATTTTTGCAACCCACAAATCTTCAACCTGTTCTCATAAGGTTCATTCCATAGACCTGCTATCATCTTAGTCACTCGCCTCTGGATCCTCTCCACCTCCTCCCCATCAAGAAGAAACCCTGGCACCCGGATCTCGGCACAGCAGTCAAGATGGGGTCTTATCAAGGCTCAATACATAGGAACAATAACTTGCTTCTCTCTGCTCGTCAAAGTCATCGTCGTCCGGTAGCATCCTCTAGCAAGAGGGTTGCAGCAGATGAGCAGCTCTTCTCCATTTCTCTCCGTCTGTCGCTTCCATCATTCTTAAACCAGTCCATTCCACGATGTCATTAAACCACTCTCTAGTTGGTCTTCCACATCTTCTCTTCCTCTCAACTTTCCCTTGTAATATAGTTCTTGTCATGTGTCCTAAAGAAGATTCTTTAGGAGTGTTCTTTCCATCCCAACTCGTCTTAAAACTTCTTGATTTGATATTCTTTCTGTATAGCTAATCTTTTCCATCTTTCTATAACATCACATTTCCAATGCATTAATTCTTTCCATATCTCTCTTTCTGAGTGTCCATGACTCACTTCCATAACTTGCAATACTCCAAACTGTTGCTTTAACTATTCCAATTCTAACACCTAATTTAGTGTTCTTGTTTATTAAAATTCTCTTCATTTCCATAAATGCCGATTTAGCTTTGCTTATTCTATTTCTAATGCCCAACTCTGAAGTTCCTTTCTCTGAGATCCAGCTACCTAAATATTGAAATCTTTCCACTTCTTCTAAAATCTTTCCTCCACATCTTATTTTTACATTATCTCCTATTTTTCTACCCATTATCATTATCTTGGTCATTTTTGTGTTAATTCTTAGTCCATACTCTTTACAAGAGTTTTCAATTCTTTGAATAATTTGTTGCAACCCATTTTCACTTTCTGCCATCACCACTACATCATCCGCATATCTTAAGTTATTAATGATTCTTATGTTTATTTTTATTCCTTCTTCTACATCCTCCAGTGCCTCTCTAAACATTTGTTCACTATAAAAGTTAAACAATAATGGTGATAACTTGCATCCTAGTCTGACTCCTCTCTCCACCAGGAATTCTCCTGTTTCTCCATTTACACATACTGATGCTATTTGTGACCAATATAATCTCTTTAAAATTTCAAAGTCATAAGAGTTAATATCAGTATTGTCTAGAATGTCAAAAAGCCCTTCATGTTTCACTGTATCAAATGCCTTTTCAAAATCTAGAAATCACAAAAACAACTTTCCACCATGGTTTAGTGTTTTCTCCCCAATAATTCTTAGACAAGTTATAGCCTCTCTAGTTCCTCTGTTGGTTCTGAATCCAAACTGTTCCTCATTCATTTCTTTTTCTATTTTATTCCTAATACTCTCTAAAATTATTTGCACCAGAATTTTTGCTGTGTGAGTTATAAGACTTATCATTCTAAAATTGTTACAGTCTAAAACTCCCGTCTTTTTTGGAATGGGGATAAAAATTGATCTTCTAAACTCCTCTGGTAATTCTTGTCCTTCATAAATTCCGTTAATAATTTGCCATAACACTTCCATACCTTTTCACCTATATTCCTTAAAAGTTCTATCTGTATACCATCTATTCCAGGCGATTTTCCTTCTTTCATCTTTTGAATTGCTAGATTCAATTCCTCCCTCATGATGCACAGTCTCTGCCCACTATGTTTTTTCTTTTGATTTTCTCCTCTTTCCATGTCTTCATAAAGTTTACTTACATATTCTTCCCATCTCTGTAATATCTTCTCTTTTTCTATTAGAATTTCACCTCTTTCATTCTTGATTGCTCCAGTCCTTTTCTGCCTATCAACCAATTTTTGCAACCCACAAATCTTCAACCTGTTCTCATAAGGTTCATTCCATAGACCTGCTATCATCTTGGTCACTCGTCTCTGGATCCTCTCCACCTCCTCCTCATCTTTCTCCTTCCTGTGATCATTTTAATGTTTTTAAAAACACCTTTTATGTCCTTTATTTCTGCCTTTGCTGTTGTATCTTTACTTATTTCATCTAACCACTCTTCCTTTTTCCTTCTTATCTCTCTTTGTATCGCCCTACTCAAGTCTTTATACTGCTTTTTTTTCTCCTCTGTTTTACTATTAACTAACTTTCTTCTTTGTGCTATTTTCCTCAAAATATTTTCCGTCATCCATGGTTTCTTTCTTTTCTCTCTTTCCTCTTCTTTTTTGACTAAATGCAATTCTGTAACAGTAATTATGCTTTCCTCAGAATCTCCATTTTTCACTTGCATCGTCATTTTCTTGTATATTTCTCTCGTTCATTTCCTCCTCTACTTTCTTTTAGAATTCATTCGCCGTACTTGGTATCTTCAGCCGCTCCATGTTCCATGATTTGTTCCGTTTCCCTGTAGTTACCTTTTTTAGATTAATCCTTCTCTTAGTTGACAACAATATGTGATCTGTATCACAGTCTGCTCCTGGATATGTTGTTACATCTTTTATAATGTTTCTATATCTTTTGTTTATCAAAATATAATCTATCTGATTTCTTCTAGTATTTATATCCTCCCCTGGGGCTTTCCTGTGTACAATCTTCTTGGATGTTTCTTAAACCAAGTGTTCATAATTGCTAAATCATGCTTTCTACAGAAATCCAACAACATATCTCCTCTTTCATTTCTCACTCCCAATCCAAATATTCCAACAATATCTTCCTCTTCCGATTTTTGCATTCATATCGCCTTGTATTATAATTATATCTTTTGTTTCTTTACATTTCAAGCCCTGTTCTATATCGCCATAAACTCTCTCTACCTTCTCATCTCATCGTCAGAGTATTCTTCAGTAACCAAGTGATTTGATAAGCTGATTTAGCCACTTTTGCAATGTGCTCCTTAAACTTTGACACCCTATCCACCAACACTCCCAAATCCATGGCCTCGTCAATCTCCTGGAGTACAGTTGCACCAATGTGGTATATATATACTGCTGCTAATCTTTTCACCCCAAAATGCATAACCTTACACTTTCCCACATTAAATTAACATCCATTCTCCTTAGCCCAGTCCTCCAATCTATCCAAATCATCCTGCAAAATTTTGACATCGTGGTCATATTCAATACAGTCAAATTCTCAGATGCAATTACTAGGTCAAGTACTCTTGAACCCCTAGTATATTCCATTACATGCTGTCTCAGGTGGTTTTCCCTTAATGACTGCATAAAATCCAATTCCTTCCTCCAATGTGTCTTCTTTTCCACCTTAATAGGTGGAAAAATTTTTTCATAGAATGGGAGAAGGTAGAACAAGAGGACATACCTGGAAGTTGTATAAGGAGGGTGTGAGAAGGACATAAGGAGCAGGGTCTTTGCAAAGAGAGTGGTTGGCAAGTGGAATGCACTGCCTAACATTGTGGGGGGAATACAGGTACATTATTATTATTGCAGGCAACTCCAAGGAGTCGACAGACTCATCGAGGGAGGCCCTAACATCATGTCAAGAACAACTATTCGACATCACACAGTATCTATCATACCTCGCCTTGAACTCATTCACAGTCATAGCACCCACAAACTCTGGCAGCTTATTCCACTCATTCACCACTCTCCAAGAAAAAAACCTAGCTCTAACACCCTTGCTAACAACATTCTTGCCCAGGTTCCATGTATGGCCCATAGTCCTCCCACCACCAGTCCTATTCTCAAAAATATCTTATGAATTAATCTTACAGAAACCGTTCAGTAATTTGAATGTCTCAATCATATCACCCCTTTTCTGCCTATCAACCAATTTTTGCAACCCACAAATCTTCAACCTGTTCTCATAAGGTTCATTCCGTAGACCTGCTATCATCTTGGTCACTCGTCTCTGGATCCTCTCCACCTCCTCCCCATCAAGAAGAAACCCTGGCACCCATATCTGGGCACATTAGTCTAGATGGGGTCTTATCAAGGCTCGATACAGAGGAACAATAACTTGTTTGTCTCTGCTTGTTAAAGTATTTTTCAGCACCCAAGTGATTTGATGAGCTGATTTAGCCACTTTTGCAATGTGCCCCCCCCCCCTAAACTTCAACTCCCTATCCACCAACACTCCCAAATCCGTGGCCTCATCAATCTCCTGGAGTACAGTTCCACCAATATGATATAGTGCTGCTAATCTTTTCACCCCAAAATGCATAACCTTACACTTTGCCACATTAAATCGACATCCATTTTCCTTAGCCCAGTCCTCCAAACTATCCAAATCATCTTGCAAAATTTTGACATCCTGTGCACTCACAATTGCTCTACCCAACTTTGCATCATCAGCAAACAAGTGAACACTTGCTCTCAGATCCTTTCCTATATTGTTAATGAACAAATTGAAAAGTAGTGGTCCAAGAACAGAACTGTGCAGCACACCACTGGTCACAAGCCGTCTTTTGGACTCTACTCCTGAATAAACTACTCTCTGATATCTTTCCATCAACCACCCTCCTATCCATCTCATCAACCCTATATCCATCCCCCATATGCTGCAGTTAACTGATTAGAATTCCATGTGGTATCCTGTCAAACGCCTTAGCAAGGTCCAGTAGAATCATTGTTAAACCCATTACCCTTATCCAGTTCAGCCATTACTGTGTTATAAAACATGAGCAAATTACTGAGGCATGATTTACCCTTCATAAAACCATGTTGTTCTCCCCACAGAGTATCCCATTTTCATCTATCCAATCCTGTATTTTTCTCTTGACTAATTTCTCCAAAAACCTGACAACGATTCCTGATATGCTAATCGGTCGGTAATTTACAACAGCAGTCTTGGAACCTCCTTTATGCAGTGGAACTATTTCCCCCCCCTCTTTCCACCCCCTCGGGACTAACCCAGACCTGAGACTCAAATTAAACAAAATGTTCAAGGGCACTGACAATTCTTTAGCCGATTCACGTATGACACGATCTGATATACCATCCAATCCCACAGATTTACTGACATTGAGGTTTTGTAATAGACTACTCACATCCACTTCATTCACCACAATTCCCGTATAATCTATTGGTTCATTCATTCCTGCAATGTCACCACCTGGATAATATATTCTTGCAAAGTGCTCGCTCAGTAATTCAACTATATCAACTGATTCGGTTACCTCCCTACCATCGGCATTCCTTAAAATAATTCTGCCATATACATTTTTTGTTTTACTTGCAACATATCGAAAAAACTGTTTGGGATTCTCTTTACCTGCATGGCTAATGTTCTTTCGTAATCCGTTTTTTTGCTTTTCTTACCACACTCGTTACCCTTCTGGCCTGCGCTTTATACTGTTCATGTGTCTGCCGGTCACCTTTCTACTTAAATTCCCTCCATAGTTGTTTCTTTTTTTGCAGCTCAAGCTTAATGGTGTTATTCATCCATTTAACTCCTACCTGATTTATTATTCGGACTAGGTATACAGTCAGCCATTGTCTCATGTAAACATTTCTTAACCGCCTCCCATGCACTGTCAGCTTCTAGCCCTTGCAGTTTTACATGCAATGGCACTGTACCAATCAATCTCCTAAGCTTGTCATACTTACCAGCCCGATAATTCCACATGTACCTTGTCTTAATTGTAAATTCCACACCTTCAGCCACCTCCCAAGTCAAGACCCTATGATCAGCCATAATAATTACCCCCCTCCTTCCACTCATTTCTTCTATTTGCTTATGCACCCTATCTGCACCATCTATTCCATCACCTTTTCTATAGCAGCACCCAACTGTATATTTTGTTCTGCAAGTTTCAATCTCACACCAAATAGCCTCAAATGTGCTCTTGTCTCTATCCTGCAGTTCCACTTCTATTCTCCTTGGCTGTAGCTCATCAGCTATCATCAATAACACTCCTCCCTGCATTTTATTCTCCCTGTCACTTCTGAACACACCATACCCCCTCACATTCAATCCTATTAGCTATATCATCTTCTGTCAGCCATGTTTCAATAATGCCAATAACCTGTGGCCTGGAAGTGCCAACCAAGGCCAAAAATTCTTCCTTCTTGTGCCTAATCCTTCTGGCATTAGTATACATGAATTGCAGAAGCCCATTTGTCCTATTTTGTCCCATTTGTCCCATCCCTATTTTGATGCCTTATACTAACTATCCCATTCTGATCCGTACTCTTTCATACTCACTTGGGCATATTACCCACATTCATACACTCAACTGTCTCCCTAAAGTCTGCATATCTACTCTTCCCCCCCCCTTAATAACTCTAGTTACCCTGATTCTGCACATCCACTTCCACTACATTCGACAACACCTTTTCAAGTCTCCGTACACCAAATTCATTCAAATGTAATCCATCCATCTTATATAAATCCTTTTGCCCATCAAATTCACTCTACACATCCACAAATTCCACACCACTCATTCTGCATAATTCACACATAAAGTCATTTGCAATTATGGCCCTCCTTCTATACTCTTCACTGTCATACCGCAGCAACAGACTCATCATCCTAACTCTCTCACTCTTCTCTTTTGCTACCTCAAGCAATTCCTTCACATCCTCACTCATAGCCATTTTGTCTCCTTTCAAATCTTTTGTACCTGCTACCACTATCAATTCTTTCACCCGCTGCTTTTGCATTCTAATTGACTCACTTACATCCTTAACGTTCACACCAGGTTGGTACGATTTTATTAAACTCTCAACTAACACCCCTCTTACTAAGGAATCTCCATACAACACTCACTGTTTCATTTCGTTTACACTCACTATCATACTCTTATTTTTTCTATCATACTTTTGCTGTTTATCAGTCGCTACACTCAGTAAATATTTTTGACAATGCTCCAGCTGCCGATTTGCCCTATGTATCGCTCCGCGTAACCGAACAATCTCACTCATTGCATCAGTCTCATAATTTTTATTCTCCAATAATTCATTCATTCGTTCTGTATGTTTACCTTCATTCTCACTTTCAACGCCACTCTCACAGCTATCTGGTATTACCTCGCAAATATCACTATTTTCTAGATTCTCACTTTCAACAACGATATCACTCTCATGACCTGGAACACTCTTTAAATCCTCACATTCTTTACACTTTCTGTACACGTTCACTCCACTATCGTTGTTTAACCAGACTCCATCCGTTCTCCTTAATGCATACATTTTGCATACAGTACACTGAATCAAATCCTTTAAATTAAAATTTTTGACAAAGAAATGCGACCTGGACGCCATCTTTGTTGTATTCCTCTTTATGGGGGTCATGTGCACGATAATTATATCTATCAATTTACTATTTAAAATACTCAGAAAACACCCAAAAATTACTCAGACATGCTAAAATACGAAAAGTAAACAATACTATGTAAATACGGTGCAAATTCACCAATTATTACTCAAAATGACACATCTGTTCTGGAGCTCTCCACACACACTACACACCATGTAGCACTCTCTAATTGAATGAGTTTAAAGCATGGTTCAATGGGCTTTGTGTGTAACAGTGTTTGCCTACCATGATTTTACCATGTTTGCCCCCCTTGGAAAAATTAAAATATTTCACGGCCCCCATCGAAAAAAAAAATCGTAATACAGACATATTATTATTATATTTATTGTATTTATATTCAATACAAAACATACACAGCGAATATTGCAAAAATCAAATGCAAATATTACATTTTTGGCATCTTACATACACATTTGACGTGGCCACTTAGTCTTAAGGCATTTTAAATTTGTTTTCATTATTTCACAGTCTCCCCCCCTCAACAAAACTAATGGCCCCCAAGGGGGCCACGGTGCACAGTTTGGGAAGCGCTGCTCTAAATAAAAATGATAAAAATTAATAGATCTCTTTCCACAAACATAAAGATATATATACATAAATTTACCTAGCAAGAAAATGAAAACCAATTCTTCGTTTCACTTTTTTGATTATCACCTAAACAGCTAGAATTAATGAAATTCAAAAAAAAAAAAAAAAGTAAGAAATTTCCCATTATAAAGCCATATTATTATATAATATAAATTAGTGGGTATATAAGCAGAGAATTAGCAAATACATAGATAAGACAGAAAAAAACTGAAGAAGGAAAACCAGAATGGCATAATACAAAAACAAGAATAAATACAGCAAGATATATATATATATACAATACTTTTTTTTTTGTAAAGCAATAGGTGCTGGTACTTCTTCTTTGCTATCAGGAAAAACTGAAAATTAAAAGAAAACTTTTTTATTTCCTGATATATTTACTTCATAGTGTGATAATGTTGTTGGTTAACACGAACAACAAATTAACTATATAACACACTTTAAACATTTTAGGAGCGTAACAATTTTTTCAGAAAATTTAGAGTATTAATATTTTTATTCATTTTTTACCTGGTCTGGAAACCCTGCTTAAAAGACCAAACATGGAACTTTTTTTTCAAGGCCACTCACTCTCTCTCTCTCTCTCTACTCATCACGTATTGAAAGGAAAGGATGTGAAGAGAGACTTAAGGTGCACAGGTTGCAAATTTCTTTTGTATTAATCTTTTAGAGGTCACCAAATAAGTGACACCAAAAAAAAAGCCCAATCTTTCAGAAGTCACCAAATCTGTGTAGAGTAGTTAAGATGTTGCTATATTATACCTTACATAGAGAGAGACAATAACCTCCATGTCTTTATTTGTCACTGTGTTCCTCAACATCCAAGTTATCCTTTCAGCTATTCTGCCAACTTTTGCAATATATCCTCTGAACTTCAACTTTTTTTTTTGTCTACCATCATCCCCAAATCTCTAGCTTCATCAATTTCTTGTAATCCAGTACCATTAATATAATACACAGTATGTAATCATTTTATCCAAAAGTGACCTTACATTTTGCTGATAAACTAACAACCATTTTCCTTGGCACACACATTGCCATTTTTTTATATATATCTGATCCACACTATTGCATGTAAGAAAGGAGGTCTGTTCACATTTGGACAGCTAATTACAACCCTCAGCTGTTCAAGTTCACATTTGAACTTGAACAGCTGAGGGTTGTAATCTTTCAGGAAGGCAGAGTGGGGGGGGGATGGTTCGAAAGGACAGAAGTGGATGGAAGAGGGACTGTAAAAGGGTGGTGGTTAGAAGTGGCTCTTGTTTTAATGATTTTGGAGGAGAGTGGAGGAATATTATTGGCCAACTCAGCAGAGCACTGTCCATGAAAGTATCTGCAGAAGAAGCACAAGGCAGAAACTGACCATCTGTGAGAGGATTAACACTTTCATTGCCAAGCTGAAAATTGGAATTTCGTGTGGTGGCCAAATTTTTTTTTTATTTAGTTAGCAACGTCCACGCGATAACGCGTGATCGGCCGTTTGGTGAGAACTCGCATCATGTGTATCGTTCATTGCCAAGCTGAAAATTGGAATTTCGTGTGGTGGCCAAATTTTTTTTTATTTTTTTATTTAGTTAGCGACGTCAACGCGATAACGCACGATTGGCCATTTGCCGAGAACTCGCATCGCGCGATTGGCAATGAACATGTTAAAGTGGGTTTGTGAGAGAGGGATCATTAATTAGCTGGAATGCCCTCTTCTTGATAGAATTGAGCAATTTTAGAGAGGATTTTGGTGCATCACCCCAAATTTGGAAGCAATATTCCATGGCAGGGCAGATTTGGGTTTTATATAGACTTAGCAGCTGTGAAGTAGTGCCTTGTGCAAAAAAGTACCCCAAGTTTTTTTGGTGGCTGCAGAAGCTGCCATTGAAATGTGGTTGTGCCAAGAAAGATCAGAGGTGCAAGTCAGCCCAAGAAGAGAAATCTGATTGTGCTTGATATCTCAGTATTACTTAAGGCAAAGGGGGAGGGGAAGAGATGCGAGCTCTTTCTTGAGAGAGAGATCAGAGAGAACTGAGTTTTGGTGGCATTGAAGTTTGCAAGGTTATCCTTGCCCCACTGGGATATAGCTAAGAGATCTGAGTTCAGGTCCCTAATCATGGTAGATCTTAAAGATTCTAACACTTGAGCAATAACAGGTTTGTCGAATGAAAAGTATCATCAACAAAGCTATGGATAGGATTGGAAGTCTGTGAGAGTAGGTCATTTAACTACAAGAGGAAGAGAGTTGGTGAAAGACCAGAACCCTGGAGTACTCCTGCATTGGTGGAGAAATCTGAGGAGAGTAAGCTGTCCAACATGACATGTAGTGAGCAACCAGTGAGAAAGTTAGCAATAGTGAGGAAGGTGGACCATAAGGATGGCGGTTTAGTGAGTAGGCCCTTGTGCCAAACCCAATCAAATGCCTTTGAAATGTCGAGGCCAACCATGTGAGTTTCTCCAAACTTCTCCAAAGACTGAGTCCATTGGTGGTGAAAGCAAAGATGATCAGCTGTAGATTGCGAGTAGCAGAATCCATACTGCTGGTCACTGATTAGTTGGTATGTCTCTAGGTGGCCTCAAAAGTTGGTTGTTGATGACCGTCTCCATAATTTTTGAGAGAACAGAAGTGAGAGCAATTGGATTGTAGTTTGTTGGTTCATAGTTTGTTTGGGATAGGCTGGATGTGGACCTGTTTCCATGCTTTGTGAGGTAGCTGCCAGTTGAATAGGATAGATTGAAGAGGCGACACAGGATAGGTGTTAGTTCTAGGGCACAATTTTTGAATAATAGGTGGGATACCATCAGAACCAAATGCCTTGTTTGTGTTCAGGTTATTAAAGATTCTTGAGATTTCTTTTTGTCGGAAGACTACGGGAGACGTGAAGGGAGCTGTTCCTTGTGGAGTTGAGGGAACTTTGCCCAGGTCATCAATGCAGGAATTGGAAAAGAAGAGTGATTAAGTTAGGTTACGTTAGGTTAGACAAGAAATCAGAAAGAGCAACTGCCATTTGGGCAAAAGGCAAGTTTGGAGCATTTGGCTTGTTCAAAGCCAGAACTTGGATTTGGTGATGATTCTTTTGCAACTGTTACGAGCTGCAGTATAAGCAGATAGAGCAGCTGAAGTTTTGGTCTTGAGCCAATTGTAGTAAGCAGAGGTTTTTTCTTTTACAGCATGGACACACTTTTTTGAGAACCAAAGCTTGGATGGTGGCTGAGAATTTGGAGTGGAATAGGGGATGAAAGCCTTCATTCCTGTGAGGATGTTCCTGTTATTCCATTTGAGCAGATGTTTGGATCAGAGGAAATTAAGCAGTAGCTGGACCATGGGAAGGAGGAAGGTCACCAAGGGGTCCTCTCAGTTGCCACCCTTGTACACCTTGCCACCCAAAGGACACAAGACTGTGAACTGGTGGGGGTGCAGGTTGTTCTGCAACAAAAGATACTTGCATGAGGGTTGTGGTCCGAGTTTCTAAGAGGAGAACTTGTCAGGAAGAGGTCAAGTGTTTTGTGTGCTGGAAAATTGGAGGGGGGGGTCTGATATTTTGGTGGGAAGATTGATGATCTGAGATAGGTCATTGCTGATGGTGAACACCTCAGCATCTCTGCCTGCTTGATTGGTGAAACTGGAGAAGGGGTGCCAATATGAGTTGTGGACATTGAAGTCCCCAAGAAGAATTACCTCACTGTTGGGATACTTCGATTGTAGAAAGGTGAGCTTTAGAGAGAGAGAAAGTTGAAGAGGTCAGAGTGGTTGACAGAGGGAGCATATGAAGAATATGAAAAGGGCAGGATAATTTAGGAGAGAAATTTTGAGCCTAAGTAGATCAAACAGTAGGAGATTCCAGGAATTGCAGTCTCTGGCATGGTATGTAAGATCTGACTAATGCCCAAGTGCCACCCTTGTGGTGGAAAAAGCTATGTAATATGTATTTTGGCAGTTGAAGTGAACATTGGCTATTAAGATTGCCAGTTGGGGTTCTGAAAGGAATAATAATTCTGATTTAGATGACAGTAGGTGGTGGTGACATTGTTTATATTGCTGTTTAAGCCACTAATGTTGGTGAAGTAAATATAAACGATGTCACCACTGGAAACGTTTTTAAGAATTTTGTTGGTGGATTGATTGGTTGGATTACTGTTGTCTTCTATGATTTTTTTGGTTGAATTTTTGATGTTTTTATGGGTTTTTTTTTAACTCTTTCGTGCAGGAGAATTTTTGAGATCTGCAGTAAAAACACATTTCTGCTCTCTATATTTAAATTATTCTACAGGATCTCTAAATCACCTTTATTAACTACCCCAGTTTAGCATCATCATCAACAAACTGAATAATTTTCTTTAAATCATTTCCTATATCATTAATATACAAAGTAAACAGTAGCAGCCCCTACTACTGAGGCACTCCCTCCCCATTCATTCTCCTGGATTCTGTTCCACTATATAATACTCTCTGGTATCTGTATGTCAGCCACCACCACCTTATCTATGCCATCAACTTCACATCTATTTTCATCTGATCCAACTTATGTAATAGTTTTCCTTGTGGTTTTCTGTTATATGACTTTCAGAGTCCAGTAGTATCATTTCCTTTATCCAACTCAGTTGTCACTCTATATAAAATGTCAGTTAGAGCTACTGATGAAACCTCTATAAAGTCAAAACTGGTCTGGGTAGTGATCCTTTTCATAATACATAGCAATATATATGTCAAAAAAGGAAGTGTGCTTTGCATTATGGGATACTGAGGCAATTGATTAGAAAGTAAATCATACTTGAGAAAAGATTATTTATTTAGCATATGATGATATTGGTGTTATATGAAAAAATAATTTGACTTCACTTTAAAATATATCACTGTTAAATATGACATATTAAAAATAACCTGTTAAATATGACATTATGTGATCCCTAATCTTTTAGAAAATTTTACATGGGATTGGCAATGTTATGTTGCATACATTAATGTTAACTGTTAATGAAAGTCATAAGGGTTTTTTTTCTGTTTAGAAAAATTACATTTTCTACATCTGTAAATATGTATTATTTGTGAATACAGATAATACTGGAAAAAAACCTAGATGATTTTAATTCTCAACACTAATATGGATTCTGATTTGCTGTTACGGATGTCAGTAAACACATTGGCACATTGACAAAATTACTGTATAAGATGCTTTCCATATTAATTATATAGGCTTATTATTAATCCAGTTTTAAAACTTGCAATAAAACTGCTTACTACATTTATATTTGAGTATATATGTCAGTATATAATTCCGAGACTTTAAAGATCAACCAAATAAAGAAATATTATTCACACCATCTAACTGATTTCTACTTTACCTATGAAAGTTTCGCTTTAATACACAAGTTTCTCTTGAGTTCTTAAGCTTTTCCATACCGGCAAATACAGAATTGAATACACGTTGGTCCCATTCTTCATGAATACAAATTTAACACATCTAGAACGTTTGCGATTTAATAATTTGATATAAATTACAGAAACACGAAGTAGTTTGTGTACATTATGACATATTGCACACCACTTAAAACACAGGATTTTTTTCTCCACTTGCTAATAAATGGCAGTCAAATTGTCAACTCGAAGTATTCCAACAGAATACGTTGCCAGTGGCAACAAGCATTAGTAATAAGGAATGCTTTCCTTTTTTTTTTTTTTTTTTCTTAAAGAGTTCACAACAAAACAGAAATATGAATTTTCAGTCAAATAATATTATAAAAAAAATGAATCATTATTATTAACGAAAAGCCAAAGCTAATTATATTAATAATAAATCAAGAGCTAAGAATTTCCGCCTGTTGGACTTCACTGTTCTTCTCAAAATTTAAGTTTAGAACAGAGTTGAAAGATAGTTCTTTATGATCAAAAAACAAATTTCTCCGTTTAGCAGTGCCTTTTATTCTTGGGCCCGTGCTCAATCAATAGCACTAAAAGTCAAAAATGCAGTTTACCTTGGGATCGCATACTGCAGTGCTAGATCAAGGCAACTCAGCCAAAGATCAGGCTAAAATAATACCAATAAACATAGTTTCCGTCACTCAATCAGTATAGACCACGGGTGACGAACCTATGACACGCGTGTCAGAGGTGGCGTGCTCAAGAATTTTGCTGGCATGTCAACGATTTACATATGGTATCCTTTTAATCAAAAAATCAAAATCAGCTAACGCCTTTTTTGTTCCCGTACAGGGAGTAGGCAAGGCCGTTTACCCTATCTAACTTTTGGAGACTGAGTGGGCAGTTCAATCTCCACTGGCAACCAATCAGAGATAGCTGGCCCAAGGCTATCACTAATTAAGCGACACGCATTGCAGAGGGACGGCACAAGTGTCACCATCTCGTGGTCCCTAACTTTAAGGCAATATATTTAATGTGGGTTCTACGGTCGATTTTCTTGAGTTTACGGAAAGAAAAACCCGAGTTTCCGGGAGAAAAAACCCGCTTGCCCGTGCCAGAGATCGACTAACTCGGGAACGGTTCGAAAAAAGCTTAGAAAAATTTCTTGCACACCACAGTGCTTAACAGCATGAAGATGCTGTTAAGCGCTGTGGTGTGCAAACTCCACATCCACTGAGCTACACAGGCTCTGGTATCCTTTTATACGCTTATAAATTATTCAACCTTTTTTTTTAAATTGTTACAATACGTACAAGTTAAATTTTGTTTTACAGGAGAGAGCAGCTATGAAGACATGAATTCTATTGGTGTGGTATTAACAAAAGATCACGCGACCCTTTAAAGACAAATGGAACCGACAATTTTTGAGTTGAAATGCTAATTCTCCTCAACCGAATTCCATAGCACCTGTCATAACACCATTCACTATATAATTCTCAGTTTTAAGACATTCACGACGGGGTGTCGTTTATCGTTCCGACAGAACTTCTCATTACCGAAGGGCTCTACTCACACAAAGTTTCAACCCTTGGTTGATTTTTAATGCCTTGTTTGCGTTTGAGCTGGAAGGGGAACTCATACAAGCATTATATGGCATGTTTCAATTCGTGGTAGAATTTTATTTGAAGTAAGCCTTTGTGATCTGTCATAATGACATCAAGAATTTCGAATGCAATCAAACAAACACTTATTTCATGTAATTGAAAAATTAGACAAGAGTTTTAGTTAGATACTGTGTTTCCGGTGCAATATATGGTTTTACTTGTATCTATACAGCGTAGTTTCTGTGACAGGCGTTTTATTTGAAGTAAGCCTTTGTGATCTGTCATAATGACATCAAGAATTTCGAATGCAATCAAACAAACACTTATTTCATGTAATTGAAAAATTAGACAAGAGTTTTAGTTTGATACTGTGTTTCCGGTGCAATATATGGTTTTACTTGCATCTATACAGCGTAGTTTCACATGACAGGGGTACATGTGATTCATTAGTTATTGCGTTTTTATTCCAGCTGTCTCTAATTGCACTATTTGTTGAGAAATATTTTACACAGACTGCAAAAGCCTCTGTACCTTATTCAGGGATACAATAAAAGTTTTTTTTTTTTCCCTTGCATCTACAGTATATAATGGCTGTTGAGGAAGGCATGTTGTTTTTGTGTGGGAGTATATACGAAGCGTTTTAATGTCTTTTTTCGTAAAGTGAAATCAGGGGTGCCAGTTATACGCAAGGGCACTCAGTTGAACAACTTCTTCTATATCTGTCACTCTCACACCATCTGCATTCGGTACAGTTATTCTTTGTATTACTTGCAGCATAAAGATAGAATTCTTTGGGATCGTTTGGGCTTGCCGAGTCAGTTTTTTTTTATACTCAGACTCAGCTTTCCATACAACAATTGTGACTCTTCTGACCTGCTGCTTATAATTTTCATAATGAACATCATCCTTATGCACACAATATTCCTTCCACATCATAATTTTCTTCCGAATCTCTTTCTTGATAAGATTATACATCCATTTGATTCCTATCCTAATTATTTTTTAAACCCATGGGACACATTCTGATATTGCATCATTTCAGTATTTTTTAAATGCTTTCCGTGCAGCAGATATTCTTCCCATCTAGCAACCGATGATGCTACTAAACTGAAAATACTCCTCTAGTCATTATTTCCTGCTTTGTAGTTCAGCATGTAATCTTTTCTGAATGGAACATTCATTAGGCATGATCAATGTCACCATCTGGAGGCAGAATAGTTAACTATTTAACAGAAACACCGTCTAACCTCCGGTTCCTTCTGTCACATGCAGCTTGGGTAAGTTGTCTCACAACAGAACAAAAACAAAATCGACATCGTTCTCTCCTAGTAATTATTTTTCCATGATAATTAAGTTCAAGTCGAGTCACTGACTGCAGGATCTTTTTCTAAGCCTTTCTTCAACCGATTTCTGAGTTAGCCGATCTCCGGCACAGGCAAGGGTTTTTTCCTCTCGGAAACTCAGGTTTTTCATCCAGTAAACTCAAGAAAATCGACCGTAGTACCCACATTATTTCAGACAGTAACATATATTGCTAAGGTTAGGTACCAAGAGATGGCAGCACTTGTGTGCCAGCCTCTTCATCAGTGGCTGCTATAATTAGTGATAGACATGGGCCAGCTATCGCTGATTGGCTACCGGTGGAATTGAATTGCCCACCCAGTCTCCAAAAACTAGATAGGGTATAAAGGCCTTGCCTTCTATAAGGGAATAAAAGGTGTTAGCTAATTTTCTTTTTTTTTTTTGATAATTCTTATTCTTGTGATTGAAACAGTTTACAAAGCATTGTTGCTCTTTCAAACAGATAATTCTCTTGTTTTCGATTTCTGTTCATATACTGGTCCCGTAAACTCAAGAAAATCGACCGGAGTACCCACATTATTTCAGACAGTAACACATCCTGTTAGGGTTAGGCACCAAGAAATGGCAGCACTTGTTTGCTGGTCTCTTGACAGCAGCCACCTATAATTAGTGATAGATATGGGCCAGCTATCTCTGATTGCCACCAGTGGAGATTGAACTGCTCACTCGGTCTCCAAAAGCTAGATAGGGTATAAAGGCCTCAGCTATTCCCTATAAGAGAATAATAAAAGGCGTCAGCTGATTTTTTTTTTACTGTTCATAGCATTACTTCTCTTGTGCATTGTGGCACCATTTCAAAATATATTTAATATTGCAGTATCTTAGTAAAGATATGTTATAAATCACTAAAAACACTAAACTCTATACTGATATACTATAAAAATTCATTTTCTAATGGAAAACAATAAAACAGATAAAATCACTACTATTACAAGAGTGCTAAATGACCAGTTACAAGTAAAAAAACAGCGTGTCACTAATAACTAATGCTCTGAATTACTGGAATACTCTGGCTGGTTAGTTGGAAAGTGGAAACGATGCCCATTAAGCCAACCAGGCTAACACTTCCTAACCCACTGTCGAATAGACATACGATTGTTTTGTTAATATCACATTAAAATGGTGCAATGGAAATTACGAATTTTAAGAGACTTTCTAAATAATACATTAGATGAAATTCTATAAGGCAAAAAAGATAACATCGTTTATAATGATTCCCCCCACCCTTTACCAAGTTAATGGTAATTAACAACGGAGACAATATACATATTAATGTTTAAAATCGTTTGGTCACTCAATAAAATGTTATTTTCCCCTTATAAAGAAAAAAACATCGTTCCTTATAATATTGAACTTAGAAATGATTTAGCAATGAAAATAACCAGACCTAAACTAACTTACATACACGTATATACATATTCTTAAGCATGCGTAGGACTGAATTAACGTGTTCCAAGAAAATGGACTCTAGAACTCACAGTATTTCGAACAATATTCTTAAGCATGCGTAGGACTGAATTAACGTGTTCCAAGAAAATGGACTCTAGAACTCGCAGTATTTCGAACAATAATATATAATAGTATTAGGATCACGAACCACTAGGTGGAAACAGTTGACTGCAGGACTCTACTCCCAGATAACTACTAAAATCATTATCTATCTTGGATCAGCTATCTCTGATTGGCTAAAGTGGATTTTAGCAATCCATTGATTTTCAAAATTACTACTCAACTATCTTGTCTATATCCTTCAGGAAGTGACAATATTAGTGTGTTTTTTCATGTGTTGGGAAGTATTAAATTCTGTTTGTCATAGATCCATAGTTCAAGTTATTAATACCCTTGAGCTGGGAAGATACTCTTAAAAGCGAATTCATATTTGGAAATCTTATTTAAAAATGAAGATAGTCTTTTCAGGTTTTGCTTTATGAAACCGTTCATGCCGATATACAAAAAGTAAAAAGACCAAAATTCATTATTTTAATAAAACCAGATTGGCTGTGAAACAATAAATATTTTGATCTCATTATGAAAACAAGTAGATAACTTTGGGATTAAGTAGTTAGTAAAAATTCTGCATAAGTATATCCCAATCTACTTATAAAAAATATCGTTCCTCGTGTAATCTTGAACTTAGAGCTGATTCAGCAATGAAAATAACCGGACCTAAACTAACTTATTATATATATGCCAGCAAGGTTGGTCGATTGGTAGAGCCTCTGTTATTAATGGCTCACAAAAAGTTAAGCAAGTTTGAGCGCGGTTAGTAGTTGGAAGGGAAAACCACTCGTTCGTTGCTGTTTGCACACTCTCTCTCCATGAATCTTTGGACTCCCTGGAGGTGTCACATAATAATAATAATTACAATAATATTCTGAAGTATGCATCAGACCTGATTAATGTGTTTCAAGAAAACGGAGTATATAAACCTAACCTAACCTCTATAGTTATTAGTAATCTACTAAAAACTTTGCAAGCCTATGTAGTGCAGTGGATGTGGCATTCACATCCAGAGCGCTAGGTCACCCAAAGAAGGTCTTAAGTGAGACTCTAGCCTCCATCTAGACAACCTTTTTTCTAAGCCTTCCGTCGACCTGTTCTGGAATCGATCGATTTCTGAAATGGGCAAATGACTTTTCTTCTGGAAGCGTTTCGTCCTGTAAAGTAAAAAAAAATTCACTGCAGAACCCACACTATTTCAGATAATAAAATATTTGTTAGAGTTATGGCCCACGTGATGGTGGTACTTGTTGGCTGGCCCTTCCCTGGATGCTGCTTAAAATTAGTGATAGTCTTAGGCCAGATACACTGCTTGGAAAGAAGTCAATGGACAAGATAATGTGAAGAACAGTCATAGTGCCTCTAGAGGTGATATATCAACTTATTGAAAATTTATTTAATTTGTAATCCTAAAATTTCCTCTTTGCAATAATCATTACTATTTCCTAATATTTTCTTACCATCTATTTTCTTATCATCTGTACAAAATAACTGATTCTTACTTTCTGCAAGATGTAGAACCTCGTTAAAAAATATGACTGCAGCAATCTTACAGTGCATATTTTCCACAAGGGTATGATAGCGATCAATGAGAATTTTGGACTACTCTTCCTATAGAAAGGTAATGAGATCCTAAACTGTTGTGGGGAAGACATCATTTGACTCACACAAAGATCCATTTCACCACTCAAATATAATGTTGTTGATACCAGGGCTCTACAGCGGCTAGTCACGCGTGGGGACGTTCGTGTCCATAAACCATGTAGTACAGCAGTAGCCTTATCACACTTACTCAGGACAATGCACTTTATGGTGCATCTGCTCGACAGAGGGTGTAGCGTGATTCATTGCTCCATAAAACTCCTTTCCAAGCTTCCACATCGCAATGTACAAGCTCTTTGCACCGCTGAAGATGATGCAGCATGTTAGTTTGGGTAATGTGGGGCTTGCATACTGCAGTCCTACAATGAGCATCCATGTTGTGAGCCCTGGTTCTGAATGTTCTGTGCAGATTCGGGTTTACTCAATGCTCTGAAGACCGCATTCCGTATGTCGGTAGACGAATGGCGGTTTACATATTATTCTTCATCCACTCTATGGTTACATTTCAGTGAGGTGGTTGATCGTCCACTGTAGCTAGCAGTTGCAGTTGACTCTCTACGATTCCATCTCGGTTTTTTTTTATTGCTGATTGCTCACTTTGTTAACAGTTTGCCAAAGAGATAGACTTGCAACATGGCATCGTATCATAAGGCCTCTTTCAAACTTTTGTGGTATCCTTTTTGTAGCCATTTCATCCAGATATAGTTTTATTGATTTGGGAGCATCATATTCCTAATATTTATATACCAGCTACAAACAAGTTAAATAATACGATGATGCACCTTGACCATGAGGGTGGCCGTTGACTTCTTTCCCAGTAGTGTATCTCTGATTAGCTACCACTGGAAATCGAATTCCGTCGTCTCTAAAAGTCAGATTGGACTAAAATGGCATCACCTACTCCCTATAAGAGAATAAAAGGTGATATCTGCTTTTTTTAAAAAAAATAAATAACATAAGTACTAAGGAAGAACGCTATTTCTGAAGATTACAAACGCGAATTCCAATGAATTAGCTTGTGGTAATTTGTAGTACTGACGATTTCGAGTAGAAGGCAGGTACATATTAAAATTTTCGAATCTCGCCCAAAGGGGTCACGTGGTAGCACGCAGCAGGATAAAAAGCAAAAGGTTACACCCAGCAAATTTTGGTTGAAGGAAGCTCTTTTCATGAAGAAATAAAGTTGCAAAGTTGGATGCTTTTTATGTCTCAAAGATATCATTTAGATTATTTCATGAGGGGGAGAATTATTGGAAAGCTTGAAAGTCTCAAAGTTACTTATATTACCAGACAGTGTGGAATGTCACATAACTTTGTATCCAGTCTGAAAGGCATTTCAAACCAATAAAATGTGTTCCAGATGTTTGCTAAGAGGTAGCACTCGTTCTACCCAGGAGAATGAAGAGATATTTTGGTTATAACAGCAAAACGTAAACGCACCATGGTAGGTTAGTTTGCAAGTCGGCTCCATTCAAGCACAGGTACTCGGATATCTCGACAAACCGTGGCAAGATGTCTGTGAGAAGTAGGCCTATATGCCAAAAGGCTGGTAGTGTGCATCTCTTTATCCACTGCTAATCGTAGAGCACGTTTTTTTTTTTCTAATCGATTTTGCATCCATTAAAATTGGACAAGACACCAACGGGTTAATGTAGTCTTTGAAAACTATTTGATTTAATCTTACCTACGATTCTAGACGACAGCTGATTTGGCGTGGAAGTGGCACTGCTTATTATCACGAGAATCTTCTTGAAAGGGATAGACACGGCAGTACTGGGATCATGGTGTTGGATCGGAAGGTATTATGCTTAATAGATGCGCCGAGCTACATTTGCTGAAAAAAGGGACTGTGATCGATGAACGATATTGTAACGAAAATCTTCAAAATTGTGTTCGATTGATCTATTGTGCTGTCAAGAAAGAATTTATTTTTATGGATGACAATGTTACACCATATCGTACACAAGCTGTGAAGATACTTCTGGAGACAGAGGATGCTAATAATAGAGTTGCGAGCACACTCCCCAGACTTCAACCCATAGAACACGTTTGGGGCGCAATAGAGAGAGATGCATTGCTGATCGAAATTCCCCTCCAGAAAACAAACAAGGCTTCATCCTTGTACTGAAGCAGGAGTGGGACAATTTCACCCAAGAACTAAATCACTTAGCAGTAAGCAAATTACGACGTTGTGAGAGCTGCATCGCAGATCACGGTGGACATATTGACATGTCCACCATACTAAAATGTCTCTCCTCATAGAACTGTATAATGCTATAAGAACGGTACATTAATCCCTTAATTAAGTACTGTGTAGCTCAAAAGCCTGTATAGCTCTGTGGATGTGGCGTTTGCACACCCACCGAGCTTGGCCGCACGAAGTCTTGGTTTCGAGTCTAGTCGGCGACTAGAGGAAATTTTTCTAAGCCTTTTTTCGACCGGTTCCCGAGTTAGTCGATCTCTGGCACGGGCAAGCAGGTTTTTCCTCCCGGAAACTCTGGTTTTTCTTCCTGTGAACTCAAGAAAATCGATCGTAGAACCCACATTATTTCAGACATTAAATATATTGTGTTAGGGACCACGAGATGGCGGCACATTTGAGCCGTCCCTCTTCACTGCATACCGCTTAATTAGTGATGATAGCCTTGGGCCATCTGTCTCTGATTGGGTACCAGTGGAGATTGAACTGCCCACTCAGTCTCCAAAAGTTAGATAGGGCTAAATGGCCTCGCCTACTCCCGTATACGGGAATAAAAAGGCGTTAGCTGATTTTTTTTTTTTTTTTTTTTTTTTTTTTTTATTAGAAATTTGCAACTTTGGCCAAAAACGTGTTGCAATTTAATTTGAACGAAATTTTAAAAAAATTTAGTATAATAATTTATTACTATGCTGGCAATAAATTTATGTCCAGATTTGGCCGTAATTACGAAAATTGTTTTTCATATACATACACGTAAAAATGAGGTTCGTCCTTAGATTTTAGACATCAGTGTATATTGGAATTTAGAGAAATCTTGTTTTGATGATTTCTGTTAATATTTATCTAATAGTTTCAATAATGTTAGTGTTAGGAACCACAAAATGGTGATAGTTGTCTGCTGTATTTTCCTACTCCGATGCCAATCAAAATCATTAATAAATTTGGGTAGCTGTTTGTAGTCGCTAAGGGCAGAGATGGCTGCATGCCAGACTTGAACAGTTAAGGTTAAACTTTGCATACTTACTTTGAGGAATAAAAGGCATTAGCATTTTTTTTGTTAATTTTTGATGTTTTATATGAAAAATGAGTCAGTCTTAAATTCCGAATAGTTGGAATGAATTTAGATTTGTTAATATATTATATTTCATAGTATACGGGTTGCTAAGGGTCTAAAATAGCTATGCTGTAGCCAGTGGCAGCCGCTGAAAATTTTAACTGGCGGTGCTGCATATAAATATAAATAAATAAATAAATATATATATATATACATACATATATACACACACACACACACACACAAAAACCTTTTCCCCCCTAATCAGTAACAAATTTATTAATAAATAAATTTATATTAAAATATTGCTTTATTAAAAATATTTCAACCTCACCACGAACAAACACCAATAATAAAATTTCGTATCAATAGCAATGACAAGCGCAAACGGCGTTAGATTGCAGTGAATTTGGTTCGTGTAACGATAATTGAAAAAATATTTCTTTTCGTATTTTCATTAGCGACACTCGCCAAAATTCAGCCTTGTATCTATAATAAATAATTATGTTATTTTAACAAAATAAAATAAGATTTACAAAAAATAGTTCGCCACGACACGCGCCAATAATAAACGTTTCATATCTCACAGAAATAACGCGCGGAAGCACACTTGAGATACACTGCCGTTTGAGTAGTTAGTTGGGAATGATGTAACGTGCAATGACAAGCGCAAACGAATATCGGCGTTAGATCGCAGTGCATTTGTTTGTAATTTAAAGAGTTAACAGAACAATTCCAATTAACTATTCATTCAATGTCGAAATATAAGCTGCAACTTTTCAGATGTATTGCATTTATATAATGTTGTAAGCATTGCTATTATTTATAAACACAAACAAAATTTACTTTTTTCCTTGGGAGTGCTGCAGTGTCGCAGTGCTTAGGTACGGGCCGTCACTGGTTGTAGCAGGATTAGTCATAACAGTTGGAAATTCAGAGAACTGAGCGAAGCTTCTTGATTAATGTTTAGGCTATAATTCCTTGTGGTGCATCCTGTTTTCGGATAACTACCTACATGAATGAATAGGGCTAGGTTTATAATTTCGGTCTTTGGAAGCTTTCTTCGGATGAAAGAGGCGATCACTGTGATTTCAGTTACCTCAACAGAACTGAAGATTACCACTGAAGTATCAGAGAGAAATATATATATATATATATATATATATATAAAGCTAGTAGAAATTTAAATAACACGATGTCGAGATAACTGAAGTAGCCAATGCAGAAACAATAACATGGGAAATATGCTTCTAAACAATAATTAAAAGACAGGATATTCATTATTTAGTAGTAATCTGGACACGGAAGAAATTATCAGCTATATTATTCAAACATAAATATGATGATGAACTTCTTGAATAACAGGTAATTTAAAGTAGGGAGGTGCGAAAAAATTTTAATCGAAAATTGGACAATGAGACATTTGTACTGTCCCATAAAAATTTCTACTGAAGAAAAAAAAATGAGAGAATTATTCAAGAAGTTAGAAAAGGCAGCATTAAAGGAGAAAAATAAAAGAAAAGCTTGGCATTCTAAATAGTATGGTTGGAAAAGTTTTGGAGAAAAACATCAGAAGTAATAATAATAGCAACCACTTGACAGATTTTCTCCCATGACGTAGACTAATCATTAGACACACACACAAGAAGATTTAACACTTTAGTTTTAGTGATCTTCTTCTTCTACAGCTTCTGCCACTTAAGTGGGGTCACTGTTTGTTATGAGTCTCCTCCACACCTTCCTGTCTTGGGCTGTCACCAGATCCAAGTTCTTCATCTTCAAGTCCTCTTCTACCAGCTCCCTCCATCTCTTCTTTGGCCGCCCACGCTTCCGCCTTCCTTGCACATCCATCTGCATGACCCTTCTTCCCACATATTCGTCCTCCCTCCTCATCACATGACCAAACCATCTCAACCTTGCCTCCTGTATTTTCGCTCCTAAGTTCGTAACTTTCACTGTTCCCCTGACATAGTCATTTCTCAGATGATCCTTTCTGGTCACACCGCACATCCACCTAAGCATTCTCATCTCTGCTACTTCCATCCTGCTGATGTTATTTTTCCTCAGGGCCACAGTTTCTATAGCATATGTCATAGCTGGCCTCACTACTGTCCTATAAATTTTGCCTTTCAGATTGATCGGCACCCTCTTATCGCATAACACTCCAGCCATCTCCCTCCAGTTCCTCCAACCCGCTTGTATCCTGCATCCCACTTCCTTCTCAGCTCCTCCATCTTCTTCCACTGTTGAACCTAAGTATCTAAAGTCTCTCACCTTCTTGATGACATTTCCTTCCAGCTCCAGATCTGTCTCCTGGCCGCCGCCCACTGCGCAACACATATACTCTGTCTTACTTCTGCTCAGTCTCATACCTCTCTCTTCCAGTACTTTTCTACATCTTTCCAGTTTAGTTTCCGCTTCCGATGATGATGGCAAATTACACATGGAAATAGATAATAGAGTGTACAGTCCTCTTATGGCCGCAAAATACTGGAACAAATTTATATGGCATAAGAAAAAAAATTAGACAAATACTATACTACATTACTGTTATATAAAAGAGTCTTCAAATCAACTTTAACTTCTGGTTCTGAGAGCTTAACAAAGACTTCAATCCATAGGTATCAGAGTGCTGAAAAAATTAGAGAATTGAACAAAGGCAGCAATAAGAACCATAGTAATGAAAATATTACACATACAGGTTACTAAATTAGAAGTCTTTGCAGACGCATGTAAACTTCCCTTACCCTGTGTTTATTCAAAATACTTGGTCGCGTTCGTCATTACCCTGGCAATGATTTCAAAATGCTGCTGGCCAATAATCGCCGACGACTTGTTGTGGATGCCTGTTGGGCTGGAGTCATGATTTCGAAACAGCAAGTCTGACTGATTTTTCAAAGGTAACATATCCCGGGTGTTTAAAAAAAGTGGAAAAAGAACCTCATTGCTTGTTTCAGACGTGTAACCGTGGTCCTAAGACAGTCTGCCAGGAACAAGATCGCCGTTGTCACAGGAGGCTCTTAAAGACAAACAGAATTTCCTGTGCAGTAATTGACCAAAGCACTTAATAAAGGCTGTCTTGAATCATATCTCACCGACTTATGAGCAGGAAATTATTATATATAGGCACCTTCATGGAATCCAAAGACATCGCGGAAAACAGAAATTATTCCCACAATCTATCATACTTCTCCTCGAACCATTAACAAAGCACTCACAACTGACACTGTTAATCCATTCCATCCATTCACCTCCCTCTAAGCGAAACATCTAAGTCCTCACATCCCTACTAATCACGTCTTTACTCAACTTCCAGGGATAACCACTTGTTCTGCATCCTATAGTCAAGTTCTGAAACAAATCCCCTGCATCAATCCTATATAATCCTTTAAGCAACTTAAACGTCGCTATTACATCCCCTCTTTTTCGCCCATTAACTGACTTCTGCAATCCATATACCTCATAGGAAAACGTACACAGACCATCCACCAACTCTTAGTCGCTCACTTCAGAATCCCCTCCATCACTTCCTCTTCCACAAGCAATTCAGACATCAGCACAGTAATCCAGATATGGACGTATCAAGGTTTTATAGAGAGAAATGACAACTTTCTTATCACTTCTTTGTGTGTTCTGCAATAGCCAAGGAATCTTATGAGTTACCTTGGCAATGCTAGCAATTTGCTCTCCTAACTCCCAATATTGTCTACCGCCAGCTCTATATCTCTAGTTTAATTTATTTCTTGGAGTACAGTTCCAAAAATGTGCTACACGGCTTGTAATCGATTTATCCCAAAATGCATAACTTTACATTTCGCCAGATTTAACTGAATGAATTATCGTACGCTGATACTATCAGCCTATCATAAATCACTATAAATCACCCTGCAAGCATATTCATATCGCCTTGATTCACTATTACGTTTACAATCACTCTTCCAAACAACTGAATATTTCCTTTCAGTTTACTTCCTATATCATTTATGTAGAAATTAAATAACACCCACTGGATGCAACACAAGACTAATGATCCAGTAAGAATAGATTTAAACTTCCCAGATAGTATAATAGACAGTCATTAAGCATCAACTGAGATGGTTTGGTCATATTCAGAGAATGGCTCCTCATAGTCTTCCATATTTAGCTCTGAATGGATATATATAGGAAGAAAAAGATCATTCCCATCTACAGTCATGATTGAGATGGCTAAAGATCGCGATAAATGGAGAACCTTTCTTCTTAGTGGACTCACCCCGTTACCAAGCCGATGAAATGAGAGAAATTAAATAAGTGGTCCTAGTACTAAACCTTGTGACACATTACTAGACACTTGCTTCCTCCTGGCTTCTACTCCAACATATACCACTAATAATAATAATAGTTAGTCTTTTTGATATCTGTCTAGCACCCACCCTTTTATTTATATACATAACCAGTATCATGTCTATTCCCATTTGTTCTAATCTGCATGGAACTCCATGTGGCATTCTGTTCAATGCCTTTGCATAATCCAGCAGAATCATCGTGTAGCATTTCCTCTATCCAACTCAGTTGCTCACTTTATTATAAAAAGTTAATAAATTACTAAGGCATAACCGGCCCTTCATAAAGCCTGCCCCCAAGCCTCATAGTGTATCATTCTTTTTTCACACCTACTTGAATTCTCCTTTTGATCATTTTTTCCAGTAATTTTTCGACCTCATAAGTACTGATCTGTCTATAATTTGATCTGCAGTCCTAGAACGTCTTATGCTAACGAATTATTTTGCCCTCTTTCCAATCCCTTAGAACTCTACAAGAACTTGTACTTAAATTAAAGAACCTAGTCAGAAGCTTTACAAGTTCTCTTGCATATTTTGGCAAAACGCGAACCACTATACCATCTAATCCCACCAATGTAGACACATTGGTAGGATTAGATATACCATCTAATCCCACTGATGTATCTATCTACATTGAGTTTCTGTGATATCCTAAGAACCTCCAATGCATTCACTTGTTCCCACATAAAAGTATCTGTCACTTATGTCATAGCATTAACCTCACTTGATATACCTTTGAAAAGTGATCACTCAGCAAGTCAATTTTGTTGGCTTCTGTCACCTCGACACTATCAGCAGTCATTAAGGTTATTAGTTAGTCTTCCTTTTCTTGATACATAACAAAATAACTACTTTCTTCTCATATAATGTGATTTTGCCTTCCCTACCATACTGTTCACCTTTCTTGCCTGGTCCTTTTGGCGTTCAGAAGTTACTTGGCTAATGATCAAGTAAGTAATTTTTCCTCTTTACATACACCCAGCAATATTTTTTTGCTTGCAGTTCATGCGAAATGACACTTCACTTATTTGACTTCTACTGATTAATTTTCCTTACCATAGGTATGCCATTTAGTATTGCTTCCTCTAGATGCCCTCTGATTATTTCCCATGTGCTACCCATCCTTCCCATGCAGGGCTTTATGCCATAGCATAGCACAGCTTCAATCTTCCCCCTAACCTTATCGTAATCACCTGCCTTTTGGTTCTATATATACCTCTTCTTGGCAGAATATTGTTTTGCAATCTCCTGAGTCAATACCATATGGTTACTTTCTCCAATCACAGGCAACGTGGCAACCTTAGTCAAGGATAGCTCTCCTGATCCTATGACTTGGTCCAATACTCTCTCCTCCAGTCCCCTCCATCACATGTTCTCTCAAGTAGTTCTCAGGTGTATAAATTCCATTTCTTACTTGCAATGCGATCTTCCTTCCTTCCAATCTATACTCCATAGTTGAAGTCCCTCATGATAATCACTTGGCCTGCATTAATTGTACTAATTTGCTGATGCACGTCTTCCAGCTTATCTTAGCCTATAGCAGCAAGCAACCGCTTATTTTATCTTATTGGCCTTGATTTCACGTTTCAAATAAACAGCCACCCTCTTGCCTATCTCATACTCTTTTTGGCTGCAATTCATTTGCTGTTATCAGCAGTGTCCCTCGATTAATCCTATATTTTCTATCCTCCATGAAAATACTGAACCCTTCATATTCCTTCCCTGTAACTACATCATCTACTGTTAGCCAAGTCTCATTGGCTAGCACTAGATGCACCGAGTCCCTAATCAATATTTTTGCTTGAGACAGATTTCGCACGTGTTGGCTGTTCTGACGCTCACTCGCTTCATGGGTAACTTCATACACACTCACCTGCATCCACCGTAATTGCTTGTTTTCCTGAATTTGGTTTGAGCATACTCAGTGAACAAAGCTCTCTCTCTAGACACCTAACATCAAAACAATTTAGCTAGAGTCCATCACCATTAATCGTATCACAAATCATACATCATTCCTTCTGCATAGCCTGTGAATTCATTTGCTCTCAACGCCTTCCTCCTCAAATCACCTCTATCATAGTGTGGCAGATTTATAATTTTCACCTTCTCCCGATTTTTATTTTGCTTTGTTCAATAACTTCTTCATATCCTTTTTCATAGAATAGTTTCACCAATCAGATCATTAGTACCAACCAAGACAACCTTTCTGCATCCATATGGCATGACTAATATTAATTTTTATGCCAGAAAAACATTATTTTATACTTTCGCTAAGTATTGCTCTGATCATAGAGGATCAGTAGATATTTTTTCCTTCATGTTTATTCACATGATTCATGTGAAAAATGGCTGGATTCAGGCCAAATAGAGGCTATCAGGATCAGATCTTCACTTTACAACAAATAGTCGAGAAAGCATGGGAACATAATAAAGATCTGTATTAAGGCATATGACAAGGTGCCAAGAGAGAAACTATTCAGTACGCTACAGTTATATGGTGTCAATGGGGCATTATATCAAGCAATACTTAGTCTTTATTTGAGTTGTAAGTCAGCAGTTAGAATTGAAGGAAGTACAGGAAGATGGTTTAATGTTAAATCTGGTGTGAGACAAGGATGTACATTATCCCCCATCTGTTATTCATTATCTATATGGATCACATTATGAAGGAAAGTGGTATTAAACGTGATATCAAAATTGGATATGTTAATGTCAGCTCTTTGCTTTGCGGATGATGTTATACTTCTCAATAAATCCGCTATAAGTCTGCAAGATTCTCTGACTAAATTGAATAGCTGTTGTAATAGATATGGTATGAAGGCCAGCAATAAAAAGACAAAGACAATGAAAATAGGCAGAATCATTGAAAATGTCAACTGTGTTGTGAATGGAGAACCTGTGGAACAAGTAAAACATTTCAGCTGCTTAGGCATGATTTTTAGTGAAGATGGTAAATTAAATATAGAAATAGACAATAGAATCAGCAAAGCTGGTATGGTAGGAAGTCAAATGAATAAATTCATATGGAATAAGAGAGAAATTAGTCGGAACACGAAATTAGCTGTATACAAGACAGTGTTCAAACCAGTTTTAACTTATGGACCTGAGAGCTGGGTCAGAAGTAAAACACTTGACCAAAGACTAGAGACCACAGATATGAGTCCTGAGAAAGATTATAGGTGTGAACAGATGGCATCAATGGCAATATCATATTAAAAACGAGGATATTAGGAAAGAACTTGACATTGTCAGCATCCAGGAATGCGTTAGGAGAGCTAATCTCAGGTGGTATGGTCACTTAAACAGAATGGGCGAGGAAAGATTAGCAAAAGAAGTGTTCTCTGCACAGGTTGGCAGCAAAACGACCCAGAGGAAGACCAAGATATAGGTGGATTGATACGGTACAAAGTGCCTTAGACGATAGAAATAAGTTCTGATAATGTTGGAGTCTTGACAAGTGACAGACTGATTTGGACGAAAATTGTAGATAGGAAGTTAGTAATGATGTACTTTTTTTTCATGTAGTACTATCATATCCTGTATACACCCCTTGAGGGTACATGGCAGGAATTTGATGATGATGATGATGAGAAGTGAAAAAGAAACGCATATTGATTCATTAGTCATCATTGCCCTCAGTCTGCCTCTGTTGTAGCAGACTTACAAACTTATGAAGAGTAATTTGCTAACTTTCTATAATAGAGGGACAGGCTGAGTTGGACAAATGGCTACAAAATCCTGCTGGATTTTGCAAAGGGACTGAACAGGATCCACACGGAATTCTGTTACACAAACTGCAACAAATGGGGATGGATATGGATAAAAAGGGTGGCTGATGGGCAGATACCATAAAGTAGTATGTGGAGAAGCAGAAGACTAGTGGTGTTCTACAGGGCTCTGTGCTTGGATCACTGCTTTTTAATTTGTACATGGATGATAAAGGAAATAGTTTGCAGGAAGATATTCAGTTGTTTGCTGATGATGCAAAGTTGGGTGGGGTAATAGTTAAGTAGGGTGATGCAGAGAGTTTGCAGGATGATTTAAATATTCTGATAGTATTGGCAAAACATGATCCATGTCAACTGAATGTGGAAAAGTGTCAAGTTATGTATTTTGAGATCAAAGATTACAACCTGTGTCCCATATTGAAGGAACTCTGCACATTGCAGAAAATGATGGAGGCCTGGGATTTAGGAGTAGTAGTGGATAGTTGTTTGAAGTTTAGAGGACATATTGCTAATGCAGCCAGGATTAGTTACTGAAAATTAACCAGGGAAAAGAGTTATCATTCCTCTTTATAAAGCCTTAATACGACCACATCTGGATTACTGTGCTCAGGTCTGGTCACTGGGGTTCTTTGGGGATGTGGAAGTGGTGGAGAGAATCCAGAGGCAAGTGACCAAGATGGTGAGAATGCTTCCTATAAAGATAGATTGAGGGTCTGTGGATTTCTAAACTTGGTTGATAGGAGAATAGGACTAATGGAGGGAAATGTTTAAGAACTCAGCTAGAGGGTGCAAAACAAGAGGTTATCCCTGTACATTGAGAAAGAGTGTGGTTAGCAAGGGCATAAGGACTAAATTTTTCAGACTGAATGAATGGGTTGTCTGAGTCAGTTGTAAGTGCTTTGTTATTGGTTTCAAGGAGAGGTACAATAGTGTTCATTGTTTTGGTCTCCCACAATGAGTCTTAGGACAACATGGGGTGAATAATAATAAAAATACTACTACTAATAATAATACCCTAATAAAAAAAATACTACCTAATGATAAAAAATAATTTTTGTACGAACTCTTTTGAATTTGAAATTAAATTTCATCTTGCTCAAAACTATAAATAATCATCACTTATTTCAAATCCTCTGTATATTCTTGTGTCCTGAACCAGCAGGAAAAAACATTATCAACAATAACAAAGTGAAAGCTTGTCTTCTATCTTCTCTCCACGTGAGTTCGTGCACATTTTTATGTTGGAACATGGTGTTAATAATAACTAATTGATGATGTTCTGAACAGAAATCCAGCAGGTACCATTATTAGCTTTGCTCTTTTCTCCAAAAAAATTGTGTGGTAATAATTTTGTACTCTGTTTATATCTCCAACAAGAACTAAATTTTCTTTTTTCATTCTGTCAATTTTGAAAAAACAATGCTAAAATAAGAAGCCAGTCCACATCTGAAAGATATGGACTGGCTTTTAGTCAGTATCAAGTTTCACTGCATTAATTTATCCAAAATTCAAAAGACTGAAATTTTAATTCCATCTTTAAGTCTAAACCCAACAACCAATGTTACCTCTAAGTCATGTTATTGTTTTCCCATTATAATTTACAGTTTCATTACAAATATTTGGCTGTAGCTTGATGCTTCAGCACTAAGTAGGGTACCACTATAGTGCAAGCAGTCTTACATGAAGGGTGGCAGGAATTTCCCTCTTGGAAACCAATTTTTCATTTCACAAAATAAGTAACACTATGACATTTGCAGGTTAACATACACTAGTTATTTAGTATCATTATTTTCTAATAAATGTTAGAAAACATAATGATGGGAGTTCACTAATGGGATTTTGCTGATTACTCCACAAGTTTCCTAGTAGGAATAAAAAACATGTTAAAACAAAAAACACTATTACAAGCCGTTATGCTGACTGACCACTGTTAAATGAATAAAACTTAAAATGGATCATACAAAGTGGTCAAAGTTTGCAGCAGTTTTAAATTCATAACTGAAGATATACAAATAAGAACTATTTAGTAAAAATATAAATGTTCAAAGTCTTACAAATTTTATATAATAATTTCTTTCATGGAAATAGAATTTTTTTTTAGTCTCTTTTTTTGGATGAACTCAAGATCAGAATAAACAATTAAAGCAATAACAGTGCATCAATGATATATTGACAGAGTGATATATATTTGGCAATAAAAAGCTTTTATTTATAAACATTGATATTTCAATGTTACAATTCTGATTGGTCCCAAAATAAAATATGTGAATATCCCTTTCACCAAACTGAAGAGTACTCTACAGATTTCATTAGTGAAAAATTAAGTTGGAGCTAAATCAAAAAAGGCACCTTTCATTTTAGACATTAAAATTACATTCATAATATATTTAAATTGTCATATGATCAACTAGAAGCTAATTACATCATTCTACTGCATCGGTTTTAGCTACAGAGAATGGCTTTTCAACTGGAAGTGTCCCACAATCAGCTATGATAACATCTTTGGCTGGTTTATCCCTGCCATCTGTTTTTGTAGATTCAATTTTCCTAACAATATGCTGTAAAAATAAAATAAATAACAATCAATAACTGTAGTATATACAACAGTAGACGAAACAAAAATGATCAAGAAATGGAATAAGCCCTTTTAATTTTTTTTTAATACTCATTCTATACACAAAAGGTAGTAAAACAGCACATCAGTGACTTGTGTAGATCATACTAAACATTCATTCTACTAATCCTGGGATAAATAGATTAACATCTCCAAATTTGATATCAAGTTTAACAGCAGTTTCCATCACAACGTGATCAATAGATTTATAACAGTAGAGATAATGTACACCCTTGTCACACACCTGACTTAATATCAAACCATCTTCTTGTACCGTCTTCAAATCTCACTGCTGATTTACAACTGAAATATATCAAGCTATGTATTGCTTGATATAATGTCCATTTACACAATATAATGGGAGGGTTTTAAACAGCTTTCCCCTTGGCACCTTATCATATGCCTATTCCGGATCTATAAACACAGATCCTAGTTATATTCCCATGATTTTAACTATCATCATCAAGTTCCTGAAATGTATCCTCAAGGGGTGTACAGGATATGATAGTACTACATGAAAATTTTACATCATTACTAACTTCCTATCTACAATTTTCGTCCAAATCAGTATTAGTTGTCAAGATTCCAACATTATCAGTTCTCATATTTCCATCGTCTAAAGCACTTTGTACCAATCCATTTATACCTCTGTCTTCCTCTGGGTTGTTTTCCTGCCAACCTGGCAGAGAACACTTGTTTTGCTAATCTTTCCATACCCATTCTGTTTAAGTGACCATACCACCTGAGATTAGCTCTGCTAATGCATTTCTGGATGCTCACAATGTCATATTCTTTCCTAATATCCTCATTTTTTAAATTATAATTCCATTGATGCCATCTGTTCACACCTATAATCTTTCTCAGGACTCTCATATCTGCAGTCTCTAGTTTTTGGTCAAGTGTCTTACCTCTGACCCAGCTCTCAGGTCCATAAGTTAAAACTGGTTTGAACACTGTCTTGTATACAGCTAATTTAGTGTTCCGACTAATTTCTCTCTTATTCCATATGAATTTATTCAATTGACTCCCTACCATACCAGCTTTGTTGATTCTGTTGTCTATTTCCATATTTAATTTACCATCTTCACTAAAATCGCACCTCAGTAACTGAAATGTTTTACTTGTTCCACAGGTTCTCCATTCACAACACAGTTGATATTTTCAACAATTCTACTTATTTTCATTGTCTGTCTTTTTAATGCTGACCTACATACCATATCTATTACAACAGTTATTCAATTTAGTCAAGGAATCTTGCAAACTTGTAGCAAATTTATTTAGAAGTATAACATTGTCCACATAAAGCAGAGCTGACATTAACATCTCCAATTCTGATATGTTTAATACCACTTTCCTTCATAATGTGATCCATATAGATCATGAATAACAAGGGGGATAACGTACATCCTTGTCTCACACCAGATTTAACATTAAACCATCTTCCTGTACTTCCTTTAATTCTAACTGCTGACTTACAACTCAAATAAAGACTAAGTATTGCTTGATATAATGTCCCATTTCCACCATACAACTGTAGTGTATTGAATAGCTTCTCTCTTGGCACCTTGTCGTATGCCTTTTCCAGATCGACAAAACTTAAATACAGATCTTTGTTATATTCCCATGCTTTCTCGATTATTTGTCGTAAAGTGAAGATCTGATCCTGACAGCCTCTATTTGGCCTGAATCCAGCTTGTTCTTCACCAAGCTTTTCTTCCACAATTCTTCTGAACGTTTCTCAAGTATACTTGCAAAGATCTTGCCAGGAATGCTCGGTAGGGAAACACCTCTGTAATTCTCACATTCAGTTTTATTTCCCTTTTTATATATGGGTACTATTAGAGCTCTACTCCAATCATCTGGAATTTGTCCCTCTGTCCAGGCTTTCTGAACTATGCAGTGCAGCCACTGTAAGACTTTTATACCACCATACTTCAGCATTTCTGGTCGAATATCATCTACTCCTGCTGCCTTTCCACATTTCAAGCCTTTGATGGCTTTTTCTACTTCAAGTATGGTTATGTATTCCTGACTGTATGCCTGTTGAGTGTTTTTTACCACTGTGCTATCACTGCTTGTTTTATTTAGCAATTACTCCATACTTCAAGGATCCTTTTCTCCTGTTTTCATGTCACCTTTATCATCTCTAACTCCTTTTACAGCATCGTTTCTCCATTTCTAAGCTTCTTCAACAACCTCCAGAATATCTTACCACCTTCTTGATATTTATTTTCCATGTTCTTGCCTAAGTCCTCCCATGATTTTTGTTTAGCTAGGTTTACACAATGTTTTGCTATCTTACATTTTTTCCTGTATTCTCCAAGATCAAAAGCAGACTTATTTGCCAGGAACTTTTGGTATGATTTCTTCTTTTCCTTCACTGCCTCTTTAACTTCCTGTGTCCACCAATGAGTTCTGACTTTTCTATCCTTGCAGACTACCTCACCACATGCCTCTGGCTGAATCAAACAGGGTTTTCTTCAAGGCTTGCCACTGAATCTCCAAGGTTTATTTCCTGTTTTCAAATTCTTTCATTTTCTTTTCAATAATCTTTCTGTATTTTAGTCTACAGTTCACATCTGAGAGCTGCTCAACTTTTATTCGCTTTAAAACTTTCTTACATGTTATTCTTTTCAATATGAAATTCAATTTTATCCTGCTCAAGACTAAATAGGGAATCACTTCTATCAAATCCTCTGTACACTCTGGTGTCCTGCACCAGGGAGAAAACATCACTATCAACAATAACATAGTCAATGAGACTTTTCTTATTCCTTGCCTCTTTTCTCCATGTGAATTTGTGCACATTTTTATGTTGGAACACGGTGTTAGTAATAACTATGTCCATGTCCTGAGCAGAAATCCAACAGGTATTTGCCATTATTATTAGCTTTGCTCTTTTCTCCAAATTTTCCCAAAATATTTTTGTTTCCTACTCTGCTATTTAGATCCCAACAAGGACCAACTTTTGCTTTTTCATTGTGTCAGTTGCTTTTTCTTAAGCATCGAAAAATTCCTCCACTTCTACCTTAGTAGAACCTTTGGTGGGATCATAGGCACAAATAAGTCTCATTGTCCAATTCCCAATTCTGATATTAGCCCACATCACTCTACTTGAGACTGCTTGCCATTCAAGAAGATTAGCCATGTGTTGAATACTAATGGCTACTCCTTTTCCTTGATTGTCAATTGCCTGAATATAACATTCTGTATTTATTGCTCAGAAAGATCTTACTAGTTTTTGTCTTTTTTGTTTCAGTCACTCCTATTATGTCGATCTGGTACTTATCTAATTCCTCAGCTAGCTCCATTTCTTTTCCATTCTGGCATCTTATGTTGATAGTACCGATCTTTAACTCTGGTGATGTTGAGTTAGGGTGTGCTTTCAGATTTGTTTCAGTAGCTGACTTTTCACTGTTCGCCCTGGTTCCCCTGGCGAAAACAACGGGGGCCTTGTTTAACCGGGCGACGCCCCAGCCGTCATGAAATTTTGCCATGTTGAACCATCATTTTGGTTCAAGTCAATAAGAATACAATTTGGTTGGCTAAATCCTAAATTGCCAGTCCATCCTCGTTCGTTCTGTATCCAGGTAGATACCCAACAGGGTGCACCACAAGAAGGTGAGGATTGGACATTAGGTCAGAAGCCCTAGTTGGTTCTCCACATTCCTTTAAAGGCTATGTGGAGGTCTCCTCTCAGTTATACAGCTCTGACCTTAAGCATCCCGATTTTAACTATTTGTCTTAAAATGAAAATATGATCCACAACCTCTGTTTGGCTGGAATCCAGCTTGTTTTTCTCAAAGCTTCTCCTCTATAATTTTTCTTAACCATTTCTCTAATCCAATCTGGAATTTGACCTTCTGACCAACCTTCCGAATTATGCAGTTGAGCCAAAAACTTGTATACCTCTATATTTTAGCATTTCTGGTCAAATATCTTCTACTCAAGCTGTCTTCCCACATTTCAGGTTTGTGAGAGCTTTTTCAAATTCATGTACAGATACATATTCCAGATGGCATTCCTGTCAAGTGTTTTCTACCACCATGCTGTAACTGCTTGTTTCATTTAGCAAGCTTAATAATAATAAATATTAATAAAAGCAAAGTAATTACTCCATATATATCAAGAATATCTATCTTGAGTTCTCAAATTCCTTTTAACAGACTCTTTCCTCCATTTCTGAGCTATTCAAATATCCTCCAGAATACGAGGGTGGTCTGAAAAGTTCTTGGCCTTTACCATAGATGGCAACACTACTGGAAGATTTTTTTTTCCTTCCTAAGTTGGTACACCTGTCATAAGCACCCATGTGAAATTGCAAGTCATTCTCTATCATGTAGTTTGTTTTATACACCTGTCTGAAGCAAAAAAGCGTTGTCTGTATCCCTTGAAATGGATAAAATTGAGTATCGTGCGGTTATAAAATTCTTTGTAAAAGAAGGTTTAATGCCAAAAGAAATTAATTCGAAGTTCATAAAAGTTTATGAGCACTCTTCTCCTTCGTTTTCGACAATTAAGAAATAGGCTGCAGAGTTTAAACGTGGGCATACCAGCCTTGAAGATGATCCAGAAATTATTGATAAAGTGCACGATATGGTATTGGATGACCGGTGAGTCAAAGTGCATGAAATTGCTGAGACTATTGGCATTTCAAAAGAATGTGTAGGATATATTTTGCACAAAGAATTTCACATGAAAAAGCTTTGTGCAAGATGGGTGCCACGCTTGCTCACAGCAGATCAAAAAAAAAAAAAGCACTCACATGAAAATCTGTGAACAGTGCTTGGAGCGTTTTATCAAGAATAAAACTGATTTTGTGTGTCACTTTATTACTATAGATGAGACTTGGATTCACCATAACACACCAGAATCCAAACAGCAGTTAAAACAGTGGACAGAAGCTGGTTGTTCAGCACCAAAGAAGACAAAGTCTGTTCCATCAGGATGAAAGGTCATCGCATCTGCATTTTGGGATGCTAAAAAGGCATTTTGTTTATTAATTATCTTAAAATAACCGGGGAATATTATGCTGATTTTTAACCAGACTAGATGAAAGAATTCGTGAGAAAAAAACCATCTTTCATCAAGACAATGCACCTGCCTACAAAAGGTGTTTTGGCAATGGGAAAATTCATACAATTCAACAATTCATAGTGCAGATCCTTTAGGATCTGCACTATGAATTGTTGGAACATCCACCTTATTCCCCAGATTTGGCTTCCTCTGACTTCTATCTCTTCCCAAATCTAAAACTCTTCCTTGATGGTCAGTATTTTTCTTCAAATCAAGAAGTAATTGCCGCTGTAGGCATTGCATTTTGCAGATCTTACTAGAACCACTACAGGGACAGGATAATGGCACTGGAGTATCGCTGGAATAAATGTATTAGTCTTAAGGGAGATTATGTTGAAAAATAAAAATAATTTTGAAATTGTAAATTCGTTTTTTCATTGCTAGGCTGAAAACTTTTCAGACCATCCTTGTATTTTACCACCTTCCTGATATTTATTTTCGATGTTCTTACTAAAATCTTCCCATGACTTTCGTAAGAACTTTTGCTTAGCTAATTTTACACAATGCTTTGTTTTTTATATTTTTCCTCTGTATTACCTAAGAGCACAAGGTGACTTATTTGCCAGGAACTTTTGATATGCTTTCTTCTTTTCCTCGACTATCTCTTTAACTTCCTGCGCCCTCTATGGAGTTCTGATTTTTCTATCCTTGAAGACAACCTCAAAACATGCCTCTCTGGGTGAATTGATGTTTACTTCAAGATTTGCCATTGAATATCCAAGGTTTGGTTGTTGTTTTCAAATTCATTTTTTCTTCGATGATGTTTGTATATTTGAGTCTGCTGCTCACCTCTGAAAGTTGCTCAACTTTGATTTGTTTCAAAAAAAAAAAAAAAACTTTCTCACACACTCTTCTTTTCAATATGAAGATAAATTTTATCCTGCTCAACACTAAATGGTGTTTACCTCCTATTTCAAATTCTCTGTATACTCTCGTGTCCTGAACCAGTGGGAAAACATTGTCAATGAGACTTCTTATTCCTTGCATCTTTTCTCCATATGAATTTGTGCACATTATGTTCGAACAGCAGGAACTTATCATTATTATTAGCTTTGCTCTTTTCTCCAATTTTCCCAAAACATTCCCCTCCGTGTGGGGCACCTGTTCATGGTGGAGGGAACCTCCCAGTGATGGTACTGGCGCTTTTCATTCTTTCTCTTTGCTTTTCTTCCCGTATTCTTTGCTCTACTTCTCCTGAATCTTTTTCACTATCCTTTTTCCAGACCACCATCACTGGGATCCAATGCCCTGCCACCGTGTTTGCAGTGCGACCCGTGGACATCCAGAAAGGGGATCCTAGTAGTCTTGAACTACTTTGGTCCCTGCTTCGGCAAGACGGGCAGTCCTGGATGGCACAGCCAGGATCAATTGGCTAGTGGGCTTGCCTGCAAGGGTTAACGGTGTTGCAGTGTCTCTCCCTGTGGTCCAGGGTCGGGATCCTGGACCTGCTGCAGTTCCGGTATAGCATCCTGAGCACAGTCTTTGCTTGCAGGCGTCCATGTGTAGCTCTATGGGTGGGGAGCTCTGGAGCTGAACTAAAAACTCCTTAAATATGAATCCTTCATCCTCAAACTTTTCAGTGACTCTAACAAAGTCCCAACAAGTACTGATACTATAGATACAGCATATGGAAACAGAAGCAAGAAACAAAAGATATCAGATACTAACATAAATGTACCAACCTTTTTAATCATTCATGCAACAGGTGAAAAACCAATTGGGAAAATGTCACCCTTCTTTATCCAAAAAAGATTTAGAAGGACTAGCAGGACCTCCCAAAACTGTCAAGAAATTGCGCTCTGGTGATATCCTTGTGGAAACAATGTAAACAACATTCTGAAAAACTACTGAGAGCAACGACAATGGGTGGAATACAAATTGCAGTAACACCTCATAGAACACTCAATTCCAGTAGAGGCAATTTATCAGAATGGGATCTCCTTGATGTTCCTGATGAGGAGATATGTTCAGAGCTTAAAGATCAAGGAGTGATGGGTGTGAGGCACATCCTAATATGTAGGGATGGTCACCTGGTCTCAACCAAGAACATCATCCTTACTTTTGATTTACCTAGGCCTCTGACATCTGTAAAAGCAGGGTATCTCAGCTGTCCGGTTAGAATGTACATCCCTAACCCGCCGAGATGCTTTAAATCAAAGATATGGACATGCCCAAACTGCATGTCGTGGTTCTACTACCTATGCCCAATGTAGTAGTAAAGAACATGATAATAAATCTTGCTGTGAAAAAAAAAACTAAACGTGTCAACTGTCAGGGAGATCATCCAGCTTACTCACGTACATGTCAGAAATGGAAAGAAGAAAAAGAGATACAAAAAATTAAAACATAACATATCAAGATGCAAAAAGAAAGCTGGCCACCATTACACCTGTTCTACGAACCTCTTATGCTGAAAAAGTAACAATTAAAAAAGTACCAACAGCAACTCAAACATGTATGTCTATTCCACCATCTGATAAATTTTACGATCGCAAATGCTTCTCTGTTGAGTGCATTAATCACAAGACCTATGGCCTTACTCCAGAGATAACTTCAAAAATGGTCCCATTCAATGAAAACTCACCTGTCAAAAAAATTATGGCAGAGACATCACTCAAAGATAAACCACCAAACACTCACACAGGAAAAATGGATACCTCAGTACCCACTGAAAGCAAACTAAACATACCAACTGACTCTAACACGTTTGATGTTTTGAACACTTTACCAGAGGAAGAGATGGACACTGGCCATCCATACTTCCCTAAAACAGTGGATAAATATAAATCTGACAAAGGTAAGCCCTCAACCTCTCGAAAACCAGACAAGTCAATAAAATCAAGACAATAGGAAAATTTTTACAATGGAACTGTCGTGGGATCCACCAGAATATTGACAATATCAAGATGTTGTTACAGAAACACAAACCTTTCTGTTTCTGCCTACAGGAAACGTACTTAAGACCCAATGAGGACCTTACCTTTAGAAATTTCACTACTGTACATAAGGACAGAACTGCAGGTTGTCCTGCTCATTGAAGAGTAGCTATCCTAGTGGGCAGTCATACTCCTTTCCATCAGGTCCAACTTAATACTTCTCTGGAAGCAGTAGTGATTCGCTTCTCTGTGGGATTTCTTATTACAGTATGTTCAATTTATTCACCACCAAATGCCGAGTTAAATGAAATTGATCTTGATAATCTTATCTCACAACTATCTCAACCCATACTTTTGATGGGTGACTTTAATGGTCACAATACTCTATGAGGTAGTGCCAACACTAATAGCCAAGGTCAAATCGTTGAAAGAATTCTTGATAATAACAAATAATAAACTTAATAATAAACTTAATACTTTCTTCCATATGCCTACTCGTTCATATTCTGCAATTGATCTTACAATCTGCTCCCCTTCCATTCTTCCACTACTCACATGGTACGTTGAAGAGAACATATATGGAAGTGATCACTTTCCTGTTCTCTGCACGTTGTCTTCACAGGAACCATGTTCGCCCACACGGATACCTTTATGGAAAATTGGCCAGGCTGACTGGAACACTTTCACTCATCTTGCAAAATTTAATGCTGATGCCATCAGTCAAACACCTATCAATGAAGCAGTAAAATAATAACAGAATGCATTGTCCAGGCAGCAACAGACTCTATCCAAAAAACATCATCTCGATTTCCAATCCATCCAAAGCCTTGGTGGAACCCAGCATGTCAGACAGCCAAAAAAGAGCAACACAGAGCATGGGGGCATATTTCATAGATATTCCACCACATCAAACTTAATAGCTTTCAAGCGTGCTCGAGCCAAAGCACGTTATGTGAAATGTCAAAGTCAAAAACAATCATGGATCCAATTTACTACATCAATTAATCAAATGACCAGTCCAAAATTTGTATGGGATAAAATCCAGAAAATGAAAGGCAGATATAGAACACATCGTTTGTCTACCTTAGACCATAATGGAAGTATTATTGCTGATCCCAAAGCCATTGCAGACACTCTGGGAGAAAATTTTGCCAGAATCTTAGCAACAGCTTCATATCCTCCTGAATTTTTAATTCTGAAAGAACTGCAAGAGAAACAAAGGTTAAATTTTTCTACCAATGTTCTTGAGCCATACAATCAACCTTTTGTTAAGGAAGAACTAAAAAGAGCTCTCCTACTATCTCACCCTAATGCAGTAGGGTCTGATGACATCCATTATGAAATGATAAAACATCTATCATCATCTTCTATGGATCTCCTTCACTTACTATACAATAGAATACTTGCAGAGGAAGAGTTTCCAAATTCTTGACATAAGTCAATTGTCACTGCTATCCCAAAACCAGGAAAAGATCCAACACAAGCAAATAATTACTGACCCATTGCTCTGACCAGCTGTCTTTGTAAGATACTAGAGAAAAATGGTTAATGCCAGACTTCTCTGGTATTTAGAAAGCAACAATCTTCTCTCCAGTACACAATGTGGTTTCTGTAGACATCGATCAACTTTAGACCATTTAGTTCGTTTAGAAACTTGTATAAGAGATGCATTTCTGAAACAAGAACATCTTGTCTCAGTTTTTTTGACATGGAAAAGGCTTATGAAACAGCCTGGAGATATGGCATATTAAAATACATTATAACCTAGATCTCAAATCTTATATTTATTAACAACTTTCTGTCCAGGTGAACTTTCCAAGTCAGATTGGGAAATATGCTATCTCGTCCATATCATCAAGAACAGGGTGTTCTCCAAGGCTCTGTCTCAAGTGCGACCCTTTTTGCTATTAAAATTAACTCAATCATTGAACAGCTTCCTCCCACTGCAAACAATGCTCTATATGTAGATGACTTCACAATCTGCTGTCACTCATGTAACATGAGGGTAATTGAAAGGCAACTTCAGCAAGCAATTGATTGTGTCTGTCTCCGTGGGCTCTTAATAATGGATTTAGGTTTTCAACAGGAAAAAGTGTCTTTGTACGCTTCTGTCGAAAACACACTCATCACCCAGATCCTGAACTAAGAATGGGACATACTGTTATTCCAGTAGCTACAGAAACCAAGTTCTTGGGAAATCATCTTTGACAGAAAACTCACATTTCTAGCACACATTCGTCAACTAAGAGAAAAGTGCAAAAAGAACTTTGAACCTCCTTCGCACTCTATCCTCTACTGAGTGGGGTGCTGATTGAGCTTCATTGCTCCATCTTTATCGTGCACTTACACATTCAAAGACAGAGTGACCTACGATATACGGATAGCTACTGGTACCTTTCGCACTTCACCCACTCAAAGTCTCTATGTTGAAGCAAATGAACCAACTCTATCACTTCGCTGGAAACAGTTATCTCTTAATTACGCCCTAAAAATAAAATTTCTCCTAGATCACCGTACATGGAATAGTATCTTCTCCCCGCACTGGGAAGCCCAATATCACACACATCAAACTGCTATACAACCTTTTGGTCTGCATGTTAAAGAAACTGTACAAGTTGTTAGTATAAATGTTGACAACATTAGCTACACTAAACATAACAGCATTCCTCCATCATCCATTTACCTGCAATTATTTAATGTACATAGAGCAGCACATGCTGATTTCTTACCCATCTATACTGATGGTTCAAGAACTAATACCTCTGTTGAATGTGCTGCTGTGTTTCCTGACATTATTATCTCAAATCAGATCCCACCAGACTGCAGTAATTATATAGCAGAGTTACATGCCATTCAGCTTGCACTTGTGCATATAAAAGAAAACTGCTACCAAAAGTGTATAATTTATACAGACTCATTGAGCTCTTTACAAGCTATCTCCTCCCCTATGTATAATCCACATCCAGTACTTTATGAGGTGCTACATCTGCTTCACAAAATGAAAATCTTTAATTTTGATATTCAGTTCTGCTGGATTCCCAGCCACGTCGGAATTAAAGGAAATGAGGCTGCAGAAGTAGCTGCCAAATCAGCCCATACCTTCTCCTCATACCATTTGATAATTCCATATACAGACAACTTTTAAGATCAAAACTAATTGCTCAGTTGGAGTTAATATGGCAAGAAACATCAACAAACGAAGTATATATAACATTAAAACTGAAATTAAACACTGGCATTCTAGTCAACGTACAAAGAGAAGGGAGGAGGTTGTCCTTGCCAGGCTCTGCATAGGTCACAGTCACCTTACGCATTCCCATTTACTGAGAGCTGATGACCCTCCCATATGTGAAAAATGTAACAACACACATCTCACTATTCATCATATTCTGGTAGATTGTCAAAAATTTATACGAGAGAGGAATGAAATTTTCACTTATCTAACCAAGCCATATACACTCAGGAAAATGCTAGCAGACTCAGGCAAATTGCATGATGTTTTTACATTTTTTTAGAAAGAATTAATTTGTAGAAACACATTTGACTATAAATTTGTTTATATGTAAATACTGTTTTGCTTAACTTAACTTTTATACATGCACATTATTCATTAGGTTAAATCTGACAATTATGTACTCCCATAGGCTTGATCTTATATATTTGTATCAACCTGCTGTAATTTTGTTAACATGTAAATACCATAATGCTAAACTTAAATTTTATGCATATATGCTGTATAATAATTCCTTTCTGACTTTAAGTATTAGTACAATAATGTTTGTTGTAATCTTAATACATGTAGATACTGCTTTCCTTGACTTGTTTTGTATATACATATGTTAACCTGTACTGTTATCTACTTATGTACTGCTGAAACCTCTGCAGAAATCGTTTATATGTAAATATGGCATTGCTTAACATACATTTTGTGTATGCATCTTATTTACTAGTTTATTTTTCTAATAATCATATAGTGCTGTAGGAGACCTTGTCTATTTGTGTACCTTCTAGTAATTCTGTTTTTATGTATTGCTAAATTCAGTTTATTCTACATTGCTAAATTTAATTTTCATCCATGCATATTATATAATAATCCCTTTTTGCCTATTTTTGTACTGCTATAAAAGCATCTATTATAATTTTACATATATGTAGATACTGCATTCCTTGGCTTACTGTTTTGTATTCTATGTATTAACTATTTTTGCACTACTATAATAACCTCTGACCTTGTGTGTGTGTTGCTGTGCCCTCTGCAGCAGTTCTATTTATCTATAGATGCTTTGTGGAACCAGATTCTTGAACAGACATATTGTTTCCAATTTTCTGTAAATGCTGATGTTGTAACCTTTGGTATGGCACAGTATGACCTTTGTAGTTTTTGTGCCAAATAAACTATAAACCAAACCAAACGCAAAACATTCTTATGTCTGATAATCATTTCCTACTCTGCCTGTTTAGATCACCAACAAGGACCAGCTTTTCCTTTTTCATCATGTCAGCTGCCTTTGCTAATGTTTCAGAAAAATTTCTCTATTCCTTCCTTATTAGAACCTTCTGCAGGACCATAATCACAAATATGTCTCATTGTCCAGTTTCCCCCATTCTGATATTAACCCACATCACTACTTGATATTGCCTGCCATTCATTCATTCATCTATCAATGTGAATAATCCAAAAGTAAGGATTAATTCACAATAACTGCTCTTTACAGCCAACAATCTTGGGAAGAATACCATATTTTCTAGTGTTAACTTTTCTTTCATTTAAAATAACATGTCATCTGAATGTCAATACAGATGGGTTAGACCAAGTTTCACATTAGCATGGTCCCAGTATACTTTTATTATAAAATTATGATTTATAGATAAACCTAATTAAAATCAGGACTCATCTCATGTAGAAAGTTCATCTGAAAAATTTTAAAATTTAACTATATAATTCTGGTGAAATCATGTCTTCATGGTATTTTCATGTTATAGCAGTTTATTACAATTTTGCTGTTCTGTAAACAGCTTCTTCAGGATATGGATTATGGCGATATCAAGTGAAAACTGAAATAACATTCAGATATGCAGTTTCTTATTATAAACAGCTTCTGCTTAATGAAATTACAGTCAACTCATTACAGCTAAACATAGTCGACCAAAGAACAATAGCAAACTATAGTGAATTCACTTTAGAGGAGTGAACCATTCACTATAGCAAACTTTCTCTGCAATCTCTACAAGTTTACTGTAAATCAAACTCCTGATATGTATGATGAAAGCACATACAGGATACCATGATAGTCATACATAAGTTTATTATTATTAGCTTCTTACCAACAATTTTCCTTCAAACAAGTCTTATTCTTCAGGACTAACATTGTTGTTAGTCTCATATTTTTGTGTTCTTCATTCTGTTTAAATGACCACACTATATTAACTCTGCTCATACATCTCTGTATGCCAACAATGAAGTTTCTTCCCAATATTTTAATATTATTCTGCCATTGAGGCATTTCCAAGACTGTTCTGGTCTCTGATCAGTTGGTTTATTTCAGCTTGCAGATCCAGAAGTTAAAATTCCATATAACCTTGTCCATATTTAATTTGCCATTTTGACTAAAAATTATGCTTAACAACCTAAATTGATTGTACATATATTTATTAAATTATAAAAATAAAAAATGGTATATACATTTCTTATTTTCAGTTTTCACTTAACATCTCAGTAACTTTCACAGATCATGAAGAACACTGTTGATCTAAGAAAAGTATATTTTAATATGGAAATATAAAGAAGAATTTTTAATGATGGGCAACTATAAAAAAAAACTTTAAAAAAGGAACATACCATTCCCTTCAAAACTTTTCCAAAAACAACATGTCTTCCATCTAACCATGAAGTTTTTTTACAAGTAATAAAAAATTGGGAGCCATTTGTATCTTTGCCAGCATTAGCCATGGATAGCCAACCTGCACCATAATGCTTTAGTTTAAAATTCTCATCTGCAAAACGCTCACCATAGATACTACGCCCTAGATATTAAACAAAATTATATAAATTAGAAAGCTGTATATAAGGGGATAGAAAAAAAAATCATAATAATCCACAGTACCCCCCAAACTGTCTTTGATAACCCATAATTTTAAAACAAGTTATGCCTAAATATACATGCATTTATGTGAAATTTGCCACAAATTCCTGGCTCACCACACCATGCCACCTCTGTATAAGACCAGCTAACTCACTACTCACCAACTGAAATGTCTTGATAAACATTTTTTGCCCAGCATATAAGATTTGAACCCAGATTTCAACCAAAGGGCTTTCTGGAAAATCAGAAAAATTCATGTGAACTACAAGTCATGGCATTAAAAAAATTGTGTGAATCAGTGAATAAAGTTTCACATATACAACTGTGTTCTCTGGCTGGTTTATCATGCAAGAGGAAAACATAACAAATCTGAATTCAAACCAGAACTTTTCAACAAAAGGGTGTCATTACCAAAAGGGCTATAGAGGCTCTACCCATTTACCCTGGGGAAGGGGGAGGGTCTTTTCAATCTCATTTCAACTGCAGTTTTTATTATTATTGACACATCTCCCTCGATGAAGTCCAGAGACTCATCGAGGGAGAGTGCCAACAGCATCGAACGATTGATCCCTTCCAACTACTAACTGCACTCAAACTTGCTTAACTTTTTGTGTGAGCCATTAGTAGCAGAAGATCTACCAATTGACCAACAGTACATACTCAGGTAAGCTCCAAATCAGAAATTGTTTCTGATTTGGATTTTTTCTGATTTTTACAACCCTCTTTCCTCCATTCCCAAGCTTCAACAACCTCCAGAATATTTTGCCACCTTCTTGATATTTATTTTCTATATTCTTGCCAAAGTCCTCCCATTACTTTTGTTTAGCTAGTTTTACACAGTGTTTAGCATTCTTGCATTTGTCTGTGTATTCTCTAAGAGCACAAGCTGACTTATTTGCCAAGAACTTTTGATATGCTTTCTTCTTTTCCTTCACTGCCTCTTTAACTTCCTGTGTCCACCATGGAGTTCTAATTTTTCTATCTTTGCAAACAACTTCACTACATGCCTCTCTAGCTGAATCAATCAGGGCTTTCTTCAAGGCTTGCCACTGAATCTCCAAGGTTTGATTCCTGTTCTCAAACTCTTTCATTTTTTCTTCAATAATCTTTGTGTATTTTAGTCTACAGTTCACATCTGAGAGCTGCTCAACTTTTATTCGATTTAAAACTTTCTTACATGTTATTCTTTTCAATGTGAAATTCAATTTTATCCTCTTCAAGACTAAATAGTGATCATGTCCAATTTCAAATCCTCTGTACACTTTGGTGTCCTGCACCAGGGAGAAAACATCACTATCAACAATGGTGATCAATTAGCCCTTGACATCAATTTCCTGACATGTACTCTTTAGGGATGTACAGGCTACTATGACAGTGCTACATAATTGATTAAGTTTAGATATTACTAGCTTAACAATTTTAATCCAAATTAGTCAACTTGTCAGCAATCCAATATTATAGGATTAGACATCGAACACCTGTTTTGCTATCCTTTACCCTTTCATTTACCATCTCACCTTAGATTAGCCCTGCTCACACATTCTTCAATGTTAATAATGTCAGGTTCCTTCCAAATACTGCCATTTTTAATACGATTCTGCAATTGTGAGACTCCTAATTTTCCACAACTTTCATGTCTGCAGTCTCTAATCTTTGTTTCAGTGCCTTTATTTTCTACCCAGCTCTCAGACCCATAACTTAAAACTGGGTTGAATACCACTTTGGCTAATTTTTCTCATATTCCATATACAAGAATTTACTCAGCAGGTTCCTCAACCATAGCAGCTTTGCTTATTCTGTTGTCTATTTCCATATTTAATTTGCCACCATCACTAAAATCCTGTGCCTAAATAGCAGATACATTTAGACTGTTCTATGCGTTCTCAATTGAGAACACACTGAAGTTTTCTATATTTCCTATTTTCATAGTTTAATCTTTTTATTGATAATTTTCATGCCAAATTTGTTACATCTTATTCAATCTTAGAGACCTGCACTGGATTTGTTCAGGAGTGCAACATTACCTGCACAATGCAATATATAATTGGTAATTAGTTTATGGAATTAACAACACAAAGTATATTAATCAAAGGTAACTTTAATGAATAACTTCTATATTTCGGCAACGTCACGTTGCCATTTTCAGGAACATAAAGATATGGTATGTGCACACAGGCACTAACAAAAGCAAATGAGGAAGAAAGCAAGAAACTAATATTGTTCCTAAAGTCCTAATGGTGCCCTCTGGCAGGCTAATTTTCCTCATTTGCTTTTGTTAGTGCCTGCATGCACATACCATATCTTTATGTTCCTGAACATGGCAACGTGACGTTGTCGAAATATAGAAGTTATTCATTAAAGTTACCTTTAATTAATATACTTTATATGCGTTGTTAATTCTGTAAACTAATTACCAGTTATGTTTCACCAACGTATAAGCCTTGCTACTAAAATAATGCAATACATATAGATGAATAAGAGGAGAAATAATGTGCATCTGTTTTACTCCTGATTTTACATCAAACTATCTGCCTGCATTTCGCTCTATTTTAACAGTTTAAATACATTGAGTACTGCTCTGTATAATCTTCCATTTACCCCACATCATTGGGGTGTTTTGAAAAGCTTTTCTCTGACTACCTTATGTCTTGTCTTTTCCAGATCTACAAAACTGGAGAACACATCCTTGTTATATTCCCATGATATCTCAACTATTTGTCATAAAGTAAATCTTATCTTGACAGCCTCTATATCAGGAATAGGCAACATGGGGCTCGCAGGGACTTGGGTGCTGTTTTGAAGCATTTTTGAAGTGCCTGCCACCGTACCAGATATTGAAGAGTCAAACAACCTTCAAATTTTTTAGTGCTCATGCGAACATACACGTCTTTTTCAAAGAAAAAGATTTATAGCTAACAGAGTGGGAAGAATAATTTTGTTTTATTTTAATAAAAAATGTGTATGCGTGGTATACAATGCAAGAGTTGTGGTTCCTAAAAAGTCTAAACATAGAGAGACATTTTAATACTGTTCATAAAAACTTTCCTATAAATTCTGTAATTAGAATTTAGAAAAAAATTGAGAACTCAAACTGAACTTAACTAAAAACAGCAAAGCATTTTTAACAAGCCAGCTTCAGTCAAAGCTGTTTCCTCTTTTAAAATTGCTCATTTATTAGCAAAGAAACCATTTCTACAGGGCAACCTGGTAAAAGAAGAAATGTCATTTATTTCTGAGTCACTTTTTGATGAACATAAAAACTATTTGCAAGAACCGTAACACGAAGAAGCGAAGTTATTCCTACTGACATTGAATCAGAGTTGAAAAAAGGATTTAGAAAAATGCATTTATTCTTCTTTACAATTAGATGCAGCTACTGATATTGGATACTTCCCAATTAGATATTATTGTGAAGATGATTTGACAACATTTCTATAAAGGAAGAATTCCTCAAAATTCTACCTTTAAAAGGGGCAACAAGGGGGGGCATTTTTTTTTTTTTTAAATTTTCAAAAAATATGTGGAAGAAAATCATTTGCCATTAGAAAAGTTGACTGCAATTACAACATGGCTCTGTCAATGAAAAGAACAAAAACATGGATTTATCATGTTATGTAAACAAGACCATTCATTCCCAAAATTTACATTACATATCCACCAAGAAATATTTATGTGCAAAAATAATACCTTTTCAACATGTAATACAAACAGTGACAAAAATTATGAATTCGATAAGAGCTGCATTTCCCTAATATCCTTGTTTTTAACATCATATTAAAAATGAAGATATTAGGAAAGAACTTAATATTATTTGCATCCAGGAATGTGTTACCACAGCTAATCTCAGGTGATATGGTCACTTAAACAGAATGGAAGATGAAAGATTAGCAAAACAAGTGTTCTTTGCCAGGTTGGCAGGAAAAAGACCCAGAGAAAGACCAAGTTATAAGTGGATTGATACAGTAAAAAGTGCCTTAGACGATAGAAATATAAGATCTGATAACGTTGAAGTCTTGACAGGTAACAGATTGATTTGGAGAAAAATTGTAGATTGGAAGTTAGTAATGGTGTAAGTTTTTCATGCAGTACTATCATATCCTGTACACCCCTTGAGGGTACAAATCAGGAATTTGATGATGAATAAGAGCTGCATTAATGCAACACCAATTATTTCAATTACTTTTACAAGAAGAGGATATGGAATTTGACAATCTTCTTACTCAAACAGAAGCGTGATGGCTTAGTAGAGGAAAAAACACTCAAGTGGTTTTTAAATTTATTCCTCCACAAGTGACTGGAGTTCCTAATGTCAAGGAATGAATCTTGCTTACAGTTAGAAGACAAAACATGGTTACTTGATGTTGGATTTCTTACTCATTTAACAGGAAAATTTAATGAATTAAATTTGAGATTGCAAGGCAGAAATCATCATATTGCTCAAATGATAAGTGCAGTGAACTCATTCAAAGCAAAATTGGCACTTTGGAAATCACATCTACTGAAAAATAATTTAGCACATTTTCCAAATTTGACAAATACTGTTGAAAATTTTACGACAGTGTTTCTACTGCTCATTTTGCACATCATTTTTTTTTTTTTTTTTTTTTAATCACTCCTGGAAGAGTTTAGTGCTACCCTTTTACCTCTGCAGATGAGGATGTGTCTGCTAAAATAGCAGCTTATTTCCAAATTAGTAATGTGGAAGACTCGGAATTAGAAATTACAAATATAAAAAATGATATAATGTGATCTTAACATTATATCATTTTATTAACTAAATTCCAGAATGTTTCATCATTCTGGAATTTATTTGATAAAAATAGATATCCCTTCTTAAAAAAAAAAAAAAAACTCTTAAAATATATTCTTAATGTTCTTCGACATATTCATGTGAATCTCTTTTTACAAATATGAAGTATTTGAAATCCGTGTATCGATCATGGCTCAACGATTATCATTTAGGCCACTGCTTAAGAACCCAAAATCCCAGTTATGTGCCAGATTATAATAAGTTTAGCTAATGCGAAGTATCACATTAATTTTTTTTTTAAAGTACATACTTATGTTTATAAGTAGTTTGTATTAATAAATATATATTGAATGTACTTTAAGCTTACAACTTCCCCTCCAGCAAAATTAAGGTAAAGTGCCCTTTGTCATAAGCCAACCATTCAGGGTGCCTGTTTTAGTGAAAAAGTTGCCGACCTCTGATCTGGATAGTTCATCTTTAGTTGAGTGGATATAGGCAGCTAATTTTCTTTCTTTCTTTCTTTCTTTTTTTTTTTGGTCAGGCCTGAAGGAAGTCATTTTTTTTAATAATGCAAGCAATTTTTTCTGACTTGATATATATTTCATGGATATAGATCACTGAATACGATGGAGGGGGGGAACCTCCCACCTATACAGAAACATTTAAAATCAGAGATACTATTTCTAAAATATGTCAGTGCACCACACATTAAACTTAAACAAATTCAACTGTATCACACTGCCAAAAATTTAGGTATCCATCACTGTACCCATAGAAGGCCAGTTACGAGTAGGAGACCATCTCTTACAATGCCTGTGTTTGTCTTCCTACTGGTGTGTCTGCATGCATGAACTCTATATCTTTGTGCCTATGAAGATTGGCAACTACAGAGAAATATTGGCTTAGTAATTTAGTTAACTGGCTTTAAATGTCTAAAAGTAACTATGTATATCCAAGTATCTATATCAGATTAATTTTTGCATGTACTTTGTAACTGCTAATGCAGGAAATCTATGCAAGTTTTGATTTAAGAGTTTCATTAGCATAACAAACAATACCATGTTAATAATATTTTATCCAGGTGATTTACTTTTACACCAGGAATGGGAGCAACAAAAGCCTCCTAAAATGCATGATGCTCTCTCCAGAACAGTTAAGACAAAGTCTCTCTCTCCCTCCCAGGAGTGGTAAATTTCCATTTAAAGCTAAATGCTGTGAATCAAGAACAAATTTTGTTAATTTATTACTATTAGTTAGGCATACTGCTGATTGTATGGGATAAAAATGTGTAACTTTAAAATTATTGTAAACTACATAATCAATTAGCCTTCTCCCATTTCAATTAACTGTCTGCTCACTATGTATACTGACGACTGAATTAATTTTACTATTCCATTATAGCATTCAGGTCTCCCATCACTACTACATGGGTCAGAATTATTTCATTAATTCCTGCAGGAGAAAGTAAAAGCTTTCAGTGCATTATTCTTCACCTTCTACCAGTGCACCTACTCCAATGACAGTCAGATATTCTCTTAATTTAATCCCAATTTGTATTATGCTTTCATTCCAATAAATATAAATTAACTACTTTATTTTCTATGGTTCATGCACCATCAATGTTATTTGGCTGTCTCACTACTGCATGCACCACTATAAAACTGTACATAATTATTAGTTTTGAGCCTCAACTTTTTCTTGGTTTCAATGTTATTACGGCAATTTATATTAGTTTTACTTAAGACTTCATCTAGTTGTCCACCTGTGGCCTATGCCTTGGACATTCCAGGTACCAACATTAATATCTTTATTCAGAGCCTTGTCTTCAACCTATAAATCCAGCTGTTTTATTTCCTTTTGAGATTTGAAAGCAATTTAAAATGTCAACCAGCTGTTAGCAGAGTAGTAGTAAGATGGAGTCTCATCTTTTACTCTCTATATTGAATTCCCTCTGATATAACGTGAATTGACTGTCAGTGCTTCATTTGTGAAAACAGGATGTACCATAAGAAAGTGAGATTGACATTTGTTTAGGAGAGGCTATATCCGATGCATCTATGCACCAGATATCAACAATATGTTGTGAAAATAGTATAAATATGATAAATTACGCATGACAACCAAGTGATAAGTGTTAACTAAATTAATAATTAAAGATCATATAAAGTAAAATGGTGCTCAAGGGTCAAAGCTGTATAACTGAGAGGAGACCTCCACATAGCCTTTAAAGTAATGCAGAGAACCGACCAGGGCTTCTGACCTAATGTCCAATCCTCACCGTCTCGTGGTGCACCCTGTTGGGTATCTACTTTGATACTGAACGAACGAGGATGAGTTGGCAATTTGGGATTTAGCCGACCAAATTGTATTCTTATTGGTTAAACCAAAAAAAAAAAATGATGGTACAACATGACAAAATTTCATGCCGGCTGGGGTATCGCCCGGTTAAACAAGGTCCCAGTTGTTTTCGCCAGGGAACCAGGGCGAACAATGAAAAGTCAGCTACTGGAACAAATCTGAAAACAAACCCCAACTCAACATCACCAGAGTTAAAGATCGGTGCTATCAACGTAAGAAGCCTGAATGGCAAAGAAATGGAGCTAGCTGAGGAATTAGATAAGTACCAGATCGACATAATAGGGGTGACTGAAACAAAAAAGACCAAAACTGGCGAGATCTTTCTGAGCAAATAAATACAAAATGTTATATTCAGGCAATGACAATCAAGGAAAAGAAGGAGTAGCCATAATATTCAACACAAAATATGAGGCTAATCTTCTTGAATGGCAGTCGGTCTCAAGTAGAGTAATGTGGGCAAATATGAGAATGGGGAACTGGACAATGAGACTTATTTGTGCGTATGGTCCCACAGAAGGTTCTACTAAAGGTAGAAGTGGAGGAATTTTTTGACGCTTTAGAAAAAGCAACTGACACAATGAAAAAGCAAAAGTTGGTCCTTGTTGGGATCTAAATAGCAGAGTAGGAAATGATTGCGAGACATACAAAAATATTTTGGGAAAATTTGGAGAAAAGAGCAAAGCTAATAATAATGGCAAATATCTGTTGAATTTCTGCTCAGAACATGGACTGGTTATTACTAACACCATGTTCCAACATAAAAATGTGCACAAATTCACATGGAGAGAAGAGGCTAGGAATAAGAGAAGTCTCATTGACTATGTTATTGTTGATAGTGATGTTTTCTCCCTGGTGCAGGACACCAGAGTGTACAGAGGATTTGAAATTGGAAGTGATCACTATTTAGTCTTGAGCAGGATAAAATTGAATTTCATATTGAAAAGAATAACATGTAAGAAAGTTATAAAGCGAATAAAAGTTGAGCAGCTCTCAGATGTGAACTGTAGACTAAAATACAGAAATATTATTGAAAAGAAAATGAAAGAGTTTGAGAACAGGAATCAAACCTTGGAGATTCAGTGGCAAACTCTGAAGGAAACATTGATTGATTCTGCCAGAGAGGCATGTGGTGAGGTTGTGTGCAAGGATAAAAAAATCAGAACTCCCTGGTGGACACAGGAAGTTAAAGAGGCAGTGAAGGAAAAGAAGAAAGCATATCAAAAGTTTCTGGCAAATAAGTCAGCTTTTACTCTTACAGAATACAGAGACAAATGTAAGAAAGCTAAACAGTGTGTAAAACTAGCTAAACAAAAGTCATGGGAGGACTTTGGCAAGAATATAGAAAATAAATATCAAGAAGGTGGCAAAATATTCTGGAGGTTGTTGAAGACGCTTAGGAACGGAGGAAAGAGTGCTGTAAAAGGAGTTAGAGATGATAAAGGTGACATGAAAACAGCAGAAAAAGATATCCTTGAAGTATGGAGTAATTACTTTGAAAAACTGCTAAATGAAACAAGCAGTGATGACAGCACAGTGATAAAAAACACTGACCAGACATGCAGTCAAGAATACATATCCATACTTGAAGTAGAAAAAGCCACCAAAGGCTTGAAATGTGGAAAGGCAGCAGGAGTAGATGATATTCGACCAGAAATGCTGAAGTATGGTGGTATAAAAGTCTTACAGTGGCTGCACTGCATAGTTCAGAAAGCCTGGACAGAGGGACGAATTCCCAATGATTAGAGTAGAGCTCTCATAGTACCCATATATAAGAAGGGAAATAAAACTGAATGTGAGAATTACAGAGGTATTTCCCTACTGAGTGTTCCTGGCAAGATCTATGCAAGTATACTTGAGAAACTGTTTAGAAGAATTGTGGAAGAAAAGCTTGGTGAAGAACAAGCTGGATTCAGGCCAAATAGAGGCTGTCAGGATCAGATATTCACTTTACGACAAATAGTCGAGAAAGCATGGGAATATAACAAAGATCTGTATTTAAGTTTTGTCGATCTGGAAAAAGCATATGACAAGGTGCCAAGAGAGAAGCTATTCAATACGCTGCAGTTATATGGTGTCAATGGGGCATTATATCAAGCAATACTTAGTCTTTATTTGAGTTGTAAGTCAGCAGTTAGAATTGAAGGAAGTACAGGAAGATGGTTTAATGTTAAATCTGGTGTGAGACAAGGATGTACATTATCCCCTCTGTTATTCATTATCTATATGGATCACATTATGAAGGAAAGTGGTATTAAACATGATATGAGAATTGGAGATGTTAATGTCAGCTCTTTGCTTTGCGGATGATGTTATACTTCTCAATAAATCCGCTATAAGTCTGCAAGATTCTCTGACTAAATTGAATAGCTGTTGTAATAGATATGGTATGAAGGTCAGCAATAAAAAGACAAAGACAATGAAAATAGGCAGAATCATTGAAAATGTCAACTGTGTTGTGAATGGAGAACCTGTGGAACAAGTAAAATATTTCAGCTACTTAGGCACGATTTTTACTGAAGATGGTAAATTAAATATAGAAATAGACAACAGAATCAGCAAAGCTGGTATGGTGGAAGTCAATTGAATAAATTCATATGGAATAAGAGAGAAATTAGTTGCAACACTAAATTAGCTGTATACAAGACAGTGTTCAAACCAGTTTTAACTTATGGATCTGAGTCAGAAGTAAAACACTTGACCAAAGACTAGAGACTGCAGATATGAGAGTCCTGAGAAAGATTAGAGGCGTGAACGGATGGCATCAATGGCAATATCATATTAAAAATGAGGATATTAGGAAAGAACTTGATATTGTCAGCATCCAGGAATGCATTAGCAGAGCTAATCTCAGGTGGTATGGTCACTTAAACAGAATGGGAGAGGAAAGATTAGCAAAACCTCTGCCAGGTTGGCAGGAAAATAACCCAGAGGAAGACCAAGATATAGGTAGATTGATATGATACAAAGTGTCTTAGACGATAGAAAGATAAGATCTGATGATGTTGGAATCTTGACCAGTAACAGACTGATTTGGAGGAAAATTGTAGATAGGAAGTTAGTAATGATGTAATTTTTTCATGTAGTACTGTCATATCCTATACACCCCTTGAGGGTACATGGCAGGAATTTGATGATGACGATGATAATAAAGTAAAATTCGAACTGTAACAAGCTAAGAATGACAAGACAATTAAAAAGGTTTCAAAGATACAAAAAGATTTGTAATGAAAAAATGAAACTAATGAAACAACCATTTTCTGGGGAACAATTCTGAATCATTTGGTTCTGGTTGCAGACAAATTTAAGAAGTATTTTACAGGAAGATAATTTCTTAATGATATAAGAACTGATAAGGTTGGAGAAAGGGATGATATCTTCTTTGTTGGTAAGAAGTTGCATATTAGGGTTAATCTTTCACTTTTTATCATCTTCAATAAGCTGTATGGAATTGAAAATCTGCAGAAGTTATTGTAATCTAAGGCTGGCTCATCACACAGAGTAAGAATTATGGTAAGATAATTTTTCTATTATCTAGGAATCTTATATTTGAAAGGGATTGCTTGTTAAGGCAGGCACAGTACAGTTTTTTCTAAAGGAGAGAATGATTATGACAAAAAACATTTTTGAAATTAACAGTCATGAAAGAACTGGATCAAAGCAATAACTATGATGTGAATTATTTGGATTTTGTTGGAGTAAAGCCAAGTTTCACATAAACTGTTATTAGGATGTTTCAAATTTTCCTATCCAGAAAAGGATAGGATACTGACAGAAAACTAGCTAGATGACTTTCTTCTAAACTACCTAATTCATGGTTCCAAGTCATGTAACCCACTGAACTTGTTATATTTATAAATGAGTTATGCATTTAATATAAACATAAGGATTATATTAATACATAAAGACTAACTGGCTACAAGAATCAGTAATGCCATTTAAAAATATTATACTTTGGTGTTGATCTTGAGTAAAATGTCACTGGTCTTTTTAACCTGAAAAGTCAAAATTTTCATTCCCCATGGCATGATAAGACTTACCAGAGTTATACTGCAACTGGATTTCTTTTGATATGTATTTAACCAGTCCTTTGTAAAATACATGGAAAAACTAACCTCCTGTTCCATCTCCTTTGGTAAAATCACCTCCTTGAATCATAAAATCCTTTATTACCCTGTGGAACACAGAACCTTTATAACCAACAAGATTTTCATCTGTACTTGGCTACAGAAAAATAAACATAAAACAATGAATATTATCAAGTAATATATAAGCTCATATAGTCATCTTAAATCTATAAAAATATCTGGGACTAATGTCTTGAAATTGTAAAAATTCAAGCAGCTGCAACTAGATTTTGTATTTCTTATACAAGCTGTAATTATGTGAATATAGTGTAATAATATAGTGTATTCTGCATACACTATATTATTACAGAACTTGCACATAGCATACTTTAGCAATATAAATTCCCAAAATGTTCAGATTCTTTTATGTTAACCTTATGTATACTTGTGAGAAAGGAGGATCAGTTGTAAAATTAGTCAAAGCAGGAATTTCATGAAACAAGTGTAAAGACTGTTAGACTGATAGTGTTTTGTCTAAAAGTTCTCTGAATCACTTTTGGAAAGAGGTTCAGCAATTAAGTGTTTGTAATTGTATATTACATATTAACATATCCCTAGTGAATGCTTTATAGTAAATGCATTTGTTATCTAAACCTTCTTGATGGCACACATTCTGTGCATTATTATTCTTGCATGAGCACCTCTATGGAGTCCCAAGACTCATTATGAGAGACCTAATCTAATCTATCATACCTCTAATTGAAGCCATTAACAGACAAAGCACTCACAAATGGTTTAGGCAATCCATTCCATTTATTCACTAATCTCCAACCAAAAAATTTAGTTTTCACACTCTTGCCCAACTTCCAGGGATGACCTCTTGTTCTATCCTCTCTAGCCAAGTGCCAAAACATTTCCCCTGCACCAATCCTATAAAATCCTTTAACTTAAATGTTTCCATCATATCCCTCCCCTCCCTTTAACCTATCAACCAAGTTTTGCAACCCACAAACCCTCAATCTATTCTCATAGGGAGCATTCCACAGACCATTTATCAACTTGGTCACTTGCTTCTAGATCCTCTACTACTTCATCCTTAAGAAATTCAGGTTATCAGACTACCACAGTAATCCTCATCTCTGCTTGAGAGCGAGTGTGTTCGTCAATTCCCCCAAATTCCCTTAATGTGGTACATAGCTTGTAATCTTTGTATTCCAAAATGCAAACTTGACACTTTTCCACATTAAACTGACACCCATTATGTTCTGCCCATACTGTCAGCCTACTTAAAACCATCTGCAAGCTCTCTAACATCACCTCGACTAACTATTATCCTACCTAACTTTACCTCATCAGCAAACAAACTGAATATCTCCCTTCAAATTATTCATCATTTATATAAAAATTAAACAGCAGTGGTCCAAATGCTATTTAATATACTACTTTTTGGAGTATGTTCATAGTCACCCTTTTAACTATATCACCTGTTTATATCCATCCCCATTTGTTGCAGCTTATGACAGAGTTCTGTGTGGTATCCTTTGAATAGCCTTTGCAAAATCCAGCAGTATCATTATGCAGCCATTACTTTTATCCAACTCAGCTATCACTACTATAGAAAATTAGTAGATGAAAGAATGACCAACCCTTCACAAAGCCATGCTGCCTCTCATAGCAACATGAGAGGCAGCATGCACCATCTGCATTCATTATTCTTCCAACTACTTGCCACATAATGAAAAACTCTTTGGGATTTCCTTTGCCTGCTTAGCTAATTTCTTCTCAATCTGATTTTTCCTTCTTTACCATGCTGGTCACCTTTCTTCTTATATACCCTACGAATTTTTTTTTTTTTGAACCTCGTGTAATGATTCTATTCATCCAGCTAACTCCTACTTGATTTACCCTCCTGACCTTGGATATACAGTGTGATGTTACTTCTTCCAAATATTCCTTGGCTATTCTTCCATGCACTGTGAATATCTTTCTCTTGCCATAATACTGCTTCAAGCTGCCTCCCAAGTGCATCATTCTGCATATACCCCCTGCTAACTAGAATTTCCATGTTTTGCTATCCCCTCAAGACAAACCCATGTGCACATTTCCCCAAATGGAGGCAGCATAACAATCTTAGTTATAGGTAGGTCTTTGATCTTATAACCAGATCCAATACACTTGTATCCCAAGTCCCCTCCACCACATTTTCCTTCAAGTAATTATCTCTAAGTGTATAAATTCCATTTCCTTCCTGCCATGTGATTTTTCCTCCTAATTTATGTTTCTGAAGTTGAAGTCACCTAAAATAATTACCGAACTTGCACTCATTATACTAATCAGCTGATTCACGTCTTTCACATCATCATTGGCACCACCTGGCCTAGCAACAACCAATTTTATTAATTTTGTGTTATTAATCTGAAACATACACCAGATCAACTCAAAAGAACTGCCATCTGCCCAACCGACTCCTACTCTTATTATCTGCTATCATCAGCAGTACCCCATCCCTGTTCTGTCTATTATATCCTTACT